>NC_091432.1:144542887-144842887 GCF_964237555.1 Oryctolagus cuniculus
CTGGCTTTGGATCAGCGCAGCTCCAGCTGTTGTGGCCATCTGGGGAATGAACCAGCAGATGAAAGACCTTGCTGTCCGTCTCTGCCTCTCTGGAACTCTGCCTTTCAAATAAATAAATAAATTTTTTTAAAATAGATCTTAGTAAAAAATCAAAATGGGAATAGGAGAGAGAGGAGGAAGAAGCTAGGAGTGCAGGTGGGAAGACAGATAGGGTGGGAAGAATCACTATGTTCTAAAGTCGTAATTATGAAATGCATGAAGTTTGTATACCTTAAAAAAGGTTTGGGGGAGAGGGAAGAGTATACCCTCGTAATCAAGTAAATAGTCTCAGCCAATCACAGCAGTTGAGCTTCAGCCAATCACAGGCTCCCAGCTTATCAGACCATGTCCATATAAGACAAAAGCACCATGACCTCATGCCTGTTTAGGGCAAATGCTAGCTGCAGGCAAGCAGGTTGTTCATGTAACTTCCTTTTCTCTGGCTATTCACATAACCTGCACATGTAGGGGAGGGGGAGGCATTCTAAACCAACTTTACTCTGAAACACTGCCATATTCTGGAAGGATTTTCTTGATCAAATAAACCTCACTAAATTTAATTCATTTCACCTTGTTTAAAGATGGAGTGTGTGAGTGAGTGGAAAGGCAGAGTGACAGAGAGAAACGGAAGAACAGAAAAAGAGATATTCCATTTGCTGGTTCACTACCCAAATGGCCTCAACACCCAAGTCTGGGTCAAGCCAGAGCAAGGATCCAGAAACTCCATTCATGTCTTCCACATGGAACAAGTAATTGGGCCATCATCCACTGCCTTCCCACGCACATTAGCAGGAAGTTGGATTGGAAGTGGAGGAGCCAAGAATCCAACCAGCACTAGGATATGCGATGCAGTCATTGCAAATAGAAACTTGACCAGCTAAACCACTGTTCGAATAAATATCTGTACTTGCCTGTTTATAGCGGCACATCTCACAACAATCAAATATAAAATCAGACTAAGAGTCCACCAGAGGATGAACCCCTAAGGAAAAATAAGAACATACGACAGTGAAGTATTATTCAGTCATAGAAAGAACGAAAGTCACTCATTTGCCGCACTGGACGAGATTAGGCTAACTGAAATAAACCATGCAAAGAAAGACAAATACCACAAGATCTTGCTCATATGGGGTATATAAAAGAGTTGATTTAATATAATACGGAGTAGAATGGTAGTTACCAGAGGTAGGGATAGTTAGAGGGGTTGGGAGAGTGGATGGGATGTTGGTCAAACCACACATGGTTAGAAGTAATTCCTAGGAATCTATTGTACTGCATGGTGACTATAGATAATGATGATATGTTCTTGAGAAATACAAAGAGAGTGCCTGTCTCTCTCTTTGTCTGAGAGGTAGTGTTACAGGAAGAGGTAGAAACAGAGAGAGAGGTGCTCCATCCACTGGTTCACTCCTCAAATGGCTGCAGTGACTGGAACTGGGCTGATCCGAAGCCAGGAACTTCTTTTGGGTCTCCCATGCAGGTGCAGAGGCCCAGGCACTTGGGCCATCTTCCAGTGCTTTCCCACATGATCAGCCAGGAGCTGGACTGGAAGTGGAGCATCCACATCATACACACACTTTAAAACATTGTACTATACATAATAAATGCCTGCAATTTTATCTGGTCAATTTTTTAAAATAAAGCATTAAATAATTTTAAATATATTTTCAGTAGAGTCATGAAATCAAACTTCTAAATGTCATTTACCTATTTTCATGTAACTTTAGGTAGATTTCCATAACACACATGAAACAATAGCAACAACATATGTTAACATTTATTGAATATGCTATGAACTAAGATATTCTGAGCAATTCCCACAAAAACTCCTATGAGGTTGCCAGTTTTATCTCTATTTTGTTGAATATTTATTTATCTATTTATTTTAAAGACAGAGTGGCAGAGAGAGAGAGAGAGATCTTCCAGCCACAGGTTCACTTCACTACAGTCAAGGCTGGCACAGTCTGAAGTCAGGACCAGAAACTCCATCCCGATCTTCCACATGAGTGGCAGGGGCCCAAGATAATGTTTTTGTCACAGTATAAAAACCACACCCAGCTTCCCTGATTATTAACACCTCATATTAGTGTATTTGTCCCAATTAATAGACCACACTCAGCTTCTCCTATTTACTTTTTATCCTGACTCCCTCTATCCCTTCTACCTCTCCCAGCCTGTCATGGTCAGCGTTCTGCGCTCAGATTGAGTTTTTGTTTTTTGGTTTTTAAGCTCCCACACATGAGGGAGAACATGTGGTATTTGCCTTTCTGTGTCTAGCTTATTTCATTGAGCATGATGTCCTCCAATACCATGCATTTTGCTGCAGATGACGGCATTTCATTCTTTTTATGGTTGAATAATATTCCTCTGTGTGTGTGTGTGTGTGTGTATCACATTTTCTTTATCCACTCATCTGATGTTGGACACCATAGTTGATTCCATATCTTGGCTACCATGAACAGTGCTGCAACAAACATGGTGGAGCAGGTGTCTCTTTAATACAATGGTTTCAAGACTTTTGGACTCTATACCCAGTGGTGGGATTGCCAAATCACATAGCAGCTCTAGTTCCAGTTGTTAAAGAAATCTCCATATTGTTTTCCATAGTGGCTGTACCAATTGACATTCTCACTTAACAGAATTTGATATTTTCTCCCCAACACAGACAAGATTGACAGATCGATAGCTCTTTCTCAATTCCGTGTGGGGTGGTGCATGGCCGTTCGTAGGTGGGGGAGCGATTTGTCTGGTTAATTCTGATAACGAACAAGACTCTGGCATGCTAACTAGTTGCATCATTCCTGAGCATTTGTTTTTTTCTGTTTTTTTTTTTTTTATAATAGCCATTCTTTTTCTTTAAAGATTTTATTTATTTATTTGAAAGTCAGAGTTACACACACAGAGAGAAGGAGAGGCAGAGAGAGAGAGAGGCCTTCCATCCACTGGTTCACTCCCAAGTTGGCCACAATGGCCAGAGCTGTGCTGATCTGAAGCCAGGAGCCAGGAGCTTCCTCCAGGTCTCTCCATGCAGGTGCAGGGCCCCAAGGGCTTGGGCCATCTTCTACTGCTTTCCCAGGCCATAGCAGAGAGGTGGATCGGAGGTGGAGCAGCCAGGATTCGAACTGGCACCCATCTAGGATGCCAACACAGGAAGCCGAAGCTTTACCCGCTATGCCACAGTGCTGGCCCGTGTACTCATCTTTTTTAAAAACCTGAGCTTTTTAGATTTCCATACTGCAATATTTATGAAAGAAAAGATGGAAGGCCTAGTATTTGTTTAAAAATCATCCCATAGGGGGTCTGCGCTGTGGCTCACTATGCTAATCCTCTGCCTGCAGCGCCTGCATACTATATGGGCGCCAGATTCTAGTCCCTGATGCCCCTCTTCCAGTCCAGCTCTCTTCTGTGGCCCAGGAAGGCAGTGGAGGATGGCCCAAGTGCTTGGGCACCTGCACCGCATGGGAGACCAGGAAGAAGCACCTGGCTCTTGGCTTTGGATTGGCGTAGCTCCAGCCATAGCTGCCATTTGGGGGGGTGAACCAACGGAAGGAAGACCTCACTTTCTGTCTCTCTCTCTCTCTCACTGTCTAACTCTGCCTGTCAAATAAATAAATAAATAAATCATCCCGTAGGACTCGAGGTGAAGACTTGGAGGGGGGATAAGATTGGTCAGTAATTGTGAAAGATGATGATGGGTATGAGTTCATTATACTGCTCTACTTTGGGGCATATTTCATTTTTGTCACAATAAAAGCCTTCTAAGTGAGAAATTAATAACCATATTTCTGTCCCTGTTACCTTTATCTCCTTGGAGGAGGAGGTGATAATGGCTCTATGGTTACCAGGGTCCCAGTGATAGGAGTAACAGGAAACACTGCACCAGCATGTTGCTACAAGGTAAAGCGTGCTGGTGTGGAAACTACAAAGTAAGCAGAGAAATTTGCCCCAGCCAGTGAATGAACCAGCACCTGAAAGATCTCTCTCTCTCTCTCTGCCTTTCAAATAAATAAAAATAAATAAGAAATAAATTTAAAATCAACTTCCCTTAAATGTTACATCAGTTACTCTTCAGAGACCTAAATTATTATATTTATTACAATTTAATACAGTAACCAAGAGGCATATTTCTCATTCAGCCAATGTTTCAGTTAGAAAAATGACACATTTATGGGAAAAGATATGAAAATAACAAATAATCTCCTTCACAGAGATGATCTTTGTTCACACCATATGTATATAATTTTCCAATCATATACGCACACATATATATGTCTTTATTTGCTTATGTAAATCATCAGATTTTTTTCTCATTTGTGTTTATTTTTCAAAAACTGTTTATGTTTCTGAATCCTTTGCATGTTTTCTTTTTTTTAAAGATTTTATTTATTTATCTGAGAGGGAGAATTACAGACAGAAAGAAGGAGAGACAGAGAGAGGTCTTCCATCTGCTTGTTTGCTCCTCAGTTGGCCACAACAGCCAGAGCTGAGTTGCCCGAAATCTAGGAGCCAGGAGTCTCTTCTGGGTCTCCTACGCAGGTGCAGGGGCCCAAGGCTTGGGCCATCTTACACTGTTTCCCAGGCCTCAGCAGAGAACTGGATCAGAAGAAAAGCAGCTGGGACACGGAGGTTTAGCCTACTATGGCATAGCACTGGTCCCTGTAGAATTTCATTTTTTCTTTTCTTTTTTTTTTTTTTTTTTTTTTGACAGGCAGAGTGGATAGTGAGAGAGAGAGACAGAGAGAAAGGTCTTCCTTTCGCCGTTGGTTCACCCTCCAATGGCCACCACGGCTGGCGCGCTGCATACCGCGCTGATCTGAAGGCAGGAGCCAGGTACTTATCCTGGTCTCCCATGGGGTGCAGGGCCCAAGCACTTGGGCCATCCTCCACTGCACTCCCTGGCCACAGCAGAAAGCTGGCCTGGAAGAGGGGCAACCGGGACAGAATCCGGCGCCCCAACCGGGACTAGAACCCGGTGTGCTGGCGCCGCAAGGCGGAGGATTAGCCTAGTGAGCCGCGGCGCCAGCAGGATTTCTAATTCTATTCATTTCTTATTTTATCCTGACTAATGTCTTTTCAGGCTGGTCTGGTGTCCTCTCCTGTTTTCTCAAGAGGAACAGATTCCCTTAGTTTTACCACTTACACTGAACAATGACCTTTGAGACCATGAAGCTGGGCTCCACACAGGGGCCCGCACACAAGTATTTCCCCAGAGATAAGCAGCTTGACTCTTTTTTTTTTTTTTAAGATTTTATTTATTTATTTTGAAAGGTAGAGTTATAGACGGGGAGAGGGAGAAACAGAGAGAAAGGTCTCCCATCCACTAGTTCACTCCCCAGTAGCCGCAATGGTCGGAGCTGCCCCAATCTGAAGCCAGGAGCCAGGAGCTTCTTCCAGGTCTCCCATGCGGGCTCAGGGGCCCAAGGACTTGGACTATCTTCCACTGCTTTCCCAGGCCATAGCAGAGAGCTGCATCAGAAGTGGAGAAGGCAGGTCTCAAATTGGCACCCATAGGGGATACCCACACTTCAGGCCAGGGCATTAACCTGCTGCACCACAGCGCAGGCCCCATCAAGGAACTTTTTTTTTTTTTTTTTAAGTCCCTTTGTAGTACTATGAAAATGAAGATGGCTGGACAGACGTCTGCCCAGCATGTGCAGTTCTTCCTTTCTGGAACATAAAATAGCCAGGGGGAAAAGTGTTACATGCCCATTTCTTAGGATTTTTGTATATCGCTTGTACTTTTGCTCACCCTTTGTTGTGCTAATGGCCAACTGTGTTTTGTGGAAACTGTTCCCACAACTTAGAGTTTTTTTTTTTTTTTTTTTTAAGATTTATTTTAGGCCGGCGCTGCGGCTCACTAGGCTCCTCCTCCACCTAGTGGCACCGGCACACTGGGTTCTAGTCCCGGTCGGTCGGGGCGCCAGATTCTGTCCCGGTTGCCCCTCTTCCAGGCCAGCTCTCTGCTGTGGCCAGGGAGTGCAGTGGAGGATGGCCCAAGTGCTTGGGCCCTGCACCCCATGGGAGACCAGGATAAGTACCTGGTTCCTGCCATCGGATCAGCGTGGTGCGCCGGCTGCAGCGCGCTGGCCGTGGTGGCCATTGGAGGGTGAACCAACGGCAAAGGAAGACCTTTCTCTCTGTCTCTCTCTCTCACTGTCCACTCTGCCTGTCAAAAAATAAATAAATAAAAAGATTTATTTTATTTGTTTGAAAGAGTTACAGAAAGAGGTAGAGACAGAGAGAGAGGTTTTCCATCTGCTGGTTCATTCCCCCAGATGGCCGCAACGGCCAGAACTGGGTCGATCTGAAACCAGGAGCTAGGAGCTTCTCCCGGGTCTCCCACGTGAGTGCAGGGGCCCAAGGACTTGGGACATCTTCCACTGCTTTCCCAGGCGATAGCAGGGAGCTGGATCAGAAGTGGAGCAGCCCGGGCTAGAACTGGCGCCCATACAGGATGCCGGTGCTTCAGGCCAGGGCGTTAACCCGCTGCACCACAGTGCTGTCCCCTCCCTGATACCTTCTTTTTGATGATGATGCAGCAAGAAAGCTCCCTGCAGATGCAGGCTCCTCAGCCTTGGACTTGGAGCCTCCAGAAGGCAAGCTGACACATTCCCATTTGTTGTAAATCTGTGGTCTGTCTCCTCCTCTCCTCTCCTCTCCTCTCCTCTCCTCTCCTCTCCTCTCCTCTCCTCTCCTCTCCTCTCCCCTCCCCTCCCCTCCCCTCCCTCCCCTCCCCTCCCCTCTCCCTTCCCTTCCCCTCCCCTCCCCTGCTCTCCTCTCCTTCTTCTCCTCTCCTCCCCTCTCCCCTCCCCTCCCCTCCTCTCCTCTCCTCTCCTCTCCTCTCCTCTCCTCCCCTCTCCCCTCTCCCCTCCCCTCTCCCTTCCCCTCCCCTCCCCTCCCCTCCCCTCCTCTCCTTCTTCTCCTCTCCTCCCCTCTCCCCTCCCCTCTCCCCTCCCCTCCCCTCTTCTCCTCTCTTCTCCTCTCCTCCCCTCCCCTCTCCTCTCCTCTCCTCTCCTCTTCATCAGCACACAAGGCACTGAGAAAACAGGGACCTCTCTGCAGAGAGTCTTTGACATCTGCTTTAGATAAGGATGCACAAGCCTCACCCTCAGAGATTGTCTCCTTGATCTGCAGCTTGATTAGGATACTGAGATTGCTAGGAACTGCCCAGGGATTCTCACGTGCAGCCAAGGCTAAGAGTCCCTGCTACAGAGAAAACCCGCAAAAATTAGGGGAACAAACCGTGGACCTCTTTTATCAGTTGAGCTGACAGAGACTCAGTCTATGCTAAAGGAGGATTAGGCTGCATGAGCAGTGAGATGCTGAAGGCAGAGCTTTGTGCTCCAAACCCAGTCCATCCTCAGCGATCACCTTCCTCTCACTGGGCTCTTCAGCAGGTCCCCAGAGCACCATCTCCTGCAGAGTTCTACAGAGACACAGAGCCCAGGGGGCACTGACATATATTAGGTACATGTATTACATATCATATATGTTGCATATGCATGAATGACATATGTAATGCATTCTATAATATCCATAAAGGGACTTTTAAGGAATGGGGTCCGGGGGTTATGAGCTTATGTCCCATGATGTGCGGTCAGCAAATTTGAATCCCAGGAGAGCCCAGGAGTGTAGTGTCAGTCTGAGTTTGAGGGTCTGGGAATGAGGACAGTAAATTGTGTCACTTCAGCAGGCTCAGGACTCAGGATGAGAGGCCAGCATTGGGGCACAGGGGATAAAGCTGTATTTGCAACCCCAGCATCCTATATGGGTGCTGTTTTTTTGTGTCCCGGCTGCTCCATTTCCAATCCAGCTCCTTGCTGATGCACCTGGGAAAGTAGTGGAAGATGGCCCAAGTGCTTGGGCCCCTGCACCTGTTTAGGAGACCTGGATGAAGCTCCTGGCTTCAGTCTGGCTCAGCCTTGGCCATTGCAACCATCTGGAGAGTGAACCAGTGGATGGAAAATCAATCAATCAATCTCTGTAACTCTGCCTTTCAAATAAATATACAAATCTTTAAAAAAAAGACTCAGGAAGAGACATGGTTTCAGTTTAAGTCCAAAAGGCAGGGGAAAAGATAAAATCAATGTCTCCATTGGAAGGCAGTCAGGCAGGAGGGGCCCTCTTTATTCTTTAACTTTAAAAAAATTAATTTTTATTTGAAAGGCAGAGTGTCAGAGGGAGGGAGAGACACACACAGAGAAAGAAAGATATCATCAGCTGATTCACTCCCCATCCAGGTCTCCCATGTGAGTGCCAGGGGCCCAAGCACTGGGACCATCCTCTGCTGTTTTCCCAGAGGCATTAGCAGGAAGCTGGATCGGAAGTGGAGCAGCCAGGATTTGAACCCATGCTCTGATGGGATGCCAGCATTTCAGGCAGCAACACCACAACACCTGCTGCACCACAACGCTGGCCTCTCTAGCAGTTTTGCATCACTCTCCCCCTCCCCCCATATCATCCACCTCTGGCATACTGGAGCTTACTTCTTTTTTTTTTTTTAAGATTTTTATTTTTATTTATTTGAAAGACAGAATTACAGAGAGAGGTAGAGACACAGAGAGAGGTCTTCCATCCACTGGTTCACTCCCCAAATGACCTCAATGGCTGGAGCTGAGCCAATCCAAAGCCAGGAGCCAGGAGCCAGGAGCTTCTTCCGGGTCTCCCATGTGGGTGCAGGGGCCCAAAGACTTGGGCCGTCTTCTACTGCTTTTCCAGGCCACAGCAGAGAGCTGGATCAGAAGTGGAACAGCCAGGACTTGAACCAGTGTCCATATGGGATGCCAGCACTGTAGGCGGCAGCTTTACCCACTACGCCACAGTGTCAGCCCTGGTAATAGTGAATATTAACATATGATAAAGATGAGCTATCAAATCAACAACGTTTTTTAAAAAGATTTTTATTATTATTTATTTGAAAGAGCTACACAAAGAGAGAAGAGAGAAGGAGAGGCAGAGAGAGAGAGAGAGAGAGAGAGAGAGAGAGAGAGAGAGGTCTCCTACCTGCTGGTTCAATCCCCAATTGGCTGCAATGGCCAGGGCTGTGCTGATCTGAAACCAGGAGCCAGGAGCTTCCTCTGGGTCTCCCACATGGGTGCAGGTGCCCAAGGACTTAGACCATCTTCCACTGCTTTCCCAGGCCAAGGCAGAGAGCTAGATTGGAAGAGGAGCAGCTGGGTCTTGAACTGGTGTCCATGTGGGATGCTGGTGCTTCAGGCCAGGGTTTTAACCCCCTGTGCCACAGCACCAGCCCCTCATCAACTATTTTGACACCAACCTTAATTTATATATATCTATATGTTTTGTTTTGTTATGAGACAGAGAGAGAGAGAGAGAGAGAGAGAGAGAGAGAGAGAGAGAGAGAGAGAGACAGCTCCTTTCCATTGGTCCACTCTACAGATACCCACAGCTCTGTGTCTGAGCTGGGCTGGGTCAAAGCCAGGAGACAGGAACTCAGGATAGGTCTCCCACGTTGGTGGCAGGGATCCAACTTTTTGAGCCATCAGCTACTAACTCCCAGGTTAGCATTAGCAGGAAACTGACATCAGAAGCCAGAGCTGGGACTTGAACCCAAGCACTCTGATCCCAACCATCATCTTATCTGCTAGTCCAGATGCCCTTCCCCTAGCATTTTTTTTTAATAAATGTGCTCCCTGTTTAAGTCACCAGAGGTCAGATTCTGCCACTTGGAGCCAGGAGCCATGGCTGTGGAGTTTCTATCCTGGTGGTGTGGCTGTTCCAGAAAGGGAAAAAACTCACTTTCTCATCACAACATCTGGAAGATAACAAGCACCCACTTCATAGCCCGATTTGGAATATTAAATAAGATTGTATATAGGATTTTAACCACTGTGCCAAATGCCTGCTCCCATGATATTCTTTTAGTTACAAAACTGTTTTTACTCAATGTGACCAAGATATTTTTATTTCCTGAAAGTAGGAGAAATGTCACGGGAATGACTAAATGTTCAAGCAGGAAAGTACTTTCCCACTGAATGAATTTAAAGAGAGAGGAAGGCAAAAAAACAGAAAGACAGGCAGAAGGAGAGAGAGAGAGAGAGAAGAGGGAAGGTGGGAGAGAGGAGGGGGAGACAGCGACAGAGACAGAGAGCAAGAAAGAAGGTTAAGGAGGGGAGGGAGTGAGGAAGAGAGAAGAGAAGGAGGAATGGAGGGAGAAAGGACAGGAGGAGAGGAAAGGAAAAGGAAGAAAAGAAAGGGAGGAAGAGTGGAGGAGAAGGGTAGACAGGAATGTTCTGATTACATTCCTTGAATCAAGTTCTGCTGGTCCTACATGTGAGAAGTAAAGAGATCTGGCTCATATGCAAAGTAAGGGAGCTAGAATCAGGATCAGAGCTGGGACTTAGGCCCAAAGAGAGATCTTCTATCCAAATGCTACAACAGCAAAGGCTGGAACTCATTCTGGGAGTCCCACATGGGTGGCAGAGACCCAATGACTGGAGCTGCCATCCCCTGCGGCCTCCCAGAGAGTCCATTTAGCCAGATGCTGGAACTGGAAGTAGAGCGGGTGCTCAAACCTAGGCTCTCTGAGGTGAGACGAAGTCAACCCTAGCCATCTTAACCATTTCACCAGGAGCTCTGAAGCTCATTCTTTGCAGTCCAATATTTTTGCCCCCTGTATTCAAATTACAAGATGACCTGAACCAGCTAATCAGAACTAGCCCCACCAATAATGGGACAAGCCAACATTGTGTGCTTCCAGATACAATGCACCAAGGAGAACATGACATCATATCCATGGTATTCTTGCCAAAACTGCACAACTTGAATTTAATCACACACACAAAAAAATCAGACAAACGTAATTTAAGGAAGATGCAACCAAGAAGACTGTCCTCTACTCTTCAAATACCAATCATAAGACATAAGAAAAGACTGAGGAATTGTTCCAGATTGAAGGAAACATGGTAAATGTATTGTGTGATCCTAGACTGTATCCTGGCCTGGGAGAAAATAGCTCTAACAGGGATCATCAAGACAATCATCAAATATGATATATGAACTTTGTATTAAATGTTTCTGCATCAGTGTTAATTTTCTTTATGTTTTTTAAAGCTTTATTTATTTACTTGAAGTCAGAGTTACACAGAAAGAGAGAAGAGGCAGAGAGAGAGAGACACAGAGAGAGACAGAGAGAGAGAGAGAGAGAGAGGTCCTCCATCCGATGGTTCATCCCCCAATTGGCTGCAATGGCTGGAGCTGCGCCAATCCGAAGCCAGGAACCAGGAGCTTCTTTGGGGTCTCCCACTGGGGTGCAGGGGCCCAAGGACTTGGACCATCTTCTACTGCTTTCCCAGGCCATAGCAGAGAGCTGGATCAGAAGTGGGGCAGCTGGGTCTCAAACTGGTGCCCACATGGGATGCCAGCACTTCAGGCCAGGGCATTAATCCACTGTGCCACAGTGCTGGCCCCAGTGTTAATTTTCTTTATTTTGGTTGTTCAATTGTGATTATGTAATAGTGTCTTTGGGGCCAGCATGGTGGTTCAGCAGGTTAAGCCATATCTGGAGACACTGACATCCCATATGAGTGCTAGTTTGGGTCCTGGCTGCTCCACTTCCAACCCAGCTCTCTGCTGTGGCCTGGGAAAGCAGCAGAATATGGTCCAAGTGCTTAGGACCCTGCACTACATGGGAGACCTGGAGGAAGCTCCTTGCTCCTGACTTCAGCATGGCCCAGCCTTGGTTGTTGCGGTCATTTGGAGGGTGACCCAGTGAATGGAAGACCTCTCTCCATCTCTTCCTCTGTCTCTGTCACTGCTTTTCAAGTAAATCAAAATAAATCTTAAAAAGAGAATGTCTTTGTTCATACGAAACACAGAAACAGGAATAAAGAAACATTATGTCTGCGTTCTTAATTGATTCAGAGAAAAAATTATGTATTATGTGTGTTTGTGAGTGAGAGAGAGAATGCATAAATGAGTTAAAATGTAAGCAAATGGTGAATCATGTTAAGGCATTAGATGTTCTCTGTTACATGTTTGGAATTTTTCTTCAACTTTGGGAACAATATCAAAATTAAAAGTTACCCAGAAAATGAATATAACTTCCCATGCCCTCCTACAAAATTCAGAATGAAGTCCCAAATTTAATTGAAAGTTGAAGATTACAAGGAGGAGAAAACTGTGGCTATTTCTAGATAAAAGCTGGACAATTTAAAGTTACAGATGCTTCAGAAGTGTTGAAACTGCTTTTTCGGTTTTATACAAATGGGCCGTGGAGCTGGACATGGTCATCGCAGTTCTAACTCAGGAGACAGTGGTCCTTCCTTGTTTAGGGCAAAAAGGAACCTTACTTGCTTTTTTTTTTTTTTTGATTTATTTATTTATTTGAGAGTTAGAGTTACACACACACACACACACACACAGGAAGCGAGAGAGAGAGACAGAGAGGTCTTGCATTCGCTGGTTCATTCCCCAGTTGGTTGCAATAGCCAAGAATAGCTGGGCTGATCTGAAGCCAGGAGCCAGGAGCTTCCTCTGGGTCTTCCCTCGTGGGTATAGAGGCCTAGGGACTTGAGGCATCTTCTGCTGCTTTCCCTGGCCATATCAGAGAGCTGGATTGGAAGAGGAGCAGCCGGGATTCGAACCAGCACCATATGGGATGCTGGCACTGCAGGCTGTGGCTTTACCATCTACACCACAGCACCAGCCCCCTTCACTTGCTTTTGAGCTGGGTAGAAAGTAAGACACCAAAAATTCTACAAAACTGCCTAACCAACACTGTTGGGTAGGGAAACATTTCCCTATGTCCTCCTGGGTTAGGTGTCCGGGGGCCTATGTATTGAACAGACTAAAGGCAGAGGAACAGGATCTGACTGATGAAAAGCTTTACTCATACACATGAGGGAGCTGTCAAAAAATCAGCTACTTCATTCAATGGTTAAAGATAGGAACTTATATTCCAAAGATGGTCAGAAGGAGGGAGAAGAATGGCTTCTAGTGGAAGAACAAGTAGGGTTTGTTTGGAGATAAGAATGTTTATGAAGATGTTTGTTCATGCAGGTGCAAGTAGCATTTCGTGTTCCTGGCCTTGACACTCTAACAGGAGGGGATTTATTGTAGCCCTGCTTCCCAGAAGCTGCAGCCTGTAGACAGATAAAAGAAATCCCAAGGTTTCTGTCTGCATCTGTTGAATCTCAAATGTCTTAGCTTAAAATAGCCTTCCTACCAACTCCAGGGTTCCTGGGGGATCTTCATAATAGATCCAAAAGCCCAAATAGCAAGACAAAAGCGATGTATAATGAAAGCTGAGATGACGGAAGAGATACAAAAACATAAGACCTGGTAAAAGCCAGGCATGATTTTAATTTTAAAAACCAAAGATCCGTAGAAGGGAGAATAAAATTAACCAGTTATCAAAACTAAGAGAAGGCCGGTGCCCCAGCTCACTAGGCTAATCCTGTGCCTGCGGCGCCGGCACCCCAGGTTCTAGTTCTGGTCGGGGTGCCGGATTCTGTCCCGGTTGCTCCTCTTCCAGTCCAGCTCTCTGCTGTGGCCCGGGAGTGCAGTGTAGGATGGCCCATGTCCTTGGGCCCTGCACCTGCATGGGAGACCAGGAGGAAGCACCTGGCTCCTGGCCTCCAATTGGCACAGCACGCCGGCCGCAACGCACCAGCTGTAGTGGTCGCTTGGGGGGTGAACCAACGAAAAAAGGAAGACCTTTCTCTCTGTCTCTCTCACTAACTCTGCCTGTCAAAAAACAAACAAACAAACAAAAAACAAAAAAGAACACCAAAGATCTGTAGAAGGGAGAGTAAAATAAACCAGTTATTAAAACTAAGAGAAAACAACTAAAACTAGACAGTGCCAAAGGCAACATGTCTGAAAGTGAGTAAACTAAGTGAGCCTGGAGATACAGAATTATTAGAACAACAGGTGCAGCTAAGAGTGGGCAGGGCCATGGATCAACAGGTGCACCTTGGGAGCAAACAGTAGTTCAAACGGCCTTCCGTTCTTTGTTCTTCGGGGGTCATTGCTGTCATCGCTGTCGTTGGAGTTGGAGAACACAGCCACAACTTAGGGTTTTACAGCCATAGAAAAGCAACTGTTCGGGGCCAGGGCTGTAGCGTAGCAGGTAAAGCTACCGCTTGCAATGCCGGCATCCCATGTGGATGACGGTTCGAGACCTGGCTGCTCTGCTTCTGATCCAGCTCTCTGCTATAGCCTGGGAAAGCAGTGGAAGATGGCCCAAGTCCTTGGGCCCCTGCACCTGCATGGGAGACCTGGAAGAAGCTTCTGGCTCCTGGCTTCAGATTGATGCAGCTCCGGCTGTTGTGGCCAACTGGGGAGTGAACCAGTGGATGGAAGACCTCTCTCTCTCTCTCTCTCTCTCTCTGCTTCTCCTTCTCTCTCTGTGTAACTCTGATTTTCAAATAAATAAATATTTTTTAAAAAAAGGAAAACATGGATACTGAGCCATTGAGCTCCACGTGGAACTTGCAGAGGTGCCATATAATTCCCTGGTGGCTTCACGCCTGGAGAGGCACTCCTACCTTCTCCCCTCCCCCAAGGAGGCCAACAATGGGAGGGGGGCTCTCTCTTCCACTGGAGGGGCTCCCAGATGTTCTCTATTTCCCCTCCCCCACTTCTCCTTTCAGATAAGCTTTCTGGCCCACTGCCTACTCAGGACTGATATTTCTCTGTGTGGGGCAGTCCATACTCCCCTGTCTGTGTGCGTGCTCACTTTCTCAAACCCTTCACGTGAATTTCATCACTTTGCGTGCCTGTCTTTGTGCATGATAAGAGCCTGGAGTAAAAAAAATAATTAATACCCTTCACCCACATCAACACTACACATGAAGGGTTAGGTTTCAACAAGGCAACTTAGGGGGCTCATAAACATTGTTTGTGACACATTTAAGTGTCTGTTACATTAACAGGAAGCAAAGGATAGCCAGGAAATTAATAACACCCAAAGGAATTGGGTTTCTCATCACTTGCATAAAACCGTGAAACAGGGACATGAGTCTGACAGAGCAAAGACACTGCTTAGGGTGCCTGCATCCCGTATCAGAGTGATTTTGGGTCTCACTTCCTCTGCTTCTGACCCAGATTCCTGCTAATGCACACCCTGGGAGGCAGCAGGTGACAGCCCAAGTCCTTGGGTCCCTGACAACTATGTAGGAATCCTGGAGTGGGTCCCTAGATTCAGCCTGACTTAGAGTCAGCTGTTGTGGGCATTTGGAAAGTGAACTGAAAATGGAAGAGCGCTCTCTCTCTCTCTCTCTCTCTCTCTCTCTCTCTGCATTTGCCTTCCAAATAAATGAAGAAAAATAAAATTTAAAGCCATGAAATAGACATTTATATTAAAGCCAGGAATATGACTCTTTTTTAGATTTGTTTTATTTATTTGAAAGATATATATATATATATATATATAGAGAGAGAGAGAGAGAGAGAGAGAGAGAGTCTTCCATCTGCTGCTTCTTTCCCCAAGTGGCCACAATAGACAGAGCTGAGTTGACCTGAAGCCAGGAGCTTCTTCTGGGTCTCCCACATGAGTGCAGGGGCCCAAAAACATGGGCCATCCTACACTGCTTTCCCAGGTGCAATAGCAGGGAGCTGGATTGGAAGTGAAGCAGCCAGGACTCAAACCGATGCCCATATGGGATACTGGTGTGCAGGCCAGGGCTTTAACCCGCTGCACACAGTACCTGCCCCTATGACACTATTCTTATGTCAAGGCACAGTTTCTTCTCCCTTCTGCATCTGACTGCGGGTGGTAAGGATCAGCCCCTGGCACCAGTGGGAGAGAGAGAGGTGCAGTCAGTGACTGGGTTTGGACTTACTGGCCTGTGATCCTACCTGGTGAATGACAACTCTAGTACTAGCTCTTCTAATTTGGGCTGTGGCAAAGGGAAGAGGAGACAAGGGAAGAATTGAAATAGAAGTCCACTGCAGACTCATAATAGGGAGCCTTTCCCCTTCTTCTTCAATGTTGTGGGGTTTGGATACAGTGTATCTCAGCCTGGCACCCAATGTAACACTGCTGAGAGGGGGCGGAACCTTTCAGGGATGCAGAAGGTGATTAGGTCACAGGGGCTCCTCCCTCAGGAGTGGATTGATGTTTTTCTTGAGTAGGTCTCTGGGAGGGAGTTAGTCTCTCAGGACTGGATGAGTTTACCCCGAGAGCAGGTTGTTCTGCAGCCAGCCTGGCAGCCTCCCCCTCTGCCTCTGCCTTTTGCACCTGCTCCTCCGCACGGTTCCATTTCCCTTCTGTACTTCTCCACTGCAATGTGACACACACCCTCTCAAGAAGCCACAAAGTCACCATGCCATGCTCTTAGACCTCAAGAACTGTGTGTGCCATGAATCCTTTTAAAAATAAATTGCCCACGGGGTTGGCGCTGTGGCATAGTGGGTTAAAGCCCTGGCCTGAAGAGCTGGCATCCCATATGGGCGCCTGTTTGAGACCCGACTGTTCCACTTCCAATCTAGCTCTCTGCTATGGCCTGGGAAAGCAGTAGAAGACGGTCCAAGTCCTTGGGCCCCTGCACCGGTGCAGGAGACCCGGAAGAAGCTCCTGGCTCCTGGTTTTGGATTGGTGCAGCTCTGGCCGCTGTGGCCATCTGGGGGGGGGGGGTGAACCAGCGGATGGAAGACCTCTCTCTGTCTCTACCTCTCTCTGTAATTCTTTCAAATGAATAAAAAAATAAATCTTTAAAAATAAATAAATAAATTGCCCAGCCTTGGTTTATTTTATCCTAACAACACAAAACTGACTAAAACCGTTACATGAGCACTATATTGGATGTTTTCTATCTGTGAAGAGAGAACCAGGACTGCAGATGCCAGTGTGTAGGACTCCTTGTAATCAGTGTATGTGTTCAGTCATTGGGAAAAAGAGATACTGGAAAAATTCTCTTAAAGTGAGACACGTTCATATGGAGATAAAACTGTCACAGAAATAGTGATCTATCTCTCTCTCTCTCCCTCTCTCTCTCAAAATTTATTTATTTATTTGAAAGGCAGAGTTACACAGAGAGAGAAAGGTCTTCCATCTGTTGGTTCACTCCCTACATGACCACAACCGCCAGCCCTGGGCCAGACCAAAGCCAGGAGCCAGGAGTGACAGGGGCCCACCCAGGTGACAGGGGCCCAGGCACTTGGGCCATCCTCTGCTGCTTTTCCAGGTGCAGTAGCAGGCAGTATAACAGATGACATAGTGGGGCTGGTGCTGTGGCATAGCAGGTAAATGCGGTGCTAGCATCCCATATGGGCGCTGGTTCGAGTCCCCCCTCCTCTACTTCCAATCCAGCTAAAGATGACATGGCATTCCCTCTCATGTATATGTTTGTTTATTTAGAATAGCACACTTGGCCCCTATTAAATTTGTTGAACAAATTCATGAACCATGACACCACGGAGGGATAGTCAGCTTAATGTAGGAGGTTGAATGAGACTCAAAGTTTTGTTGAAATATTTGCATTAACTATCAATTTGCAAAAGAACAACTTGCAGTTATTTTTGGAATGCACTGCAAACATCAGGCACATGGTCTTTTCCCGACCCCAAGACTCCATTATTCAAATACGTTTTGTCAACCCCTGAGACAGCTTTCCCGTGTTAGACAGCTAAATTTGGTACATGTACCAACATTTGTATGCAAATCCAGCATTCTCTCTGTCTATCTCTTAGAAATCTGTATGCTAGCCAACGGGAGGGTGACTAGACAGAAAGTGTGTGGCTTGAATGAGAGTTGCTTCAACTGAAGACAATTTTGATTTTCAAAGTCGATGGCAGTTACACTCTTCTCTTACCCTAGAAATGAAATTCTCTTCTGTCCAACCCTCTTATCTTTAGAAAGTGCAACCCCATGGCAAAGACAAAATGTCCATGTTTAAGAATGCTGAAGTCATTCCACAGCAAAATCAATATGCCATTTTTAGTGATTAGTAATTTCTCAAACACTGCAAATTTTAGTATGTACAATTAATTGAGTTGTCAAAAAAGATTTACTGTTTTTTAAAAATGACTCACTAATTAAGGTCCTATTGTATAAGTAGCTCTCATATGTTCCTGGCTGAAGGTAGATGTGGCAAGGCATACAGCAGTAAAAACAATGTCCAGTTTCCAGCTTTTTCATTCATCCCAGCTCTCCTCACCCAATCCATTATTGAATGCCCGGTAAAATAGGGACTCTTTGGGGTCAGTGCTGGCGTAGTGGGCTAAGCTTCCACCTGTGGCACCGGCATCCCATATGGGCGCTAGTTTGTGTTCTGGCTGCTCTTCTTCTGATCCAGCTCTCTGCTATGGCCTGGGAAAGCAGTAGAAGATGGCCCCAGTCCTTGGGCCCCTGCACCTGCGTGGGATACCCTAAGGAGGCTCCTGGCTCCTGGCTTCAGATAGACCCAGCTTCAGCCATTGTGGCTATTTGAAAAGTAAACCAGTGGAAGGAAGATCTCTCTCTCTCTCTCTCTCTAACTCTACCTCTCAAATAAATACATAAAATATTTTTAAAAATAGGGACCCTTGTGATTTATGTTTTACCAGTTGTTAAAATTCGTCTGGGTTTACGCCCAGCTAGAAGGGTAACTGGGTGCCCTCCTCCCATAGACTTTCCACCATAAACTCCAAAAGAAACGGATTCTTTTTCATCAGACATCGTGTCTGCAGAAGGAGTGCTCTCCCAGTCCACCTACACAGCAGATCCATGACTAGAATTCAGGGACTAGGTTACCATTGTGTTGGGGAATACAAGGGTACTTTAAAAATTCATGAGAAATGGAATTAAATGACAATTTATTTTGGTGCAAACTTTTTTGAAACCTATGGTTTTACATAATATGCATTTTTTCATTAAGCTTTTTGAAGTAGGAGGCCTAGCCTACTATACCACTATACCACAATGCTGGCCCTGAGAAGTTTTCTGTATTTTTTTTTTTTTTTTTTTTTGGACAGATAGGGTTAGACAGTGAGAGACAGAGAGAAAGGTCTTCCTTCCCTTGGCTCACTCCCCTAATGGCCGTGACAGCAGGCGCTGCGCCGATCCAAAGCCAGGTGCTTCCTCCAGGTCTCCCATGCGGGTTCAGGGCCTAAGCACTTGGGCCATCCTCCACTGCCCTCCCAGGCCACAGCAGAGAGCTGGACTGGAAGAGGAGCAACTGGGACAGAATCTGGTGCCCCGACCAGGAGTAGAACCCGGAGTGCCGGTGCTGCAGGCAGAGGATTAGCCAAGCAAGCCACGGCACCAGCTGAAGTTTTCTATATTCTATCCAACCCTTTCTGATCATTGTCAGTGAGAGAATTGGTCAGCAAAAGACGAGTTCTGAATTTTTCCCATAGGTAACCTTAGCATCTTTATTTCTGCCTTGATATCAATATTTCTGGTAAACATCAACTTGGAACTGATATTTTCATAGCCAGAACAATAGATTTTATATGTGTGCATGTGTGTAGTGTGTGTGTGTGTGTTATTTTTACCATTTCATGAATAGTAAAATGGCAATAATGCATGCCTTAGGATGGTAAAATAAACTCAGATTTCTTAATATTTTTTAGGCCATGAAAATTGTATTTCAACTTTAATTATCAGAATGGATATAAAGCAGGAAACTCTTATTTGCCAAGTACATCAAAAATAATAAAAATTGATGTCAACTATAATCATTTCATAAAAGAGTTTAAATGCCAAGAAATCATTAAAGATGTTGTCCTTTAAATTAGATTAATTGGATTTTAGTTTGACTTAAATTGGATTAATTAAATTGGATTAATTAATATTATATAAAGTTTACTTGTTATTTTTCTCTTCTCTTCATATAAATGGATGGAGAGTATGTGGACTGGTATTTTGGACTATTGCCTTATATTATGCAGTTTATTCTCTAAAAAAATCTAAATATAAAACTTACTATTTCTTTAAAGGGTTATTTTATTTATTTGGGAGGTAGAGTTACAGTGAGAGGGAGAGAAAGAGAGGGAGGCCCTAGACCCTAGCTACAAGATGGAAGAGCCTGTGTCCCAGAGTCACCTGCAGAAGAGACCCCTGCATCCCGCGGAGCAGGCCTGCTGGGTGAGCGAGCTCTGCTGCGGCTAAGCCGTTGCATATCCATTTTGGGATTTCTTGGTTACATTAGTTGAGCCTACCCTAGTACTTGAGAAATGGTTATGCCGAGATAATGCTAAAAGTGTCATTCCGGAATTTTTCTTCTGCACATCGAGGTGTGATCAACATTGGATGCATATGAAGCCTTGAGTAAACTGAGACATTGGCTCAAATCTCTCCTGTAAAATAATACTTCAGTTTCCAAATAAAGCAAAATGTTTGCTTCTGAGGATGGTAAAACTTATCTTTTTGCTTTGCATACTTTCAATTTTTATAAAGGTGAGTTCCAAATATTGCCACAGAATATTCTAGAATGTACTTTTTTTAAGAAAGAAAAACAACATTCATTCATTATTTTAAGGCACAATGTAGGGCCTACCTCCTAGTCTTCTTGTATTCTAACACCTTTAGCCAATTTTCTGCAAATACAGTGTTTTACCAAACTTTGTTTTAAATTTTTGCCAAACAAATTGACAGGAAATATATAATTGTATGGCATTAATGACTTTCTATTTTAAACGTTATTTTATGTAAGTGAAGCTGAACTTCTTTTCATTTGATGGTTGTTTGTAGCCTTTGCCTATTTTCCTGCTGGTCTGTGGCCTTTTGACTTTTTATTTGTTGAACTCTTTAGGAGAGACATAAAGCCCTCGACTCTAATGTAAATTAAAAAATATATTACCTCAAAAATAAACAAAATAAGATAACAAGCATAAATAACACTAGTGCAATAAACAGGGATACGTTTCAAAATTTGTCTTAGAAATGATTAAATTTGAAAATATTAAAATTTCTGGGTGATTCATAATTATTGCAGAAATACACAAGTTTATAATTATAATAAAATATTTACTCAAGAGTGAACATTAAACAATGTCTACTTTAATTATGAGGACAGAAATGCAGAAATCAGTTTCAAAAATAACATGTAGATGTTTCAGGTTCAAGGTCTAAAGTACTGCTCTGAAATAAACAGCTATTTTAAGATCTATGGGCAGAAAAATAAAACCAAAATTAGACACAGCATGGGTCTTGAGTGTAATCAGGGAAGTTTTAGAAAGACTGGGACAGGGACACAAGACAGCTGCTGCAGAGAACAGCCATTCCTCTCTCAAAGATCGCATGTTCTCAGGGCTACGCTGTGGCATGGTGGATAAAGCCTCCACCTGCAGAGCCGGCATCCATATGGGCTCCAGTTCGAGTCCCGGCTGCTCCACTTCCGATCCTGCTCCCTGCTGAAGATGGTCCAGGTGTTTGGGGCCTTGCCACCCATGTAGGAGACTGGGAGCCTGGCTTCTGGCTTTGCTCTTGTCCAACCTTGGCCGTTGCAACTGTCTGAGGAGTGAAACAGTGGATGAAAGATCTCTCTCTCCGTGTTTCTCCACCTGTCTCTGTAATGCTGACTTTCAAACAAGTAAACAAATCTTGAAATAAATAAATAAATAAATAAATAAATAAATAAAAAAAAAGATCTCAGGTTCTTGGAGAACCTACCTTGCTGCAAGCATCTATCCCATTCTCACAGGTAGTTTGACGAGGATTAAAACTGGTTCTCCTCACCGCCCAACACCAGACAGCTCCCTCCAACTTCTGGACTGGGGTCTGATGGGGCAGCTGTTCAGTGACTGTTGCAGAATGAGCAACTTCCAGATGCTCACTGGTGGACAGCAAGGAAGGAACCTTGCAGGCAGAATGAAATTTTGTCCTGGACTTACTGCGAATCTTAAACATACATTTCATTTTTAAAAAATATTTATTTTATGTATTTGAGAAGCAGAGTTATGGAGAGAGAGAGAGAGAGAGAGAGAGAGAGAGAGAGAGAGAGAGAGAGATCTTCCATCCACTGGCTCACTCCCCAAATGGCTGTAATGGCCAGGGCTGGGCCAGGCTGAAACCAGGAGCCAGGAGCTTCTTCTTGGTCTCCCATGTCAGGGAAGGGCCCAGGCACTTGGGCCATCCTCCGCTGCTCTCCCAAGTACGTTAGCAGGGAGCTGGATCAGAAGTGAAGCAGCCGGGACTTGAACCTGCACCCATATGGAATGCCAGCATTGGAGGTGGTGGCCTTACTAGCTATACAACAATGCCGGCCCCAGCATTTCATCTTTTTATAAGGAGTGTGATCATTACATCAGGATTTCTGACCATCATTCTCATAGCTCACTTCTATATCCCTCCTTTGTGAGTGTGTATATTTTTTGCAAACATTGTTGCTAACTGAGATCCTTTGAAGCCTCCTAATTCATGCCTCTGTGTCAATGGTCTTAATGTGGGAAGGCGAGGACTGTTTTTTTCTAACCCACGAGAGCTTTTTCTCTTTCTCTGTATGCTAGAAGTCCTTGCCAAATGATTAACAGTGATCTGCTAATGGAGTAAAATCAGAATAAGTCAGTGTTTAAAAAAATGCATCTTTTAAAGTTTATTATTATTTATTTATTTGAAAGGCAGAGTGATGAGGGAGGGAGGAGGAGAGAGAGAGAGAGAGAGAGAGAGTTTCCATCTGCTGTTTACTCCCCAAGTGTCCACAACAGCCAGGGCGGAGCCAGGCTGGAGCCGGAGCCTGGAGCTCCTTCCAGGTCTCCCACATGAGTGGCAGGGGCCCAAGTCCTGGAGCTGTCGTCCCATCACCTGCGGCCTTCCAGAATGCATTGGCAGGAAGCTGGATCTGACGTGGAAGTGAGACTCTAACCAGGCTCTCACATGCGGCATGTCTGGTGCTCCAAGCAGTGGCTTCACCCATGGTGCCACAATGCCCACTGCCCCTAATGAAATACATTTGTAACATTTTAATTTTTCCCAGTATTTTCTAGGAGATGTCTAGCTTACTGCATACATTTGAATTCTATGAATTCAATGGCGTATTCTTTAAAAAAAAAAAAAAAGAGAGAGAACATTATAAAATATATTCTCCTAGGCTGGCACCGCAGCTCACTAGGCTAATCCTCCGCCTTGCGGCACCGGCACACCGGGTTCTAGTCCCAGTCGGGGCGCCGGATTCTGTCCTGGTTGCCCCTCTTCCAGGCCAGCTCTCTGCTGTGGCCCGGGAGTGCAGTGGAGGATGGCCCAAGTGCTTGGGCCCTGCACCCCATGGGAGACCAGGAGAAGCACCTGGCTCCTGCCATCGGATCAGCACCGTGCACCGGCCGCAGCCCGCCGGCCTTAGCGGCCATTGGAGGGTGAACCAACGGCAAAGGAAGACCTTTCTCTCTGTCTCTCTCTCTCACTTTCTACTCTGCCTGTCAAAAAAAATATAAATATATATATATATCCTCCTGTATACTTTATTGGTGTCAAATTTTTTAATTTAACTTTTTTAAAAAAGACTTATTTATTTATTTGAAAGAGTTACAGAGAGAGGTAGAGACAGAGAGAGAGGTCTTCCATCTGCTGGTTCACTCTCCAGTTGGCTGCATCGGCTGGAGCTGAGCTGATCCAAAGTCAGGAGCCAGGAGCTTCTTCCAGGTCTCCCACATGGGTGCAGGGACCCAAACACGTGGGCCATCTTCTACTGCTTTCCCAGGCCATAGCAGGGAGCTGGATCAGACGCGGAGCAGCCAGGATTTGAACTGATGCCCATATGGGATGCCGGCACTGCAGGCGGCAGCTTTGCCTGCTACGAAACAGCACTGGCCCCTAATTCAACATTTTAAAAAATTTGGTTTTATTTGAAAGGCAGAGAGACAGGGATAAAGAGAAACATATAGACAGAGAGACAGACCGAGATCTCCCATCTGCTGGTTCACTCCCCAAATGCCTGCAACAGCCAGGGCTGGGAGCCTGGAATTCATCCGGGGCTCCCATGTGGGCAGCAGGGACCCGAGTGCCTCTCAGGGTGTGCATTAGCAGGAAGCCAGATTGGAAAAGGAGCCAGAACTGCCATCTGATATGGCATGTAAGTGTTCCAAGTGGGGTCTCAGCAACTGTGCCAAGCACCCAACCCTCTTTAAGGATTTTCTAGAGCAATTTGGACTAAACTCAATTTTGGGCTTTCTTAGTAGGACCAAACTTCTGGCATGAAACAATTCTATATTACCTAATTTCAAAAAATACTGCTATGGAAGGAAAGCTGACTTGTGAGAGCTTTTCTTAAGCTGTAAACTAACTGAAGGTTGTCCATGGTGACTAGTAGTAGCTCTATAGAGGCTACAGCGTGATTATGGAGTCACTGCAGATACAGTGCTCTTGTTGTCTGAAAGGGAAAACTTAATTATTCAGAGAAGCCTGGACTTGTTTCAACTGAATCCTCCATGTGCCCCCAAACTGAGAACATTTTCTTCTGCTGTTTCAAGAAATGTCAGACCAACAGCCACTGTTCTCAGTCCAGCTCTTCAAATGCTGGCGGGTTAGCTGATGTTACAGCGCACTTGAATTTGAGATACTGTTCTCATTCTACAGCTATCCTGTCTTGAAGCCAACATTTTCGATTCAAGGAGCAATTACAGAGCTCTGTTAATGAGTCATTGTGTTTGGGCAGAAGGAGACGAGATAGGGGCTGGTGTTGGGAAACAGTAAGTTAAGCCTCCCAGTGCCTGTTCCAAGTCCCTGCTGCTTCCTGTTAATGCAGGGAGCAGAAGATGGCCCAAATGCTTGGGCCCCTGCCACCCATGTGGGAGATGCAAATGGACTCTCTCTCTCTCTCTCTCTCTTCTGCCACTCTGCCTTTCAAATCAAGCAATCAATACAGAAGAGATAGTCACACCTGTGCCTTAAATAGCTGGGATACATGGGATGTGTGGAATATCTGCTAAAATACATTTTGAAAGTTAAATGAGATAGGAATTCTCAAAGATGAATAGTTAATTATGACCAGGGAAACATCTAGAATGATTCAAGGTGGACATGGAAAGATAATAGCGGTAGTAAGCCTAGATTTCTCAGGCCGGGAAATCAGCATATAAAAGTGTGACTCTGATTTTCCTAAAGCTTTTCTTCTAAAGATTTATTTATTCATCTGAAAGGCAAAGTCAGAAAATGTAAGGGAATAAGAGCAGGAGAGATTGCAAGGTGTCCGGCGTGTAACAAATCTTCCCAGGCAGACGAATCAGTTAATTCACAGGCTTTTATTGGGGTTCCACTCCCGGGCGAGGTTCCCCGGTCCCAACAGAGCAACAGAGCAGGGGCCGGGGAAGTCGCGTGTCAG
The DNA here is from genome assembly GCF_964237555.1 of Oryctolagus cuniculus. Classification (NCBI taxonomy): domain Eukaryota; kingdom Metazoa; phylum Chordata; class Mammalia; order Lagomorpha; family Leporidae; genus Oryctolagus; species Oryctolagus cuniculus. The sequence goes on from NC_091432.1 coordinate 144,568,129, forward strand.
AGATTGGGAGAGCTTCTTTTATAGACTCAGGGCGTGGGGGTTAAAGGTTGAGGTGGGCCTGATCCTCACTGGTTGACCTTTAGGCACCCGCGGGGACCTTGACAAGGACGTTTCTTCCCTTCAAGTGCAGGTAGGGACTCTCCATTCCCGGAAGTATAGGCCTTCCTTCCATGTGGATCCCAAAGCTACCAGAGATGAGGAGGCAGGAGACAAATTCACAGCAAGTTTATTCAAAAGGGAATGAACCTGAGAGGGGCTGTGGTGGAATGAGAAGGCCATGCCAAGATGGCCTCTGGCAAGTGAGCATCAGTTACTCAGGAATGGCTTCGAAAACCACCTGGCAACAGAGCCTGCCTGGCAACAGGCTGTGATTGGTTAGGACATAAACCACCCCTTGACCGGATTGGCTGCCTTGGCTATTTAAGCTGCTGTAGCACCTGAAATAAACAAGTCTGTGGGCTGCTCACCTCTGGCCTGCTTTCACCCGACTCCCAGGGTCTGTGTGGTGACTCCGAGCCTCTTGCCCTCACCATGCTCCTCCTCTCAGAACAAATCCACAGCAACAAGGGGCTACCTGCCGGCATGGGAGTGGACGTGGACGCAGGGTGGAATTCAGTCACTGGCTGTGGTTTTATAGCACAAGGCAGCTGTCGGCCATGACGGGGAAGGGGTTGTTGAGCCGCCCAGTGTGGGCTTTTCTCTCTGGGTGTCATGGGTCAGGAGAAGTTGAGCTGGGGGAGGGGAAAGCAGCCGTGGGGTGGGGTGGGGGGAAGGAGTGAGTTTAAGGTATTTGTGAGGAAGGTGGCCCGAGAATATCAGACTATCTTGGGCAGTTGCTTAACCCACTCCACCACAAGACTCTGGCCCCAGAATCAAGATGTTTATGAAAATTCCCTCAATTGCATTAAATTGGAATGCAGTATTTGAGTGTCCCCTCCTCTTCTGAATGGAATCAGAACTGCAGTGCTAGAACCCAGGGCAGACACCTGGCTGATTTGCTAGGGGTGGGGCGTCCACCAGTTACTTCATCAAGGCCTCTGGGTAGCCTCAGCCCTGACCAAAGCTCCTGTCCCACTGAGCTCTGCCTTCAGCCTCCCCACTAGGCTATGCTGTGGTCTCCTCTTGCCCTTGATCCAAGACCTTTCTTCTTCCTTTTTTTTAAACACTCCTGCTAGAACAACTTTTTTAAAAAAGATTTATTTATTTGAGAGTCACAGTTATAGACAGAGAGAGGGAGAGAGAGTGTGAGAGAGAGAGAGTCTTCCATCCGCTGGTTCACTCCACAAATGGCCACAATAGCTGGAGCTGCGCCAATCCAAAGCCAGGAGCCAGGAGCTTCTTTTGGGTCTCGCACATGGGTGCAGGAACCTGAGCACTTGGGCCATCTTCTACTGCTTTCCCAGGTGCATTAGTAGGGAGCTGGATTGGAAGTGGAGCAATCATGACTCAAACCAGTGCCCATATGGAATACCTGCACCCCAGTTGGAGGATTTACCTGCTACGCCACAGCACTGGTGCAAATCAATGAATGTAATACACCACATTAACAGACTGCAGAAGAAAAACTATATGATTATCTCAATAGATGCAGAGAAGGCATTTGATAAAATACAACACCCTTTCATGATGAAAACTCTAAGCAAATTGGGTATAGAAGGAACATTCCTCAATACAATCAAAGCAATTTATGAAAAACCCACAGGCAGCATCCTATTGAATGGGGATAAGTTGGAAGCATTTCCATTGAGATCTGGTACCAGACAGGGATGCCCACTCTCACCACTGCTATTCAATATAGTTCTGGAAGTCTTAGCCAGAGCTATTAGGCAAGAAAAAGAAATTAAAGGGATACAAATTGGGAAGGAAGAAGTCAAAATATTCCTCCTTACAGATGATATCAAACGATATGATTCTTTATTTAGAGGATCCAAAGAATTCTACTAAGAGAATATTGGAACTCATAGAAGAGTTTGGCAAAGTAGCAGGATATAAAATCAATGCACAAAAATCAGTAGCCTTTGTAAACACAGGTATTGCCATGGTGGATAAAGAACTTCTAAGATCAATCCCATTCACAATAGCCACAAAAACAATCAAATACCTTGGAATAAACTTAACCAAAGACGTTAAAGATCTCTACGATGAGATCTTAAAGAAAGAAATAGAAGAGAATACCAAAAAATGGAAAAATCTTCCATGCTCATGTATTGGAAGAATCAACATCATCAAAATGTCCATTCTCCCAAAAGCAATTTATAGATTCAATGTGATACTAATCAAGATACCAAAGACATTCTTCTCAGATCTAGAAAAAATGATGCTGAAATTCATATGGAGGCACAGGAGACCTCAAATAGCTAAAGCAATCTTGTACAACAAAAACAAAGCCAGAGGCATCACAATACCAGATTTCAGGACATACTACAGGGCAGTTGTAATCAAAACAGCATGGTACTGGTACAGAAACAGATGGATAGACCAATGGAACAGAATTGAAACACCAGAAATCAACCCAAACATCTACAGCCAACTTATATTTGATCAAGGATCTAAAACTAATTCCTGGAGCAAGGACAGTCTATTCAATAAATGGTGCTGGGAAAATTGGATTTCCACGTGCAGAAGCATGAAGCAAGACCCCTACCTTACACCTTACACAAAAATCCACTCAACATGGATTAAAGACCTAAATCTACGACCTGACACCATCAAGTTACTAGAGAACATTGGAGAAACCCTTCAAGATATTGGCACAGGCAAAGAGTTTCTGGAAAAGACCCGGGAGGCACAGGCAGTCAAAGCCAAAATCAACTATTGGGATTGCATCAAATTGAGAAGTTTCTGTACTGCAAAAGAAACAGTCAGGAGAGTGAAGAGACAACCGACAGAATGGGAAAAAATATTTGCAAACTATGCAACAGATAAAGGGTTAATAACCAGAATCTACAGAGAGATGAAGAAACTCCACAAAAACAAAACCAACAACCCACTTAAGAGATGGGCCAAGGACCTCAATAGACATTTTTCAAAAGAGGAAATCCAAATGGCCAACAGGCACAGGAAAAAATGTTCAGGATCACTAGCAATCAGGGAAATGCAAATCAAAACCACAATGAGGTTTTACCTCACCCCGGTTAGAATGGCTCACATACAGAAATCTACCAACAGATGTTGGTGAGGATGCAGGGAAAAGGGGACACTAACCCACTGTTGGTGGGAATGCAAACTGGTAAAGCCACTATGGAAGTCAGTTAGGAGATTGCTCAGAAACTTGAGTATAACCCAGCCATCCCACTCCTTGGAATTTACCCAAAGGAAATTAAATTGGCATATAAAAAAGCTGTCTGAACCTTAATGTTTACTGCAGCTCAATTCACAATAGCTAAGACCTGGAAGCAACCTAAATGCCCATCAACAGTAGATTGGATAAAGAAATTATGAGAAATGTACTCTATAGAATACTATACAGCAGTCAAAAACAATGAAATCCGGTCATTTGCAACAAAATGGAGGAATCTGGAGCACATCATGCTGAGTGAAATAAGCCAGTCCCAAAGGGACAAATATCATATGTTCTCCCTGATTGGTGACAATTAACTGAGTACCGAAAAGGAAACCTGTTGAAGTGAAATGGACACTATGAGAAACAGTGATTTGATCAGCCCTTGTCCTGACTGTCAATGAACAACTTAATACTTTATCCCTTTTAGTAGTTTTTTTTGGTTCTACTTAATACTATTGGTTGAACTCTGTAATTAACACACAATTATTCTTAGGTGTTTAAATTTAACTGAAAAGTGATCTCTGTTAAATATAAGAGTGAGAATAAGAGAGGGAGGAGAGGTACAGTTTGGGACATGCTCAATCGGACTTGCCCCAAATGGTAGAGTTAGAAACATTCCATGGGATTCCAATTCAATCCCATCAAGTTGGCATGTACCAACACCATCTCACTAATCAAAGTGATTAGTTTCAGTGCACAATTGATCATAGTGTCTGCTAATACTAACTGATAGAATTAAAAAGGAGAAAAATGATCCAACATGGGAAGTGGAATACACAGCAGACTCATAGAATGGCAGACGTCCTAAACAGCACTCTGGCCTCAGAATCAGCCCTTAAGGCATTCGGATCTGGCTGAAGAGCCCCTGAGAGTATTTTAGGCATGGAAAGCCAAGACACTCTGGCAAAACAAAACAAAACAAAACAAAAACACAAACAAAAACAAAGAAACAAACAAAAAACCACCAAAACCACAAAAACAAAACCTAAATGAAAGATCTCTGTGAGTGAGATCCCAGTGGAAAGAACAGGCCATCAAAAAAGGAGGTACTTTTCTCTGAAGGGAGGAGAGAACCTCCACTTTGACTATGACCTTGTCTAAATAAGATCTGTGGGGGAGACTGAGTCCCGAGAGGCCTAGAGGAAACTTCCTGAGCCTGCCTCGAATTTGAAAACCTGTCTTTAAGTTTCAAATCCCTGTGGTAAATGACCCAGCCCCAGGGTCTTTTGCCTTATATGGTATAATAGGCGTGGCTAAGACCCTTTTACATCACATCACCCACCCCTTGCCCGCACCAGCTCTGTAGCTCTGTATCGAAGCTATATAAACACCTCGCTTTTACAATAAAGTGAGATCCTGCTTGGACTGGGCTCCCCACCAAGTCTGATTGTCCCCTGGGGTTCAGGAAGGCTGAGTGGCGGGTGACGCACTTCCCCTCCTTGGCCAAGGCAAGCTGCAGGCAGCCTGCCTAATTCTCCGGCAGTGACGAGGAAGAGTCACCGCAAAGATCGGAGTTGGCTCAGTCAAAAGGCTCCCATAGCCTTGGTAACTCACGACAAGAGCCTAGGGTGATTACTGATGCCATAAACAAGAGTGTCAATTGTTAAAGTCAACAACACTTACTTCCCATGTAGGATCTCTGTCCTTTGCCGGAGACCAGCTCCAGCCAGTCCAGGGGCCCCAAGGTGTGAAAGGTGTTGGCGCTCGAAGAAATGAGAGACACACTCACAGCAAGGCTTATGGCATGGCTCTGGCTTTCAAGCACCAGATTTATTTATTTATTTATTTATTTATTTTGACAGGCAGAGTGGACAGTGAGAGAGAGAGACAGAGAGAAAGGTCTTCCTTTTGCCGTTGGTTCACCCTCCAATGGCCGCTGTGGCCGGCGCACCGCGCTGATCCGAAGGCAGGAGCCAGGTGCTTCTCCTGGTCTCCCATGGGGTGCAGGGCCCAAGCACTTGGGCCATCCTCCACTGCACTCCCGGGCCACAGCAGAGAGCTGGCCTGGAAGAGGGGCACCGGGACAGAATCTGGCGCCCCAACTGGGACTAGAACCCGGTGTGCTGGCGCCGCAAGTTGGAGAATTAGCCTAGTGAGCCGCAGCGCCGGCCAGACTTTATTTTTATTTCATATCACACAATGATTCTTTCTTCTTACAATGAAAAGTCTGTTGTCCATTTTTTAAAATTACAATTTCTTTGATTTTCAAGGGCATATTTAGAGCATGGGTTACAATTACAGACAGGTGCGAGAAAACGGGCTGCCCACACAAGCCTAGGCCTGGAGTGGCTGCTGAACTTTGCAGAAATTGGCTACACGAGCTAGAGTCCTTAATGTGTTAAACAATGTGAATTACTGCTATAACTAGTACTCAAACAGTATTTTACACTTTCTGTTCTGTGTGGGTGCAAAGTGTTGAAATCTTGACTTAATATATACTGAATTGATCTTCTGTATATAAAGAGAATTGCTCTGCCCTGTGTCTGCAGCTCTGCTTCCAGAAGTCTGTTCCTGAGTCCTGCATCAGTCCCTGCTCAGGAGACTCAGATCCAGCTGAGGCTGAGCTGAGATCTGAGCGCCGCACGGGAGCCAGCCATGCAGACAGCACCGGAAGGAGCATGGGCTTGAAAGGAGAGCGAATTATCCAATAGGAAAAACTAGTCAAGTCCATTTCAAGCCCACAGGGGGCGGCTCTGAAAGATGCAGACGGAAGGATGCACTTTTCTCTCAGTAAGCGTTCTCACGGTTGCTTTCCTGTTATTGTTTCTCCTGTAAACGGATGTAATATGTAATTATTATAATTGATTTTCCTTGCCCCTGCCTCCATGCACTGCAAACTTTTTAAGAGGTGGAACTGTGGGGCTGGTGCTGTGGCGAAGCAGGTAAAGCCATCTTCTGCAGTGCCGGCATCCCATATGGGCACCGGTTCGAGTCCCAGCTGCTCTACTTCCAATCCAGTTCTCTGATATGGCCTGGGAAAGCAGTAGAAGATGGCCCAAGTCCTTGGGCCTCTGCACCCAAATGGGAGACCCCAAGGAAGCTCCTGGCTCCTGGTTTCAGATTGGTGCAGCTCTTGCCATTGTGGCCAACTGGGGAGTGAACCAGCAGATGGAAGACCTCTCTCTCTCTCTCTCTGCCTCTCCTTCTCTCTGTGTAACTCTGACTTTCAAATAAATAAATCTTTAAAAAAAAAAAAAGGAGGAACTGTTCCAAACTGCTATTTCTAAATTACATTAAATTCTACAAATGTGCACCGAATGCATACTATATCCAAAACAATTTCCTCAGTGTTGGAAAACAAATTGTGATTGTTTGAGAGGCCTTTAGAGGCCTCTCGCAGTGGATGCGACAGGTATACATAAGTGGTTAGTATAAGACTGACAAAGCAGAGCAGGTGTTTTTGGCCTAGCGGCTAGAACACTCATATCCCACATTAGAGTACCTGGGTTCAATCCTTGCCTCTAGCTCCTGGCTCCAGTTTCCTACAAGTGCACACCCTGGGAGGCAGCAAGTGATGGTTCAAATAATTGGGTTCCTGCCACCCACGTGGGGGATCTGGATTGAGTTCCTGGCTTCAACCTCAGCCCAGCTCTGATCATTGTGGGCACTTGGCCACAGTCGTGAGGATGCCCCCAGCCCATACTGAAGGGCCTAGGTTTGAGTTTTGCCTCTGTTTTCCATTCTAGCTTCCTATTAATGTGCACCCTGGCAGGCAGCAGGTAACGGTTCAAGTACTTGGGTCCTTACCATGGGCATGGGGAACTGGGATTGAGAGCTAGGATCCTGGCTTTGGCCTGGCCCAGCCCCAAGCAAATGGGAGATCTCAGTCTCTCTCTCTCTCTCTCTCTGTCTCTGACTGACTCTCCTTTCTGCTTTTCAAATAAAATCAATCAATAAAAATTAGTTTGTGGCCCATCTGTTTGAAAATATTGTCTTAGAGATTATTCAGTCCAGTGCCTCTGTCTGCTTATTTTCCAATCTTTCAGTTTTACAGAAGAGAGAACCAAGGCTCAGAGAGAGGGCTTGGCTTACCTTGGCCACACACTGGCCCTGGATTTCTCCCTATTCACTCCATGTAGAGCCCACGGTCCTTTCCCAGTGCTTCCCATGGCAACCTGCGGGTCCTTTTTGCACGTTGTATTCTTTGTTTGCAGAGCTCTCCAATCCATTTCGCATTTGCGTCTCTCTCCTCTTGTCCTCAGTCACAGCCCTCCATGGTCTAACCTTCCCTAACCACCCCTGGGGCCATCAGTCACTCCTCTTCTTTACCAGTGATTATTTCAAAATTCAGCCTTAATAAGATACAATTTACACACGGTGGAGTGTACTCCTTGCACTGTACAGTTCAGTGAGTTTTCCCATGTATACAGGTGCATATTCCCCACCATAATCAATGGTTAGAGAACTCCCCTTACTCAGAAAGACCCGTCCTGCTCTTTCCAGTTAATCACTCCACCTCTATCCCAGCCCTCAGCAATCCCTGACCTGCCTTCTCTCACTATAGATTAGACTGGTGTTTCCCAGAATTTTCTAGAGACAGGCTCAAACAATAGCTGCTCTCTTGTCTCTGGCTTCCTTTGCTTTGTGTTAACAGTTTTGAAGTTTCTCTATGCTGCTGTGTGGTTCAATAGTTCACTTTTGGTCTGAATGGAATACTGATCATTAAGCTATTCACCTGCTGTTGGACACTGGGCTTGTTCCTGCTTTTTAGGGCTACTGTGTACTTCCTCTGTGTTTCACATGGACTTCCACTATGGTAACTTTTTGTATCAACTGTCATGATCATTTGGTGTGTCCACCACACTATATATGGGCTACAGTGGGACATTTGAACACATGTATACAATGCATTCTAATCAAACCAGGGCAACCAGCAGTTCCTTTCCTTTGAAATTGTTTTGTAATTAGAGCCTTGGAGCATCTTTCTTCTATTTGTTTTTTTTTTAAGTTTATTTAATGTACACAAATTTTATGTATTTCATGTACACAGAACTAGGAACATAGTGATACTTCCCACCCTACCCTCCCTCCCTCCCATGACCCCACCCTTTCTCCTCCTTCCTGTCCTATCCCCTGTCTTAATTTTTACAGTGATCTACTTTCAATTTACTTTTACTCATAAGATTAACCCTACACTGCCATCTGGATATATTATCAAGACAGGAACACGCCCCAAAGAAAGCTGTAGCCTGAGATGCCATGAGTGTGTTAGGACTCAGAAGTCTGAACACATAAAGAGGGAATGGCAGGTTGTGTTTTGCGAGGAGCACAAGTGTGAGAATCCATGAGTTGTGCTGTAGTCACTGATACAGGTTCATGGGAACTGACAAATATTCAGGATTTTGCGAGCCCTTGTTGAATTCTGTGGGTAGCCAGAAACAGGCCACTGTGGGAGCTGTTTATAGCACAGAAGATGACAGTCATCGCAGACCAGGGCTTATTTGGGGTTGGCTTGTTTTCAGTGAACCAGTCTAGTGCAGTCGCAGGTGGAGTAATTCTATCCATCAGGAGTGGCAACCCTCAGAGAGCTGTGTGCCACAGTGCCACTGACGGAGTGCCATCTGACATTCCCCAGAGCCTGGGTTTGGTATTCCTCAGATCCTCTTTGCTTCAGGTCTGTGCTCACAGAACCAACTTCTGCTTGGAGAAAGCATATCACTGCTAAAAACAAAACACCCCAATAATGTTTGAAGATACCCGTGGAAGACTAGAACATTTCATTTGCTATATAAGCACACTCCTACTGAATAACAGATTATTATGAAGGGTGGAAGGCAGCCATTCGTGAGTTTAGCCAGCAATGATTAGTTTTCCAGAAAAGGATAAAGTTGGGATGCATCTACTGAAAAGCTAAATGTCATGGCTAACCGTGTTAACCCTCCGTGAGGCATCGCTATTCAGGAATTTGTGCCAGGGTCATCAGCAGGCCATGCTCTCTGACAGATCTCTCTCTCTCTCTCTCTAAAGATTCATTTATTTAGTTGAAAGGCAGAGTTATATAGAGGCAGAGGCAGAGAGAGAGAGAGAGAGAGGTCTCCCATTCACTGGTTCACTTCCCAGCTGTCCGCAATGGCTGGAGCTACGGTGATCCCAAGCCAGGAGCCAGGAACTTCTTCCGATTCTCCCACACGGGTGCAGGGGCCCAAGTACTTGGGCCATCTTCTGCTGCTTTCCCAGGCCATAGCAGAGAGCTGGATCAGAAGTGGAGCAGCCGGGGTTTGAACCGGCGCCTATATGGGATGCCAGTGTTGCAGACCCGGACTTTAATCTGCTGCACTATAGTACCGGCCCCTGACAGATCTCTCTTAAAATGGAGCGGCTGGAAATATTCTGTTTGTTACAAGGAGACTGGAAAATGAGTCAGCCAGGTGAGCTGGACTCAAGTAATGGGATTTTTTTTTTTTTGTCTTTTACAATGGCTTCACTCCTAATTAGAACAGTGGCCTTGTGTTCCTTATAACAACTTACAAAACTAGGGAAGCTAAAAGGAGAAAGCAAAAGCCATTTCTCTACCATCTAAAGACAGCTGTTCTTACTTTTGGTGCACAGATGGTACCTGAGCTAAGATGGGTGGATGTTTCAACTTTCTGGTTGTGCAAATGTGGTAAGGGCTGAATTGAGTCCATATTTTGAATTTTGAGGCTTGACCCTTCCCCACATAGGGATCTGTATGTGATACACTGTATCCTTTCTGCAGATGCTGGCCAGTGGCAGTGAGTGCAGCTCCCAGGCAGCCCCATGGTCACCTGTGGAAACCACGGAAACCCTACAGTGTGCTATGTTGGCTCAGCCTGTGGTCGGAATTCTTTCATCTATAAATCCTCTTTCTTTATGGTATAGGGAAAACCAAGACATTTTCCCTCTTCAGTACTTTCATGACATCTCTAGTCCCCAAAATTCTGGAGCTCCACCCCCTGCTAGACACTGAGCAGTTCTCCTTTTCTGATAGACATTAAGAATTTAACTGAATACTAACTTTTTTACCTGGAGGTACTGTCAAATTCCACTGGAACCCAGTCCTGCAAGCAATAATTAACAGCATATCCAGGTTGTTTTTATGTTTCTGTTTCATCAACTACAAATCAGAGGGTCCTGGGGAGCCATATCAGGTAAAGCGGCCACCTGCAGTGCCGCCATCCCATATGGACACCAGTTTGAGTCCCGGCTGCTCCACTTCCAGTCCAGCTCTCTGCTATGGCCTGGGAAAGCAGCAGAAGATGGCCTAAGTGCTTGGGCCCCTGCACCCATGTGGGAGACTTAGATGAACCTCTTGGCTCCTGGCTTCAGCCTGGTCCAGCCCTGATAGTTGGGGCCCTTTTGGGGAGTGAACCAGTGGATGGAAGATCTCTCTTTCTCTCTCTCTCCCCCTACCCCCTGTAACTCTGTCTTTCAAATGAATAAATATTAAAAGAAGAAAGTTCCAAGGGTTGTATTTCCAGCAAGTTACATTGACATAGCAGTACAGTAATTTGTCTGCCACTCAGTGAATCATGGCTGTGCACTCTTTAAAGTCTGGATTTCACCCCAAAGGAATGATATAGAGAATAAATAAGCCCTTTCATTGATTTGATTGATGATTGTCCTGAAATCTAGAATCAAAATCTGGTCTGTGGTATTCCTATCTAAAGATATAGAGTGAAAAATCAACTCAAACCAACACTCCATTTTCCTATTATCCTTCTGCAAGAAAGATCATATCTTCTCTTAAAGAAAAAAAAAACTTACGAGAGAGAGAGAGAGAGAGAGAGAGAGAGAGAGAGAGAAATATCTAGAGAGTGAGGGAGAGAGCTCCCATCTGCTGGTTAATTCCACAAATGCTCCAAGACCTGGGACTGGGGTAGGACCAGAGACGGGAGCTGAAATGCCACTTGGGTCTCCCATGTGGGTGGCCAAGACCCGAATACTTAAGCTATCACCTGCTGTCTCCTTGACTGAACTGTCGCTCCCCCTCTTCGTGGAGGAACGACACAGGACCCTGCGCTGTTCTTTCTGTCTGCTCGGCCCTCCCCGGGTTTGCTGCTGGTTCTTCCCGGGTTGGCTACTATCCCTTCCACCTCCGTGGAAGGGCAGTTCCCCCTGGCCACATTCCCCACTTCCGCAGGGGAGCGGCACACCGCCGGCCGGCTCGTCTCGGGGGCTGCACAGGTGTTCCTTCAGCTAGATGTTCCCCTTAGATGTTCCTGGTGCATGCCGTCTCTCTCCTCCTTTATAGTCCTCCTCCGCCAATCCTAACTCGGCTGCCCACACGCCGAGTACGCTGCTCTCCTCCAATCAGGAGCAAGTCCTACAGTTTATTAGTTGAACTGGAGGCAGCTGTGCGGAAGCTGTTTACTTCTCTCCCAGCGCCATATTGTGGGAGAGCAGATGCATAGAATAAGTCTTAATTCCAGTAACTTAGTCCAGTCCGGATTGCTCCCCACACTGAACATTAGCAGGAGCTGGGATCACAGCAGAGCCTCATCTCAAACCCAGGCACTCTGATGAGGGTAGTGGCTGTCTTTATCAGTGCCTTAACCAGTAGGTTAAATGCCCACCGCAGTCCTTTGTGATTTTATGGCGCCTTCTTGGACAGGCATGATTGAAGCATGGGCAAAGATGTGCATTGAAGATCTCTTTCTCTGTCTCTCCCCCTCTCTGTCTGTAACTCTGCCTCTCAAATAAATAAACCTTATTAAAAAAAAAAAAAAAGAACGGGAGACTAATCACAGAGCTTATGGGGCATATATTCGATAGATAATTCACATAGTGAGTACATGCCAATGGGTAATAGCTCAATTAGGACAGAAGGAGGCCTTTGTGGAAGATAAAGTCGCATGAATCTTTCTTGGTAGACGTGTCATCCAACTCAGAGGAGATTTACAGAGGTCCCTTGACGCTTTTGGATGGGAGTGTTGCTAGCAAGGTTTAGATGAACTCCGAGCCCAGTGGTGCTTGGAAAAGCAGGTGACAGGGTGTGGGCTGACACCACCTGAACCCTCCGTGTGCCAAACTCTTGCATTTACATGCATTTTGAACTCCAGTAGGTGTGGTCAGCAGCTCACATAGAGGACCTGAGAAGTGGTAACGTATCATTCCCATTGGGAGAGACTGTTCCTGCCACGTTCCTACACGTGGTGTCCCAGAAGCTGTGAAGTCACATTGTCCAGGGGAGGGTGAGTACTCTCAACTCTTGCCACAGCAAAAGGTATGTCACTCACACAGCAAACTATGCATTTGCAATCATTTCAAAGCTACCTAAGTCTGCTATTTACCTAGCTGTGTGTGGTAGTCTGGGCCTGAGTCCTAGCTGTTAAACCACATTAACAATGCTTTGCTGAAGAATTCAGATTCTACACACACTCACACATGATTTTTTTTTTTTTAAGATTTTATTTGAGAAGACAGAGTTACAGAGAGAGGTAGAGACAGAAAAAGGTCTTCCATCTGCTGGTTCCCTTCCCAAATGACTGTAGCAGCCGGAGCTGGGCTGATCAGAAGCCAGGAGCTTCTTCCAGGTCTCCCACGTGGGTACAGGGGCCCAAGGACGTGGGCTGCCTTCCACTGCTTTCCCAGGCCATTAGCAGGGGCTGGACTGAAAGTGGACCAACTGGGCTGCAGGCTGGGGCTTTAACCTGCTGTTGCCACAGTGCCAGCCCCCAACACACATAATGCTTATTGCAGGCTGATTCGTTTAGGAACAGTTCTTTAAATACATTTCTCATGTAGATCACGTATATTCAGTTTTTGCACAATGTTCAATATTCTCAATTAGGTGTTCTCAGGTACTGCCTTTTCAGATTGTGTAGCTCGGGGGCGGCCGTTGTTTGAAAATTAAATACGGTAACCTACCTGTGGGCGCTCAGGACGCGGGAAACCATGGATTTACAAAATGGCAGTGTCTCGTGCATCTAGCTGCAGGGGGCACGCTGCACTGCACTGTGAACCTGCTGTAATTCTGTTTAAGCCAAATGGCAAGAAAACACATGAAAAAACCTAGGGCTCTCCGCTTAACTCCTGTAGCTGGCAGCAGTGGATTGACCGCGTATCCCCCCCTCCCCCCCCCCAACGTAGCCACCTAAGACAGCAGCACAAAAGCAAAACGAAGTCGCTGTCACTCATTCCCCCTCTCCCCTGGCACGTGGCTCTGCTGCCCAGGAGCCATTCCCCGTGCCGGGGGCAGCGGCCAGCGCCGCAGGGCCGTCTTTGTGGTCCACGTGGGCACACAGAGAACAGATCAGCCAGCCGTAGAGCACCCGACACCCCCAAAATGAGGCTGGGCCACACGGTGCCACTGCGTGCTTCTCCAAGGTGCTCGGCAGTGCTAACGCCAGGTCCCTCCCAGCCTCTCCGGGGTCTCCTCGGGGCCGTGGGGGGAGACCAGGAGGGCCGCAGGGAGCGACGAGACCCCCCACTTCCCCCTCCCAGCGACCCCGCCCCAAGTTGGATGCATCACGGGGTGGGAGAGTGATTTCTGCCCGGGTGACTGGGGGTGGCCGGGTGGGCGTCGTCCTAGTTCTGGGAAAAGGCGGGGAGTGGGGAGAAGCCCTTGCTGGGGGCGCACAGAGAGGGGAGGGCAAGAACGTGGGGAGCCGCACCGCCGTCCGGTTCGGTTCGGGCGGTTGGACGGTGCCCAAGCGCATGCGCAGCTGCAAGAAGCAAGGCACGGGGTGGGGGGAGATGCGCGCAGCCAGTTCTCCCGGGGCGCCTCCACCTGTGCGCGCCGCGGCCGTTGGCCGCTCAGAGTGCCCGTCCCGTTGCCGCGCCCGCGCCTCCGGGTCGGCCGGCCGAGGGATGAGGTGGGATGGGCACCGCGCTGACGTTGCCCGGGATGCGGGCAGGTTCCGCCGCCGCCGCCTCGCCTCGCCTCGCCTCGCTGCCCACCGGGGTTTGTATGGACACACCGGGCGGCGACAGATCCGCCGTGCGCTCAGCGAGCAGCCGCCCAGCGCCCGGCGCCCAGCAGCCCGGTGCCGCGCTCGGCGCGGTGCCCCCAGCCAGCGCCCCCATCCGGAGCCGGTGAGCGCCCCCCGGCCGCCGCCCCTCACCTGACAGGTCGTGTGTGACGCGAGTTTCCCCGCGGCGGGGCGGCGGGGTGGCGGGGGGCGACCCCAGCGCGGGGCCTGAGGCGCTGGCCCTGCCCGGTGCCCCCGGCCGGCCGGCGAGACGCGGGGCTCCGCGGGGCGGGCGAGGTGGGCGCCTCTGTCGCCGGCTCGGGGAGCCCCAGCCGCACGGCCCTGGATGACAGTGCAGAGTCTGGCCGCAGCCGCCGACCGGGGTTGCGGGTTCGCAGCTGCGGTGGAACCCGAACGCAGAGGCTCTGCTGCCGGGGCCCCGGGGCGTCTGCATCGGTGGGTTCTCGTCCCGGGGAGGTGCTGGGCGCAGTCCCTGTGCGTCTGGACAGCTGAGCCCACTTCCCGTTACCGCGGCTGGCTCCGGGGCCTGACGCGGACATTGTCTTTTGCAATACGGCACTAATTCTGTGTGCATGCATGCTTTTTTATTTTTTATTTTTCTCCCCCTCCTTTTTTTTTGTTCTGCAAGAGTTCAAAATTGTAGGAGAGTTTGATTCCAGTGCACGACAATTCGTACTTGGAAGCGACCTCAGTCTTCTTTTTGATCGCCCGTTTTCAGTTTTTCTTATTGTAAACCATCAGTACTTTCTTTATTAACCTCGGAATTATTCTTAGAAATTCTCTCTCTCTCTCTTTTTTTTTTTTAAAAAACGTAGAAAGTTATTTTTGTGATTGTGTTGTGGAATGTTTTCAGTTCTGTAAGCCAAACTAGTGATTTATTTTAGGCGCTTTACATCGTACCTATTTTAAAAACAGGTGCCAAATGTTGAAACTACACAGCACCGTGGAAGATCCATCCTTAAGCATTTCCTATGTAGAGTGACTGTCAGATAGTGCTGGCTTATCCACACCTTATTTGTCACCCTAAAGGCAGAGTTTTTTTTTTTTTCTTCTTTTATTTATTTGAAATTTTTACCGATGTATTTTGGGAGACAGTTCTCATCTACTGGTTCACTCAAATGCAGGTTAACAGCTACAGCTGGGCAGTACTGAAACCTGGAACTGGCAGCTCCGTCCAGGTCTTGCACTTGAGTGGTAGAAATCTAGCCGATTGAGCCGTCATCACTGCCTTCCCAGGGTGTGCCAGAGTTCTTATATGACTTGTTCAGTTTCCCATTCCACTTCTCGGGAGGCAGATTGTACAGTGAAGTTATAGGTTCATTTTTAACGCCCTCAAAATTCTGTCTGCAATAGAGTCATCCCCGATGCACTCTGAATTCGGAAATGAAGGGGCAGACTTGAAACTACTATGGTATCTGGTGAACATTGCAGAAACACCTGAGTGTATTAATGCAGTGAAAACTTTGATGGTAGCGGTTTGGAGAAGCTGTTCCAACTGGCTTGAGTCATTTGTTCTCTTTAGAAAAATCTAGCTGAGCTGAACTGCTATGTAAGAATAGGTTTACGCCGGCACTGCGGCTCACTAGGCTAATCCTCTGCCTTGCGGTGCCGGCACACCGGGTTCTAGTCCCAGTCGGGGCGCCGGATTCTGTCCCAGTTGCCCCTCTTCCAGGCCAGCTCTCTGCTGTGGCCAGGGAGTGCAGTGGAGGATGGCTCAGGTGCTTGGGCCCTGCACCCCATGGGAGACCAGGAGAAGTACCTGGCTCCTGCCATTGGATCAGCGCGGTGCACCAGCTGCAGCGTGCCGGCCGCGGCGGCCATTGGAGGGTGAACCAACGGCAAAGGAAGACCTTTCTCTCTGTCTCTCTCTCACTGTCCACTCTGTCTGTCAAAAAAAAAAAAAAAAAAAAAAAGTAGTGGGAGTCAGGACTTTCTGATGGATTGGTGTGGGTCTGCAGCAGGAGGCAAAAAAGTAGCCAAGGTCTTGGGCTGAGCAGCTGGGGAGAGGATTGTTTGTGACTCCGGAAGAGCTAGGGGTGGAGCACTGTTGGATGGATTTTGAGTTGGTAATATTGTTAGGAGATCCAGGTGGAGATGTTGAGGAAGCTGGATGATGTGACTGGGGAACAGACTGTAGGTAGAAGAGGACAAGAAGGACCTGAGCCTTGGGCATTCTGTAGAGGAGACGTTGAAATGACCTGTGCGGTAGTTAGAAAACAGACTACTGCCAGGAGAGAGTGTTTGCAGGAAGAGTGTGTGTGTGCTGCTGCTGGTAGGACGTGTGAAACGAGGACTGGTCATGGACTGTTAACTGGGTTTCATAACAGGAGGTCGCCGGTTGCTGACTGATGTGGGCGGACCCTGGCTGTAATGTGCTCACTAGAGAATGGGAAGGCAGGGCCGTGGACATTGTGTGTAACTGCTTTCAGGAGGAGAGAAAGGAGACTCCAGCTGGATAGGGGCAGTGGGAGGAAGAAAGTTTTTCTCTTTAAGACAGATTTTATGGTGATGAAAACAGTCCAATGATGTGGAAAGAGTAGATTGTGTCTAAATTTAGTGGTTGGTTATTGTAATCACTCCTCTGCTTATGCTTGCAGCTTCCTTGTCCCCGTCTTATCACACTTGCTTGGCAAAACCTTGAACTTGGTGAGATGCAAGGCCTCTGTTTCTAGGTGCCCGATCTTACTACTCCATAGTGCAGTCATCACAGACTTTCACAGCATAAGGAAGCTTTTTATTTACTCTAAAGCGCTCTGGCTTCCAGCTTCAGCAATTGAAAGCTGTAGGACACAGTGGATTAGCCCTAGGATAATAGGATTGAAAGCTGATCTTTTTTCCCAGCTAACTCTAAAAGTCCCAGAAAGTAGAATTCTTTGAGGTTGTCGGTTTCATTAGTGAAAATTGTTTGCCAGGAGTTACATATTTAGTGGCTGAGAATTTTCCATAATGGTGAGGCTGGAGATATGGAGGAGCTAAGAAGTTATTTGCAATCAGAAATTTTTAGGTAGTTCTGTTTCATGGTCTCTTCCTCTGTTGTCCTGGACATTTCCTGAGTTCGTGGAGTCTCAGTTTCCTGGATTCTGGACAGAATACCCATTCTTCTGTGCCCCTTACTTTTCCTTTTTGTCGCTGTGGACTTAAACAGAACTTTATTTCTTTACTGTCTGCTATTTTTTTTTTTTTTTACTCTTTCTGGAGGGAGAGGAGAATGTGGTTAACCTGTATTGTGACTTACAAATTTGAATAACTTCTTAACTGTTGAAATAGAGTTTGCTATGGCAAGTACCCAAAATTAGCCTTTATAGTTCTAATAAAATTTGCAGTGACCTCTTCATGACATGCACTGTTAATGTAGTTTTAGAGAAAGTCTTAGCACTCAACAAGTAGAAATGACATAATTTCTGTTTATGACAGCAATAGTGTTTTTGAAAGCACATATGATTCCCCCCCCCCCCCCGCCTTTAGGTATATAGTGATTCTTAATAATTTAGAAGCTGGGAAAAGTTACTCTGAATTTGTAGTCACTTTAAAAAGATGAGTCTATTAAAAGAAAGAATAAGTAGCGGTGTAAAATTCCTCATGGACTTTAAAATGTCCTGATTTTTGTGCATGGTTCTAAAAACCTATTTCCTTTGCTTTTGAGTTACGTTTTGTTGAAAAGTGCTTATTGAAAGAAAATTACAGATTCAGAAAAAATTCGGAATCTAAGTTAAGCCATTTCAAGTCTGCTGTTTTGCATGTTTGTTGTGGTATAAATATAGCGTTACTAAAAACAAGGTCATTGTTTCACTTTTCAGTGATACCACAAAACTCTTCTTTTCTAAGCATTGCTATATAAAAGTAAAAGACATTCAGGGTATTTTTTGGTGAATAGAAAATAAATCTGAACAATAATAAGAATTGTGTGTCTTGCTATTGAAGGTTGTTTAAAGTGTACAAAGTGTATTTTCTAAATATGGAGGGGAAATGTGTATTATGTACATTCAGCAAGATAATGATAGATATTTTTTACTCTGTTGAATCAACCTGTTACTAATTGAAAGTGTTCTCATATAGAAATAATCATACTTATTTACCAGTCTTTGGCCATTGTATGAATGGCAAACAATAAGTACATTAATCACAGGATGCAGTGGTTAGTTCAAGTATTTTAAGGTGGAATATTAGAACAGTAAGAATGTCTCAAAAGAATTCCTAACAGCAGATCACAAACTGCATTTTTGTAGCACCAGGATTTTGCTAACGTCCTCCTGGCTGATTTTAGGTGTTTTTTTTTTTTTTTTTTTTGACAGGCAGAGTGGACAGTGAGAGAGAGAGAGACAGAGAGAAAGGTCTTCCTTTTGCCGTTGGTTCACCCTCCAATGGCCGCCACGGCTGGCGCGCTGCAGCTGGCGCACTGCGCTGATCCGAAGGCAGGAGCCAGGTACTTCTCCTGGTCTCCCATGGGGTGCAGGACCCAAGCACCTGGGCCATCCTCCACTGCACTCCCGGGCCACAGCAGAGAGCTGGCCTGGAAGAGGGGCAACCGGGACAGAATCCGGAGCCCCGACCGGGACTAGAACCCGGTGTGCTGGCGCCGCAAGGCGGAGGATTAGCCTAGTGAGCTACGGCGCTGGCCAGATTTTAGGTATTTTAATATCAGATGTTACACATTGAGGTGACCCACCAGAAGCACTTAAAAAAACCTTTTGGTTTCCAGTGCTGTCTTGTGTTGACCACAGTGAGAATTTTTCGTTGCCTGGCTTTTATGACATCTTAAAAATGGAAAACACAGTTGTGTAAGTGTTTAATGTCATTAACATTTTTCTTTCAGATTACCTGCAATGATGAAATGAAGTAACTCAAGATGAGCAAGTTAAAAGTGGTATCAGAGAAAAGGTAATTCTAAATATTTATATATATATAGAAATTGCAGGGCCGGCGCCGCGGCTCACTAGGCTAATCCTCCGCCTAGCGGCGCCGGCACACCGGGTTCTAGTCCCGGTTGGGGCGCCGGATTCTGTCCCGGTTGCCCCTCTTCCAGGCCAGCTCTCTGCTGTGGCCAGGGAGTGCAGTGGAGGATGGCTCAGGTGCTTGGGCCCTGCACCCCATGGGAGACCAGGAAAGGCACCTGGCTCCTGGCTCCTGCCATCGGATCAGCGCGGTGCGCCGGCCGCAGCGCGCCGGCCGCGGCGGCCATTGGAGGGTGAACCAACGGCAAAGGAAGACCTTTCTCTCTGTCTCTCTCTCTCTCACTGTCCACTCTGCCTGTCAAAAAAAAAAAAAAAAAGAAATTGCAGACATAATTGTTAGAAACTCATTACTTAAAAATACTATTCATGTTTAATAGTATGTTTATATTATTTTGTTAGTATTTATTACTGTTAAAGCAGTAGTCAGTACACTATGGCTCATGGTCATGTAAGGCCTCTCTCTTTGTTTTGTGTGGCCTGTGACCCAAGAATGGGTTTTATGTTTTTAATTGCTTTTAAAAAGTCAGAATAATACTTTGTGACACGTGAGGACTGTAGGAAATTTGGGTTTGAGTTATGTGAAGAGAATTTTATTGGAACACAGCCATGCCCCTTCCATGCTGCATTTGCATTGTGGTTGCCAAGTGGAGGAATTTGACAGACTGTGGCTCACAGTGCCTAAAATATTTGTTATCTGGACCTTCCCAGGAAAAGTTTGACTTAGGAGTCAGAGTTCATCACATCATCTCTGTGAAAGCTCTTAAGTGCCAAGGAATTGTCTGAAGTTTGGATAAAAGTCAGGCAAACTGGTTCCATGTTCAGGTTTTCTTAGCTGTACAGCCTTGAACAGTCTGCTTAACTCTGCTACACCTCAGTTTTGTCATCTTTAAAATTAGTTTAATGATAATACTGTTATAATAAGGATGTGAAGATTAAATAGTGCCTGGCTGACTCAGTAAATGACAGCTTGTTAATATCGATAGTAACCAACATTTCTGTTTTTTTTTTTTTTAAGATTTTTTTATTTATTTGAGAGAGTTAAGAGAGAGAGAGGGAGGTCTTCCATCCACTGGTTCACTCCCCAGATGGCCACAATGGCCAGAGCTTGGCCAGTCTGAAGCCAGGAGCCAGGAGCTTCTTCTGGGTCTCCCACATGGTTGCAGTGGCCCAAGGACTTGGGGCATCTTCCACTGCTTTCCCAGGCCATGCAGAGAGCTGGATTGGAAGTGGAGCAGCCAGGACTTGTACCAGCACCCATATGGGATGCTGGTGCCCCAGGTAGTGGCTTTACCCAATACCTCACAGTGCCGGCCCCAACATTTCTGCATTATGGTAGTGTTTTATGTTTACATGTGTGCAACTTTGCATTTTAGGTATGTTTTAAGTTTGCTATATCATGAACAGTAATATGCTATACTAAGCATTGGATTTAAATAAGATTCGTCTGGGGTTGCTAAGTGTTTCAGTTATCAACCATGTGAGATAGTCATGCTGTCTATCTAAAATTACATTGTTTGCATAGTTGTATATTTTCTTCAAGAAGGGAATTAGGCCTTTTTTATGTTTAAAAAGGAAAAGTGATTTCCTTACTTTATGGATCAAGTCAAGCAAGTATTTAGTTGAGCTATGAGTCTCTAGATCATTATTTCTAAGACTGTGAAGTTGCTTAGAGTTTGAAAATATTTGAAAGAAAGATGATGTAGGTCCTAAACATATACAGCTTTTTTCTTATTATTCTCTAAATAATACAGCATTACAAATATTTACATAATACTCAGATTTTATTAGATATTATAAGTAGAGATGACTTTAAAAGTGTGTGGAAGGAGGTGTGCAGGTTCTGTGTTTTTTGCACACTGTGCCGTTTTATACAAGGGACCTGAACACCTCTAGATTGTCGTATCTAGGGGAATCCCAGAACCAGTCCCCCTAACCCTGTGGCATATTGAGACATGTCTGAGAACTCACAAAACTGTCCCCCAGAGAAACAATACTTGTAGGTATTGTTCTGAATTGTTTGTTTCCTCAAGCTAGATCAAAGTGCACCAATTTCCAGAGAAAACCTATTGAACCACTTCCCCTATCTCCAGAGGCTTCTCTAGATGCTGTCTTTGGTTGCTTATTTGTTTTTTTTTGTTGTTGTTGTTTTCTTTAGATTTATTTGTCAGCCAAGAGGTAGCTGTTAAATCCTTTTATATACGTAGCTTGGAACTAAATCTTAGAGAATAGAAAAGAAACATAGATGCAACAATTAACATAGTGCTTTGAGGAAAATGGGTGTTGAGTGTGTTCCTAAAAAAAACCCCCATTTTCCTTTTATGCAAAGCTTGTAATATGATTGCAAAGAGAATACCTGACGGCAACTACAATATGATGACTTACCCAGTGTGTAGTCAAGTGTTAAATTGAGAGGTCCATAGGCCTGGAGAATAAGGTTCTCATCATAGGAGTTTGCTGCATGGTGCGGTAGTGAAGAGGAGAGGCTGGCTTGAAACCTTGTTCCTTTGTAGCATATCTGGAGGGTTGGTGGAATGTGCTAGGCTTAGCCAAGGACTGCAATTCAATGCACTGGATGGGCAGAGGTACAGAGCATGTCAGGGGGTTGATTTAAATGCAATAAGCAGTAAGATACAAGAAGCAGATACTTTCTCTGCTATCAAGGTCATGCCCTGGGTCTTACCACCAGAAGAACCCTCAGTACTAATTCTGACATTTCATTTTACAAGTGTATCTTCTATCTTACTGGGAAGTGGTTCAATAGGTTTTCCTCCTTCCACACACTTTTTTTTCTTTTTTAACTTTTATTTAATGAATATAAATTTCCAAAGTATAGCTTATATATTACAATGGCTTCCCCTCCATAACTTCCCTCCCACCCGCAACCCTCCCATCTCCCACTCCCTCTCCCTCTCCCATTCCATTCACATCAAGATTCATTTTCAATTCTCTTTATATACAGAAGATCTGTTTAGTATATATTAAGTAAAGATTTCAACAGTTTGTACCCACATAGAAACACAAAGTGAAAAATACTGTTTGAGTACTAGTTATAACCTTAAATCACAATGTACGGCATATTAAGGACAGATATCCTACATGTGGAGTAAGTGCACAGTGACTCCTGTTGTTGACTTTACAAATTGACACTCTTGTTTATGGCATCAGTAATCTCCCTATGCTCCAGTCATGAGTTTCCAAGGCTATGGAAGCCTTTTGAGTTCACCGACTCTTATCTTATTTATACAAGGTCATAGTCAAAGTGGAAGTTCTCTCTTCCCTTCAGAGAAAGGTACCTCCTTCTTTGATGACTTGTTCTTCCCACTGGGATCTCACTCACGGAGATCTTTCATTTAAAAAAATTTTTTTTTGACAGAGTGTCTTAGCTTTCCATGCCTGAAATACTCTCATGGGCTTTTCAGCCAGATCCAAATGCCTTAAGGGCTGATTCTGAGGCCAGAGTGCTATTTAGGACATCTGCCATTCTATGAGTCTGCTGTGCATCCCACTTCTCATGTTGGATCGTTCTCTCCCTTTTTTGTTCTATCGGTTAGTATTTTCAGACACTAGTCTTGATTATGTGATCTCTCTTATTCTTAGTCCTATCATTATGGTCAATTGTGAACAGAAATTGATCACTGGGACTAGTGAGATGTCATTGGTACATGCCACCTTGATGGAATTGAATTGGAATCCCCTGGTATGTTTCTAACTACTGTTTAGGGCAAGTCAGCTTGAGCATGTCCCGAATTACACATCTCTTCCCTCTCTTATTCCCACTCTTATATTTAACAGGGATCACTTTTCAGTTAAGTTTCAACACTTAAGAATAACTGTGTATTAATTACAGAACTAAACCAATAGTATTAAGTAGAACAGACAAAAAAAAATACTAAGAGGGATAACGTATTAAGTTGTTCATCAACAGTCAGGGCAAGGGCTGACCAAGTCACCGTTTCTCATAGTGTCCATTTCACTTCAACAGGTTTCCTTTTTGGTGCTCAGTCAGTTGTCACCAATCAGGGAGAACATATAATATTTGTCCCTTTGGGACTGGCTTATTTCACTCAGCATGATGTGTTCCAGATTCCTCCATTTTGTTGCAAATGACCGGATTTCATTGTTTTTTTACTGCTGTATAGTATTCTATAGAGTACATATCCCATAATTTCTTTATCCAGTCTACTGTTGATGGGCATTTGGGTTGATTCCAGGTCTTAGCTATTGCTTCCACACACTTTTAAAGTCATCTCTACTTAGAATATCTAATAAAGTCTGAGTATTATGTAAATACTCATCTTGCTTGGAAGTCTGTAGTGTATGAGTTTGATCTCACTTAGAGCTATAATCTGTTGACTTTTTCTGTCTGTCCTTCATCTCCTTCCTTCTCAGTTCATTGCTACACACTTCTGCAGGCATGTGGGATGTCTCTGCCTTGCTTTGTGTTTCTCCATCACAGCTTGACAGAGCCCCTGCCCTGGATAACCTTTACAGAGCAGATGAATGACATTGGAAGATGAATGAACTTGGCAGGTATCACTAAACATTATTGATCCTCAACCTGAATTGAACCCAGTGATCTGCTGTGGTTTGGAAAGTGCATTTTCCCAATTGTTATAGTAGCTGCTTTGTTCTTTATGTCCTTCAACCTTTAAGATCATCACGGGTTTGATTTGTATCACATGTCTGCCCTGAGCCAATGACCTACCTTCCTTAATAGACCATAGAGATGATGCAATCCATTTTCCTCCTGCTTCTTGTACTGCATTTATAGACCCTGTACTATTAAATCCCTCCCTCTCTCTACTCTGGTTATTCACTCTAACAGGGGATGTGTCTTTCTTGTCAGAGAGCATAAGGCTGGCATTGTTGTGTAGCCGATAAAGCTGCCACCTATGATGCCAGCATGTCATATGGGCTCAGGTTCTAGTCCCAGCTGCCCCACTTCCCATCCAGCTCCCTGCCATAATGGCCTGGGAAAGGCAGCGGAGGATGGCCCAAGTGTTTGCGCCCTCCTAACCATGTGGGAGGTCAACTGGATGAAGTTCCTAGCTCCTGGCTTTGACCTAGCTCAGTCTTGGCTGTTAGGGCCATCTGAGAAGTGAACCAGTGGATGGAAGATTTTCTCTCTTTTCTCTCTAACTCTTTCAAATAAATAAATAAAACTTTTTTTTTAAAATACAACAATACTGTCACCTATATTCTAGATTTCACACCCCTCTCCTGCTATCCTTTCTTTTCAGGATCTTTTAATCATTCTTTATTCCAGTGTCTTGAATTTTTAACTCCCATTCCTTATCATTTAAACATGATTTGGGGTTTCTGATATTCCACTCTGCTCTCCTGTTACTACCCAATTTATTGGAGTTCCTTAAAAGCCAAGAATTTTGAGATAGTCTATAAATGCAATCCACATCTCATTTAGTACTCTCCATCCAACTATTCCTGTTTGTATTGTGTATTATCCACTGCACCAACATTTCTTACTTGGCCACTCAGAAATTTTTAAACAGCCTTATTGAGATGTCACTGACATGCAACAATTATGTATGGTTTTGATGTACAATTTCATAAGGTTTGACCTTGTACACCTGTGAAGCTATCACCTCAAACAAAATGATGAATATATTCATCACACCCAAATGTTTCTGGGTACTCTTCTGAAACCCTTCCTTCTCACCTTGTCTTTCACTCCAGGAAACCACTGATCTGTTTTCTGTCTGTATGAGGTTTTTTTTAATATTTATTTTATTTATTTGAAAGAGAGTTATAGAAAGAAGTAGAGCCAGAGAAGGAGAGAGGTCTTCCATCTGCTAGTTAGCTCCCCGAATGACTGCATCAGCCAGAGCTGAGCTGATCAGAAGATAGGAGCCAGGAACTTTCTCCAGGTCTCCCAAGTGGGTGCAGGGGCCCAAGAACCTGGGCCATCTTCTACTGCTTTCCCAGGTCACACCAGAGAGCTGGATCTGAAGAAGAGTAGCCTGGACTTGAACCAGCCCTGCAGGCTAGGGCTTTAACCCACTGCACAACAGCCCCAGCTCCAGCCCCAGTATGGTGTTTTTTTTTTTTTTTTTTTTTTTTTTTTTTTTTTTTTTTTACTTTTCTAGAATTTTCTATGAGTGCTAAGCAAAGTCTTTTTTGGCGATGTGTGTAAGGGTGGGAGATACATGGGTCTTGCTTTTTTACTCTGCACAGTTGTAGTTCAGTTTATCTCTCTTGAGATTTCTCTGTTATAGTGTGTATAATTCATACTTTTTTTTCTTTTAAAGGATTTATTTATTTGAAAGGCAGAGAAATAGGGAGAGAGGGAGGGTGGGAGAGTGAGTGAACACGTGCTTTCATTTGCTGGTTTGTTCCCCAAATGCCCACAGTAATCAGGACTTGGCCGGGCTGGACCCAGGAGCCAGGAGCTCTAGCTGGGTCTCCCATGTGAATGAGAGGAACCCAGGTATTTGGGCCATCATTTGCTGCCTTCCCAGGTGCATTAACAGGAAGCTGGATCAGAAGTGGATTAACTGGAACCCAAGCAGACACTGTTATGGGATGCAAACGTCCCCAGTCAGTGCGCCACCGTGGCTTCCCCAACCCATACTTTGTTTTGATTACTGAGCAATATTCCACAGAATAGAACATTACATTTGCTTGTGCATTTGTCCTCTGGGCTGCTTCTACTTTCTGGCTATTACAAGTAAGTATGTATATACAAGTGCAACATCCATGTGTAAGTACATGTGTTTGGATATGTGCTTTCTTTTCTCTTGACTAAATAGGCAGGAATGGAATGACTAAATCATAGGATAAGCCCTTTTTTAAACTTTTATTTAATGAATATAAATTTCCAAAGTACGGCTTATGGATTACAATGGCTTCCCCCCCATACCGTCCCTCCCACCCGCAACCCTCCCCTTTCCCACTCCCTCTCCCCTTCCATTCACATCAAGATTCATTTTCGATTCTCTTTATGTACAGAAGATCAGTTTAGTATACATTAAGTAAGGATTTCAACAGTTTGCTCTCACACAGAAACATATAGTGAAAAATAATAGATGATTTTTTAAATGATGATGAAATCAGATCAGACCTATTGTCATGTTTAATCCCAGTGAGAGTAAAGTTGGGAACTGATTCTTTCTTTCTTTCTTTCTTTCTTTCTTTCTTTCTTTCTTTCTTTCTTTCTTTCTTTCTTTTTTTTTACAGAAGATCAGTTTAGTAAATATTAAGTAAAGATTTCAACAGTTTGTACCCGCATAGAAACACAAAGTGAAGAATACTGTTTGAGTACTCGTTATAGCATTAAATCTCAATGTACAGCACCTTAAGGACAGAGATCCTACATGAGGAGTAAGTGCACAGTGACTCCTGTTGTTGACTTTACAAATTGACACTCTTGTTTATGGCATCAGTAATCTCCCTATGCTCCAGTCATGAGTTTCCAAGGCTATGGAAGCCTTTTGAGTTCACCGACTCTTATCTTATTTAGACAAGGTCATAGTCAAAGTGGAAGTTCTCTCCTCCCTTCAGAGAAAGGTACCTCCTTCTTTGATGACTTGTTCTTTCCACTGGGATCTCACTCCCGGAGATCTTTCATTTAGGTCATTTTTTTTTTTTTTGACAGAGTGTCTTGGCTTTCCATGCCTGAAATACTCTCATGGGCTTTTCAGCCAGATCGGAATGCCTTAAGGGCTGATTCTGAGGCCAGAGTGCTGTTTAGGACATCTGCCATTCTATGAGTCTGCTGAGTATCTCGGATAAGCCCTTTTTTTTTTTTTAATTATTTTTATTTAACATGTAGAGTTATAGACAGTGAGAGAGAGAGAGAGAGAGAGAGAGAGAGAGAGAGAGAAAGGTCTTTCTCCCGTTGGTTCTCTTCCCTAATGACCGCTATGGCCAGCGCCACGCCGATCCGAAGCCAGGAGCCAGGTGCTTCCTCCCGGTCTCCCGTGCGGGTGCAGGGACCCAAGCACTTGGGCCATCCTCTGCTGCCCTCCTGGGCCACAGCAGAGAGCTGGAGTGGAAGAGGAGCAACTGGGACTAGTACCCGGCGCCCTAACCGGGACTAGAACCCAGGGTGCCAGCACCGCAGGCAGAAGATTAGCCAAGTGAGCCACGATGCTGGCCTTTTATTTATTTATTTTATTTATTTTTTTAAGGGAACTGCTAACAGCCTGTTTTCCAAGAAGGTTGCACCATAGTATAGTCCCTTCAGTTACATATGAGAATTTTAGTTCCTCTACAGGCTCACTTGGTATTCTCTGATTGTAGCTTCTAGTAGGAGTGTTGTGGTATCATTGTCATCTTAATTTGCATTTCTCTAATGCAAATTAGAGCTGCAAATTTGTTTTGTTAGCAGTAGGTTTCTGTAGATGCTGTTGGTCAGGTTGACAAAAATCCCTTGTAATCATGTTGAGCAGCCATTCATGTACTTATTTACTTTCAGCATATTTTACTTTGTGATTTTTTTTGCTCTTCCCACTTACTAGATTGTGTTTTTAACAATTACTGAGTTTTGGAAGTTCTTAATATGTTAAGGATACAAATCCTTTATCAGATAATTGAATGGCAAACATTTCCATTTAGTCTATTCATATTCAGAATCATATGTGTGAAGATCAGAACTTTTTTGACTTAGATGATGCTATTTTGTACATTTTCAGTAGTGTTTTATAGTTTTAAGTGTATTGGCTTTTCAGGTAGTTTGTCAGATTTATCCCTGTTTCATTTCTTTTCATGCTGCTGTCAATGGTATTTGTCAATTTAAATTTCTTATTGACAGTTACTAAATATAAAAAATATACTTGGTTTATATATTAATATATATTAAATATACTTGATGTAATATTGCTTTTGCATCCTGTCATCTTACTGAACTTAATAATTTTTGTGGTTTTTTTTTTTTGTAAATTTCCTTAGTCTCTCTACATGGATAGACATGCTATTTGTGAGTGAAGACACTTTGACATCTTCCTTACCCATTTGGCTCTCTTTTTTTGTCTTCCACCCTCCCGGGGCTTGTACTAGTTAGAATCCCCAATATAATGTTGAATGGAAATGGTGTGAGTGAATATTCTTGTCTTGCTTCTGATCTTAGGGAAAAAACATTCTTTTATTCCCTTTGAAGTGTTTTGTTAGCAGTAGGTTTCTGTAGATGCTATTAGTCAGGTTGACAAAAATCCCTTGTATTCTGGTTTGCTGGCCATTTTAATCCCGAATCAGCATTGGATTTTGTGAAGTGCCTTTTCTGTGTCTGCTGAGATGGTTGCAGAGTTTTTCTGTTTTAGTTTGTTAGCAAATGAGTTACACCGGATGCCTTCTACATGTTAAACTAACCTTGCATTACTGTGATTGATATGCTTCTCAAGATATCATTATTACCATTTTTTATATTGTTGAATTTAATATACTAAAAGGTTGTTTAGAACTTTTCATCCGTATTCAAATGAAATAGGCCAGATTTTGTTATTAGTGTCACACTGGCCTCCTGGGATTTTGGAATGGGGAAGTATTCTCTCTTTGTCATTTTTTTTTTTTCTGCAAGAGTTCAGTAGAATTATTTCTTCTTTAAAAATACTTGGTAATATTCTCCAGGGAAGCCATCTTGGCTTGGGATTTTCTTTATGAAAAACTTCTAAAATACAGACTTTTTAATTCAGCACTGTTCACGTTTTTGTTTCTTTCTGAGTGAGATTTGGTAATTTGTGTCTACGATAGGCTGAATAAATGCCCCAGGAAATGTCGGTTGCCTATGAGCGTGTTATTTTAATTTTATTTGGTCTAAAGTACTTTGGGAATGTGAATAAATTAAGGACTATGAGCTGGGAAGGTTCTCCTGGATTGTCTGAGTGCGCCTGATGTAACCACAGAATCCTTGTGAGGGGGAGGCAGGAGGGTCGGAGGCAGCAGCAGATGTGATGAGGGGAGCCAGAGGTGTGGCAGAGGCCCTGAGTCACGGAGTAGATTGAGAGAGGTGAAGAAATGGATGCTTTCTTTTCTTTTTTTCTTTTTTTTTTAAAATTTATTTGACAGGCAGATTTATAGACAGTGAGAGAGACAGAGGGAAAGTTCACTCCCCAAATGGCCACTGTGGCTGATGCTGTGCCAATCTGAAGCCAGGAGCCAGGTGCTTCTTCCTGGTCTCCCATGCAGGTGCAGGGCCCAAGCACTTGGGCCATCCTCCACTGCCCTCCTGGGCCACAGCAGAGAACTGGACTGGAAAAAGAGCAACCGGGACTAGAACTGGCACCCATATGGGATGCCAGTGCTGCAGGCGGAGGATTAACCAAGTGAGCCACGGCCTGGATGCTTTCTTAGATCCTGGAAAGGGACCGTCTTCCTGCTGCACCTTGGCTTTAGAACTGATTTTGGACTTCCAACCTGCAGGTTGTAAAATGATAAATTTGTGTTGTTTTAATAGTTTGTAGTAATTGATTACTACAGTAGAAGTTGGAAATTGTCCATTTCTTCTGTATTGTCCAATTTATTGACATAGAGTTGTTCAAAATATTCTTTCTTCTTTCAATGGGTATAGAATTTGTAGTGATGTTACCTTTTTTTTTAATTATTTATTTAGTTATTTGAAAGTCATTGTTACACAGAGAGAGGAGAGACAGACAGAGAGAGAGAGAAAGAGAGAGGGGTCTTCCATCTGCTGGTTCACTCCCCAGATGGCTGCAATGGCTGGGGAGCTGAGCCAATCTGAAGCCAGGAGCTTCTTCCGTGTCTCCCACACAGTTGCAGGGGCCCAAGCACTTGGGCCATCTTCCACTGCTTTCCCAGGCCACAGCAGAGAGCTGGATTGGAAGTGGAGCAGCCGGGACTCAAACCGGCGCCTATATGGGATGCTGGTGCTTCAGGCCAGGGCGTTAACCCACTGCGCCACAGTGCCGGCCCCAGTGATGTTACCTTTTTCATTCCTGTTGTTGGTAAGTCTTCCTGAAAGTTCATCAGTTGAATTGGTTTCTTCAAAATAGAAGTTTTGGTTTCATTGATTTTTTTTTCTTTTGGTTTTCCTGATTACCTGTTTCTTGGATTTCTGCTTTGGGTGTTTTATTGTTTCCTGACTTCTGCTTATTTTGAGTTTCATGTAAGTTGGAAATTAAGGTCATTGAGATTGTTTCTTTTCTAGTGAAGGCACTATTGCTGTAAATTTTCCCCTAAGTGCTGTCCTAGTGATATCCAACTAATTTTGATATGTTGTATTTTCATTCAGTTCAAAACACCTTCTAATTTCCCTTGTAATTTCTTCTTTTGTCTATGAGTTATTATTTATTTATTTTTAAAGCTTTTATTTAATGAATGCAAATTTCATAGGTACAACTTTAGGAATATAGTGGTTCTTCCCTCCATACCCACCTTCTTTTTTTTTTTTTTAATTTTTTTTTTTTTTGACAGGCAGAGTGGACAGTGAGAGAGAGAGAGACAGAGAGAAAGGTCTTCCTTTTGCCGTTGGTTCACCCTCCAATGGCCGCCGCGGCCGGCGCGCTGCGGCCGGCGCACCGTGCTGATCTGATGGCAGGAGCCAGGAGCCAGGTGCCTTTCCTGGTCTCCCATGGGGTGCAGGGCCCAAGCACCTGGGCCATCCTCCACTGCACTCCCTGGCCACAGCAGAGGGCTGGCCTGGAAGAGGGGCAACCGGGACAGAATCCAGCTCCCCAACCGGGACTAGAACCCGGTGTGCCGGCGCCGCTAGGCGGAGGATTAGCCTAGTGAGCCGCGGCGCCGGCCCATACCCACCTTCTCACCCCCTCTCCCACCCCACCTCCTACTCCTTCTCCCTTCCCATTCTTTATTAAGATTCATTTATAATTAACTTTATATACAGAAGACCAACTCTATTCTAAGTAAAGATTTCAAGAGTTTGCACCCACACAGAAACACAAAGTATAAAGTGCTGTTTGTAGACAAATTTTACCGTTAAGTCTCATAGTATAACACATTAAGGACAGGGGTCCTACATGGGGAGTAAGTGCATAGTGACTTCTGTTGTTAATTTAACAACTGACACTTTTGTGTATGATGTCAGTGATCACCTGAGGTTCCTGCCATGAGCTACCAAGGCTATGGAAGGCTTTTGTGACCACAAACCCGACCTTATTTAGACAAGGCCATAAGCAAAATGGAAGTTCTCTCCTCCCTTCTGAGAAAAGTACCTCCTTCTTTGATGGCCCCTTCTTTCCACTGGGGTCTCACTGTCTATGAGTTATTTAGAAGCATGAGATTCAGTTTCCAAATACTTGAGGATTTACCAAGGTTTTGGCAGATTTAGTTTCGTTCCATTATGGTCAGCAAACACCCCTTGTATGATTTGTATGTCTTTAAATTTCTTTAACCTTGTTTTATGCTGCAGAAAGTGGTCTATCTTGGTAAATATTCCATGAGTACTTAAGAATGAATAGTCTGCTGTTCTTAATTGGGGGATTCTAGAAATGTTCAGTAGGGTACGTTGGCTGATAGTTATTTATTATCCACATATTTTAATATTTACTCCTCTCTGCTACTTGTTCTGTTGATTATAGAGACAGGGATAACAAACTCCATGAGTTTGTTTTTTTCTCTTACGGTTTTGAGTTCTGCTTCAGGTATGCTGAGACACTGTTCCTGTGGTGCTGGTGAAGTGGTCGCTGTGCGATGGGCTGTAGTCCTGGCAGTAGATTTCTCTGCTGGTGTGCTGAGACACTGTTCCTGTGGTGTTGGTGAAGTGGTCGCTGTGCGATGGGCTGTAGTCCTGGCAGTAGATTTCTCTGCTGGTGTGCTGAGACACTGTTCCTGTGGTGTTGGTGAAGTGGTCGCTGTGCGATGGGCTGTAGTCCTGGCAGTAGATTTCTCTGCTGGTGTGCTGAGACACTGTTCCTGTGGTGCTGGTGAAGTGGTCGCTGTGAGATGGGCTGTAGTCCTGGCGGTAGATTTCTCTGCTGGTGTGCTGAGACACTGTTCCTGTGGTGCTGGTGAAGTGGTCGCTGTGCGATGGGCTGTAGTCCTGGCAGATTTCTCTGCTGGCGACACAGCCTTCTTTTGATTAGTATTAGCAGGATGCGTTTTTTCTGTTCTCTTCCTTTTTGCCTATTTCTGCTTTTGTATTTGAAGTGTTTCTTACAGGTAGCATATGTTGGGTTTGTTTTATATCTGTTCCAACCTTGTGTGCCTTTTAATTGAGGGTTTCAGACCTTCTAATTTAATGTGTTTAAAAATATCTCAGCTATTCATTTCCTATTTGTCTCATTTATTCTTTGCTTCTTCCTCCTTTTCTGCCTTCTCTTAGGTTACTGAGTAGTTTTTTCTAGTTCTAGTTTATCACCTTTGTTGGCTTGTTAGCTAGAACTCTGTTTTGTTAGTGGTTTCTGAAGGGTGAAATATAAATATACTTTTAGTAGACTTAACCATAGCCCATCTTCAAGTGAGTATGATTATTTTTCTTTTTTTTTATTTGAAAGACAGGGTCAGTCTCTCTCTCTCTCTCTCTCTCTCTCTCTCTCTCTCTCTCTTTCACACACACACACACACACATACACACGCACACACAGGTAGAGAGAGATAGGGAGATCTTCCATCCACTGGTTCTGGATGTCAGGAACCAGGACCTTCTGTGTCTCCTGTATGTTTATGTCAGTTCTTTGTTCTTTTGGTTGATTGTTGTTGTTTTTGCGTGTACTTACCTGTTTTGTACATTCCTGGTAATTTTTGATTAGTGAATTTTGTTGTGGGCTGTCCTGGATATTTTTGTATTCCTTAAAATCTTTTTGAGCCTTCTTCTGAGATACTGGTCAGTTGCTTATACCCGGTTTGAGTCTTTTGAGTCTTGCTTGCATTTTTGTTAGATGGACTGGGGCTGTTCTCAGCCTGTGTCTAAACTCCTCAGTACTGAGGTGATACCCTTGTGTGTACTATACCCAGAGCTCTGCTGATCATGAGGTTTTCTGCTTGCACTGGTGGGAATAGATACAGTTCTTCCTGCTGTGTGGGCAGTTGACAGCATTATCCCACATCTGCTGTGCTGGCTCTTTCCATAACTGTCAGTGGATCTGTACTCGGCTCTGTGTTTGAGGGGCGCTCTCTGCAGCTGGAAGTGTTTCCTTTGAATTTGTCACCTTGGTCTTCCTGGACTTTTAGCTCATTTCCTCTTCAGTTCCCCATTCTTATGGCCTTGCCTGAGTTTCCCCTTTCTGTCTTGATGAGAAAGTTCCAGGTGGTAAATTGAGGTGGCGGTTGGGTTTACCTCATTTATTTCCTGTCTTTCCACTGGGGTTGGATATGATGATCTTCAACTAATTTCTGTGGTACTACTGTCTCTTTTCTTCCTACTTTATTGGCTGCTGCTTCTAAATCTGCTCATGGAACTTCTGAAACTACTTATGGATCTCATACACTCCTCAGGGCTCAGTCCTTCCCCTAGCTGTTTTTCCTTAGGCAAGGCAGTCTAGCTGAGTCTGTTGATTGAAAGCTCCTCTGTGTAGAGACCCACCCCTCTGTATCTGAGTGCCTGTTAGGTATTGCCACCCGACAGTCTCTGTCATTGCCAATGTAACCTGCTCCCTCAAGTGAGCCCTTGCAGGTCTTTTCCTCCTCCAGGGTTGGCCTGTCCCATTGATGATATCCTAGCATGCCCATGGGTAGGCTATAAATGTCAGAGTCACCCTTGGCCCTCTTTTTGTCTGTCACCTAAAAGGATAGTTCTTCATGCCCATTGATGCTGTCTTGACCAGGCTTTCATCATCCCTGCCTTAGACCACTGTCATAGTTTCCTTACTCATTTCTTATCTCCACTCTGGATTTATTTATTTATTTACTTATTTATTTTTACAAGGAGGAGTGGGTCTTTCCTCCTCTTGTCTCCAGGTTACTTTCTTGCTTTTTGTTTGTTTGTTTGTTTGAAAGAGTTACAGAGTGATGAGGCAGAGAAAGACAGATCTTCCATCTGCTGTTTCACTTCCCAAATGGCCAAAACAGCCAGGGCTGAGCCAGGACTTCATCTGGGTCTCCCACATGGGTGCAGGGGCCAAAGTGCTTGGGTCATCTTCCACTGCTTTTCCAGGTGCATCAGCAGGGAGCTGGATCTGAAGTGGAGTAGCTGGGACATAAACTGGCACACATATGGGATGCTGGTGTCGCAGGTGGAGGCTTTACCCACTGTGCCGCAACACCAGCCTGATTTCCTTGTCTAACTTGTTTTGTTGATAAGAGTCAGGAGACCTTTAAAAATTGTGTATCTAAATTTCCATTTTGGATATCACTGAATAGTTGTGATTTCCCCATGTCCTCCTGGAAATATAAGCACACCACACACACAGTTTAAAAGCTGCAAAACCAGAGCTAAGCAGCCTCATGATTTTAAAGATTCAAATGTTGGCAACAGTAGGGACTATTATCTGCATACTTAGCAGTCTGTGGACATGCAGCTGGGACACTGGGCAGAAGCCACTTGGGAGGAAGTGAGGATAAGTGTGGATGGGCCACAGTGGGTCCAGGATAGCAGGTCTCAGTAAGCTCTGGCAACGACATACTTGTTGCTGGGTTAGAGTAGGCACTGAATTGTATGCAGAATTTTACGATCCACAGTAACTGGGTTGTGCGGGGGTGGGAGCAGAATCTTCTTGGGCCTGAATTGGTTCAGAGAAGCAGAGTAGGTGGGTGATTCAATAATTTTGTAAGTAATTAGTATTTATCCAAAGCAGTCTGTCTCTGTGGCAGCAAAGGAGAGAGCCCTAATTAACCTACAATACTATCCTGGCCTGCCTGCACTGCCAGTAATTTTATAGGAGCTTGTCCAAGTTACTGATCAAGGGAAATCCAGCTTATTCAGTGAGTAATAAAAAGGTTCTGTAAGGGGGCCTGCGCTTTGGCGCAGCGGGTTAAAGCCCTGGCCTGAAGCGCCCGCATCCCATATGGGTGCTGGTTCGAGTCCCGTCTGCTTCTCTTTTGATCCAGCTCTCTGCTATGGCCTGGGAAAGCAGTGGAAGATGGCCCAAGTCCTTGGGCCCCTGCACCTGTGAGGGAGACCCAGAAAAAGCTCCTGGCTCCTGGCTTCAGATTGGCACAGCTCTGGCCATTGCGGCCAATAGGGGAGTGAACCATCGGATGGAAGACCTCTCTCCCTCTCTCTCTGCCTCTCCTCTCTCTGTGTAACTCTGACTTTCAAATAAATAAATAAATCTTTTAGGGGCCAGCGCCGTGGCTCACTTGGTTAATCCTCCGCCTGTGGCACAGGCATCCAATATGGGTGCCAGTTCTAGTCCCGATTACTCCTCTTCCAGTCCAGCTCTCTGCTGTGGCCCGGGAGTGCAGTGGAGGATGGCCCAAGTGCTTGGGCCCCTGCACCCACATGGGAGACCAGGAGGAGGCACCTGGTTCCTGGCTTCAGATCAGCGCAGTGCACCAGCTTTAGCAGCCATTTGGGGGGTGAACCAACAGAGGGAAGACCTTTCTCTCTGTCTCTCTCTCTCTCTCACTATCTAACTCTGCCTAATAAAATTTAAAAAAATCTTAAAGGGTTCTGTAAGAAAAAGAAGAGTAGGGGGAGCTTAACACCTCTTCACAGAGTCCTTTACCAGAACTAACACTGTTAAGAAGCAGGTAAAATTTCTTCTACTATAAATTTAAAAATTAAATTACTTAAATTTAAAAATATGAAATATCCTATAAGGGGCTTAAAAAATGGATGGTACGCCCATTTCTGTGAAGATCATAAATCAGAAATGGACACACTGAAAGATGACGTAGTGAGTCTGCAGGAGGAGCTGAAATGTGGCCTGGCGGTACTCAACTAGGTAGAGGAAATGATCCCCGAAAGGCTGGTTAGAGCAGATGGAGCACGGGGATACACAGATCCTATAAAGGCAGACAGTAGTCAGAGAAAGTGAACACCATTTAATGAGGCTAAACAAAGAATTAGAAAAGGATTACAGAAAAAAATGTTAGATATGAAAGACTGGCAAAGAAAATCTAGTGTGCTTATAATTGGAATTCCCAAAGAAGGAAATTGGAACAAAGGAGTAGGATGTGTATATTTGCAAGGTTTGTTTTTAGAAACTGACAAAGAAAACTTTTGGATGAATGGCAGAAGGGAGAGGAGGCTGTGTCCGAGAAGACTGGCCAGAAAAGATATGTTCAGAAAAGCTGTGGGCCTTAAAAGTAGTCTTTCTGGTCGTCAGGTAAAAAGAGTAAACCATTTATTTGGGGGAGAAATAATCAGGCTGCCTAAAACCAGGAAGCCCATCCACCTTGAAATGAACACACTCTGGAACAGCTCTAGTCATAGGCAAGCTAGAAACCGAGGTAGCTTAGTGTCTTGCAAGTGATTCTGAAAGTCCTGGGCCACCAGCCTTTGGAGATAGGTATTGAAGTGGCTCCCCAAGAGAGCTCATATTTTTGGCCCCCAGCTCTTTTTTTTAAAAGATTTATTTATTTGAAAGGCAGGTATGCAGAGAGTGAGAGACAGAGATAGCCCATATGTTATTTTACTCCCCAGATGGCTTCGGCTGGGGCTGAGTCAGGATAAAAACAGGAGCCAAGGGCTTCATCTTGGTCTACCACATGGGTAGCAGGGGCCGAGACACTTGGGCCATCTTCTTCTGCTTTTCCTAGGTTCATTAGCTGGGAGCTGGATTGGAAGTGGAGCAGTTGAGACTAGAGCCAGGGCCCCTATGGGGCAGCCCCAGCACCCTCTCTCTAATCCTCCTGCCTTCATGAAACACCTCACCCAGGGGTCCTTGTGAGCAGAGTCCCCTGCTGATTTACACAAAGGGAATTCAGCTCTGTTATGTTCAAGGAGCCAAGGGGACTGTGGAGTCTTTGGTCTTGCGCAGAGCCTCTCAGGGTGGGATCTGTGGACCAGGGGTGTGAGGTCACAGCTGTTTTCAGAGTAATGCTGAGACATTCTCTCTTGAGTGTGAAGTAGAGGTTCCCAGGGGCTGGTGATGTGTGGTATGTACCAGATGGAATATAGATGTGGACATGAAAATCTGTCTTCTAGTGAGCTGTTCACCAAAGAGATTTTGAATATAAAACAGTGCTACTCTTTCTAAAGTTTTTGTTTTCGAAATGTAGACATCCTTCACAACAATGTGTTAGTAATGTTAATGAATACAACATGAAAAACTTCTCAGTTTTAATTTATAATATAGTAAGTGTTGATATGGTTATATAACCCATATGAATGGAGAAAACAAAGTTGTCCAGTGCTTGAAGAGAAGGAGTAAAACTGTGGTTAAAGCAGGAATAATAGTTTTAAATGAGGAGCATTTCTGAAAAATAATGTGCATTTTAGAAATAGGGTCATATTGTTGGAAATTAAGTCTTTATTTCTATGAATCCTATTTAATTACAAGCTTTAGTATATTTTTATTTTTTATTTTTTTTTGCTGTTATGTGTGAGGAAGTCTTTATTACCTGTACTAGATTTACATTTTAAGGTGAAAAGGATACAATTTACTTAAAATGTGAAGGTGACTTTTGTATTCCTTGCCCTTGCTTAGGAAAATATTTTTTTCCTGAAGTAACTTCTGTGTGCCATTGAGACTTTTGCAACATCCACGAAAATTTATATTTTTAGGAAAATAGCTGTAAGATTGAATGTAAACTCAGAATCAAAAGTAGCACAAGACCATGACATTAAAACAAATATTTTCATGACACTGCCCTTAACATACACATTTGAAGTTAATCTGACTCAATGTGTTTCTCAATGATCATATTTTTAATTCCATGATTTTCTTCCTGTACCATGAGTAACATTTGTAATTATAAATGGAATCTCCTGAGGTTAGGCTCAATCTCATTTTGATTTGGTCTAAAAATAAATTAGTAAGGCAGGGAAGAGACATCTTCTTAGTGTCTTGATTTGAAATGTTCCTGCTTTGCAGCGCAGTCTCAGATTGCCCAGGACATACAAGCTTTTCTCTTCCAATTCAGTCTAACAGTCATTCAAAGGTAAAGCCGCCCTCTGGTGTTCAAACTGTTGTGACACAAACTCATACAGAGACGAATGCATACACACATATATGTACACACACACATATACAAGTTTTTGTGTGGTGTTATCGTTGATGGATGGGTCTTAGGAGTTCTGGAATGTGTGGAAAGAGAGAAAGGATTAGAGGGCCTTTTTAGTGAAGTAATAAGAGGAAACTTCCTTCATTTGGAGAAAGAAAGGGACATCCAAGTAAAACTCCTAAAAGACATGACCAGAAAAGATCTTCATTCGACACACTGTAATCAACTCTCTACAGTAAAACATAAAGAGAAGATTCTAAAATGTGCACAAGAGAAATGCCAGATTACTTTCAGAGGATCTCCAATTAGACACACAGCTGACTTCTCATCAGAAACCCTAAAGGCTAGGAGAGAATGGTGAGATACATTCCAAGTCTTAAGAGAAAAAAAAAAACTCAACTCAGAATACTACACCCTGCAAAGCTCTCATTTATTAATGATGGTGAAATAAAGACTTCCCATAACAAACAGAAATTGAGAGACTTCGTCACCAGCCATCCAGCTCTGCACAAGATGCTTGATGATGTGCTGCACATAGAAATACAGAAACATGGTCATCACTATGAAAGAAGGTAAGGGAAGAAAATCTCCCAGGAAAAGTCAAAGGAAATCCAAAGTAAAAAAATAGGAATATTTTTGGAAAAATGGCAGAGCAAAGTCGTTACTTATCAATAGTCACCTTGAATGTAAATGGCCTCAACTCTCCAGTTAAAAAATACAGACTGGCTGAATGGATTAAAAATAAAAAACCCATCCATTTGCTGCCTACAAGAAACACATCTCACCAACAAAGATGCATGCAGACTGAAAGTGAAAGGATGGAAAAAGGTATTCCATGCTAACAGAAACCAAAAAGCTGATGTAGCCATCCTAATATAGGACAGAATAGACTTTAACACAAAAACTCTTAAAAGAGACAAAGAAGGGCACTATGTAATGATTAAGGGATCAATTCAACAGGAAGATGTAACTATTATAAATGTATATGCACCTAATTACAAGGCACCTGGCTACTTAAAAGAAATGTTAATGGATCTAAAGGGAGACATAGACTCCAATACAGTAGTAATGAGGGACTTCAGTATCCCACTTTGACCAATGGACAGATCAACCAGACAGAAAATTAGCAAGGAAACAGTAGAGTTAATTGATACTATATACCAAATGGACTTAACAGATATCTACAGAACCTTCCACCCTACAGCCTCCAAATACACAGTGATCTTGTAGTATTGACTTTACAGTTGGTTTAGAATGTATCCTGATGTTAGTTAACATTTGCTTTTCATTTCTTTTTTTTCTTATTTTTTTTAGCCTTACCAATAATTCTCGGACTGTGGGACTCCTGGCTCAGCTGGAGAAGATAAACACTGAATCAGCAGAATCTGATACTGCCAGATATGTCACATCAAAGATTCTTCATCTTGCTCAAAGTCAAGGTAAACTTTAGTCTCTCCTTTGCTTTTTGGAGTGTTTTCTAAAAGTTATGTAAAAGTAGATGCTAGGAATGTTCAAACTTGATAAAACTGTGATTTTCTATAAAAATTGAACTTTACTAAATTGGCTCAACAAGTAGAAAACTGAAGAACTTTGGAGGAGAGTGATCCTCAATACATTATTTTTTTTAAAGATTTACTTATTTGAAAGTCAGAGTTACACAGAAAGAGGAGAGGCAGAGAGAGAGAGGTCTTCCATCTGCAGGTTTACTCCCCAATTGGCTACAACAGTCGGAGCTGAGCCTATCCAAAACCAGGAGCTTCTTCCAGGTCTCCCATGCAGGTGCAGGGGCCCAAAGGTTTGGGCCATTTTCTACTGCTTTCCCAGGCTATAGTAGAGAGCTTTATCAGGAGTGGAGCAGCCAGGACTCAAACTGGCACCCATATGGGATGCCGGCACTACAGGCGGCGGCTTTACCTGCTGTGCCACAGTGCTGGCCCCAATACATTATTTTTGATTATTACAATTTTACTGATATATAGTTCTCACTGCCCCGTTTTTAGAAAGTTCTGAATTCCAGTGTTACTTGTGGTTGTAGAGTGTGTTGCCGTCCAGATGGAGAGGGCAGAGATAGATGTACTGTACAGGCTGCAGGGATGCAGCAGGTGGGCAGGACAGCCAGAGGCTGACTGCTTGCAAAATGGACTAGAATCTGAAATGTCTGGCTTGCAAAGGGTCAGCTTTCTTGTGGTCTAGCAGATTTTCCCAGTTAGGTAATTTGCCTTTGTTGGCAGAGCTGGGGAATCTGCAACACCCTTAGCTAGAGACTTTCCTAGCCCATCAAGTAACCCCAGGGTGACTCTCCATAGAATGTTGACAGAAAGGTGTCAAGTAGCATGGAATGTTGGTTATTAGCATGCCCCCACCTTGAAATTCACCTCTGCTCTCAGTGACTGGGTTCCTTAGGGAAGTTACTGAATCTCTAAGATTTAGCTACACCATCTCTGAAAGAGAGGTAACAGATACCATGGGACTGTGATGAAATTTACATGAACAGCATGAAAAATGAGTATTAAAAATGTTCAGTAGATGTCACCTGTAGTTATTTATGTTTTATGAAGCTAGTAATATTAACTTGATATCAAACCTTGACAAGGGTACAACAGAAATGAAGATCATTGATAAAGAAAATGAATACAAATACAAATGATTTAATGTAAGGAAGTATATTAGTATAACTATTTGGACAAGTTGAATAAAATCCATATAATTATCTCAGTGGATATTAACAATAAAAGACTTTGTTAACATTCCAAAACTTGTGCTTGATTTCTGTGTGTGTGTGTGTGTGTGTGTGTGTGTCTTACAATAAGGGAAAATTCAGCAACTAGCTTAATATTTACTGGCAACACTTTAATGGCATTTCTGTTAAAATTAAGGTCCAGACAATTCCCGATTGTTTAAAAAGATTCATTTATTTATTTGGAGGAGTTATAGAGAAGGAGAGGAAGACGCAGAGAGAGAGAGAGAGAGAGAGAGAGAATTGGTGTCCATATGGGATGCTGACACTGCAGGTGGTAGCTTTACCTGCTGTGCCATAGTTCGGCGGTGGGGGGGGGCAATTCACAATTTTTTTAAAAAGTCATTTATTTGAAAGGCAGACTGACACACAGAGAGGAACCAACTGAAAGGGAAAGAGTTCTTCCTGTCTGCTCAAATGACCACAATGGCCAGGGCTGGGCCAGGTGGAAGCCAGGAGCCTGGAAGTCCATCTGGGCCTCCCACTTGGGTGGCAGGGACCCAAGGACTTGAGTCATCTTCCATTGCTTTCCCAGGAGCATTAGCTGGGAACTGGACTGGAAGTGGAGCAAGCCAGGACTTGAACTTGTGCTTTGATATGGAATACCAGTGTGGCAGCATCACAGGCAAAGGCTAACTTTCTGTGCCACAGCGCTGGTCCCTTAGCAGTTATATCTTTATTTTGACTTTGTTAATGTTTCATTATCCTGGAGTTCCAGGTCTCGAAACAAGAGTGTTCTCAGGAGCTCAGTGGCTGTTAGCCCTTCTTCCTGATCCTTGACCCTTACTTTATTTGAGAACTTCGTTCTGTACAGTCTGTGTGTTTGGAAGATGGTTGACACCACCACCAAAACCCAGTAAGGTCTCTACAGATTGTGTTTGTTTCTATCAAAATTTAAAATACCTGTAATTTGTAATTCAGAGTATCAATACTGGATTCTAGGCCTTGGAAATACAGTGCTTATCAGCGAATGTGGCCACAGAAGGATGCTCATTGTCTCAGTGCCAAGTTAAATGTGTCAGGTTTATTCACTGTATTGTCATATGAAATGACTCATTTCAAAAACCCAACAACTCAACAAAAACAGAAGAAACCAAAATCCCCACTTACACATAACACTTTTGTCCATTGCTCCCACCACTGGAGACCTTTCTCATCACGGCCTGGAAGCCCCTACTGATGTATCTCCACCGGACATGCTCACAGCCATTACCACTGCCGGAGACTTGCCACCTCTTCCCACCCTGCCATCCACTGCCCTTTGAATATTGTCCCCTGGGCTTGTGTAACATAAGCACTGTTTATGGTACTTGTGATTAGCCAGCCAACATAGTATAAATTAGTAATGAAAGATCATCTTGTCATTTGTAGGATAACCCTGTTGGGTATCCATTTGGAAAACAGAGATTAGGAATTTGTAATTTAAAGAGAAAGAAATGCAAACAATCAATAAAAATATTGAAATGTTTCTTTACCTCCTTACAATTTAGGAAATGCTAATAAAAACAACAAGGATATGTTTCTTTTAAAAATTTATTTATTTACTTGAAATAATTACACAGAAAGGAGAGGCAGAAAGAGAGAGAGAGCGAGGTCTTCCATCCGCTGGTTCACTCCCATTGGCCACAATGGCTGGAGCTGTGCTGATCCAAAGCCAGGAACTGGGAGCTTCTTTCAGGTCTCCCACGTGGGTGCAGGGGCCCAAGCACTTGGGCCATCTTCTGCTTTCCCAGGCCACAATAAAGAGCTGGATTGGAAGTGGAACAGCCAGGACTCAAACTGGTGCCCATAGGGGATGCTGGCACTGCAGGTGGCGGCTTTACCAGCTACGCCACTGTGCCGTGATGACTCAGGTGATTGGGTCCCTGCCACCCATGTGGAACACGTGGATTGAATTCCAAGCTCCCAGTTTTGGCCCTGGCTCAGCCCCTGTCATTGCAGGCATTTGTGGAATGAA
The DNA here is from genome assembly GCF_964237555.1 of Oryctolagus cuniculus. Taxonomy (NCBI): domain Eukaryota; kingdom Metazoa; phylum Chordata; class Mammalia; order Lagomorpha; family Leporidae; genus Oryctolagus; species Oryctolagus cuniculus. The sequence goes on from NC_091432.1 coordinate 144,610,928, forward strand.
TCAGTAAATGGGAGCTCAGTCAGTCTCTGTCTTTGCCTCTGATAATTAGATAAAGAGTTGAAGAGATGTATTTGACTGAAATAAAAATACGAGCATAAGAATGTTTGGAGCCAGTGCTGTGGCATAGTGGGTAATGCTGCTGCCTGTGATGCCAGCATCCCATAGGGATGCTGGTTTGAGTCTCTGCTGCTCCACTTCTTTTCTTTCTTTTTTTTTTTTAAGATTTATTTATTTGAAAGTCAGAGTTACACACAGACATTAAGAGAGGGGGAGAGAGAGAGAGAGAGAGAGAGAGAGAGAAAGAGAGAGGTCTTCCATCTACTGGTTCACTCCCCAGTTGGCCACAATGGTTGGAGCTGCACTGATCCAAAGGCAGGAGTCAGGAGCTTCCTTTGAGTCTCCCACGTGAGAGCAGGAGCCCAAGGACTTGGGTCATTTTCTACTGCTTTCCCAGGCCATAGCAGAGAGCAGGACCGGAAGTGGAGCAGTCAGGACATGAACTGAGCCTGAATGGGATGCCTGCACTGTAGTTGGTGGCTTAACCACTATGCCACAGTGCCAGCCCCTAACTCTGCCTTTCAAACAAACAAAATCTTTTTTAAAAGAAAGATGTTGATAGTATTTATAGTAGTATTATTTGTAAGATCAAAGATCAAGAGACAGCCTAAATATCCATCAAGAGAGAATGGTTAGATAAATTTTAATATAGTCAAACTAGACCTTGATATCCATATTATGCCAGTGTTATCAATAATAAATTAAGTATGGTGGGTCTTGTAATCCTGATACCCAGGCTCACCCATAACCAATTTAATCATCATTGTTAATTATTTCCAGGTGACTCCAAAATTGAGAGCCACTGCTCTAAAGCAGAGCATGTCAAGCTTGCTCAGTGAAGGGCTAGATAGCATATGTGTTGGGTTTTGTGGGCCATATAGCCTCTGTCACATTTACTGATCTCTGCCCTGTAGCACAGAAACAGCCATAGATGACACATAAATGGACAGGTATGGCTGTGTGCCTATAGACTTTATTAATGGACACTGAAAAAAATATCATGTGGAACATAATGGTTCATTGGTGGAAGTATATGAATTGTCCTGGAGGCCTAAATGTAATATATTGAATAAAAAGCAAGTCCCTTTGGTTCATATAACTCTGTAGGTATAGTCTTGTTTTAGTACAGAATCGGCCATTATATGTGATGTTTGCATGAACAGGCTGTGCCCACACACATAAAGGAAAGCTATCTTAGACCTTGTTGGCAATATTGCATCAGCGGACTAGATATGGAGAGGAATGAAGTGTGAACTCTTGCTTTTACTTTAGATGTTGTATACTGTTAGAATTGTTACAGCAGGCATACATGTGTATTTAAATGATTAAAAGAGCAAACCAGCTGGTGCCGCAGCTCAATAGGCTAATCCTCTGCCTGCGGTGCTGGCACCCCAGGTTCTAGTCCCGGTAGGGGCACCGGATTCTGTCCCAGTTGCTCCTCTTCCAGTCCAGCTCTCTGATGTGGTCCGGGAATGCAGCGGAGGATGGCCCAAGTGCTTGGGCCCTGCACCCGCATGGGAGACCAGGAGAAGCACCTGGCTCCTGGCTTCGGATCAGCGTGGTGCACCGGCCGCAGCAGCCATTGTAGGGGTGAACCAATGGAAAAGGAAGACCTTTCTCTCTGTCTCTCTCTCTCACTGTCCACTCTGCCTGTCAAAAAAAAAAAAAAAAAAAAAAAAAAAAAAAAAAAAAAAAAAAAAACCTCCTGTAGTGCACCTTATTCAAATGGTTGAAACAAAATTTCCACAGTTTGCTCTTAGTGTTTCTTGGATTCATTACATTTTCTGTCTTTAATATTGGATTACTTATTTGCAGTATGCACAATACCTCCTGTAATTTGTCCTTATTTTTTGCTAAAAGCATTTAATTATTTCATGCAGATTTTCTTATTTTGTTGGCAACATTTTCTTATTATTAGTTTCTACAGAATGGGAAGGGCTGTCCCCTCTTCATTCCTGATCTTGGTAGTTTGATTTTTCATTTTTAGCTTGGTCTGAGTCACCAGGGTTGATTTTGTTCCATTTTTTCCCTGAGGTGACATTAACAATGTTTGGAGACCATTTTGTTCATAAAATGTTTTTTGGGGGTGTTGCAACTGGAAGCTGTTGGATAGAGATCAGAGATGGTGTTAAACATTATACAGTGTATTGCACACCTCTCTGCTCCCCCGGCAAGAAAGGATTATCTGCTTAAAATGTCAATGAAGCTGAGGTTGAGAAACCCTAGTATAGCCAAATGTCAGTATTATGTGAAAGAACCATTGTCTGGTTTATTGATTTTCCCTGTTTTTCTGTCTTCTTAATCTTCTTTATTGTTTTCTTCATGAGCTTAATTTGCACTTGTTTCTCCATTTTACTACATTGGAAGCTTAGGTTATTGGTTTTGAGACCTTTCTTTTGTCAACAGTGATTTGAGTGCATTCTCTAAGTGATATGATATGTTTTTGTTTTAATCTATTCAAAATATGTTTAAGTTTGTGGTTTCTCTTGGACCCATGGATTATTTATAAGTGTGTTGTTTAATTTCCTAGTATTTCAAGATTTTCCAAATTTTTTTCTTTCTTTTTTTAAAGATTTATATATTTATTTGAAAGTCAGAGTTAGAGAGAGAGAATCTTCCATCTGCCGGTTCACTCCCCAAATGGCCACAATGGCAGGAGCTGGGCTGATCTGAAGCCAGGAGCCAGGAGCTTCTTCCAGGTCTCCCACGCAGACACAGGGGCCTAAGTATTTGGGCCATCTTTACTGCTTTCCCAAGCCATAGCAGAGAGCTGGATGGGAATTGGAGGAACCAGGATTTGAACTGAGGGCCATATGGGATACTGGCGCTACATGTGATGGCTTTACCCATTACACCACAGTGCCAGTCCCCCCCATTTCTTTTTGTTGATTTTTAATTGTTTTATTATGACTACATACTGTTGATGATTTATTGAGATATTATGATAGTGATGAGATATTATGATAATGTATGGTCTTCTTTGAAGAATGCTGCATGTATACTTGAAAAGAATGTGTGCTCTGCTGTTACTTTATCTGCTGGGTGGAGTACTCTGTAAATGTCGGGTCAAGTTGCTTGATGCTGCTGTTCCTCTATACCCTGTTCATTTTCTGTCTGGGTGCTCTGTGAGTTCTTACGAGCTGGGTATTGAATTCTCCACCTATTGCTGTTGAACTCTTTTTACCTTTGGCAGTTTTTGGCCCATCCCTTCTGTTAGACTCTGCTGTTGGCTATGGATACATTTGTAGATCTTTCATCTTCAGCCGCTTTGACTCTTTCATTGTGATGAAATCTCTGTCTCCTAAAGGCTGTTTTGCCAGATAAAAATATAGCCAGTCCAGCTGCCTCAGGATTCCTCTTTGCATGCTACACTTTCTCCATTTTACTTTGAACCTGTTTGTACTTTGCATCCAAAGTGTATTTATTGAAGATAACATATTATTACATCTTGCTTTTTATCTAGTTTGAATGTTTGGTGCTTTTAATTTAAAGTACTTATTGATATGATTGGATTTATGTCTGCCATTTTTGATATTTGTTTTCTAAATGTTTTAGGTCTTTTAAATTCTCATCCTTTGCTCCTTCTTTTTTTGTTATGTGCTGATTTTTTTAAACTTGAAAATTTTAGTTCTTAGGGATTAAAATATACATCTTATTGCAGTGTATTTCAGCCTATCTAATTCCAATAAACTATGGACATTTTTTTCCAGTAGTTTTCTTTCCTTCTCACTCCTTTATGTTATGTTATTAATGCTGTGTGTATTACGTCTGTACATGTCAGAAATCCAATAATGCAGTGTTATAATTATTGCTTATATTAACTATGCCTTCTAAAGAAGCCAGGAGAGAACAGTGGGAAGCCAAGTACATAGTTCTGAAGGGAGGTCTGGATATGAGCCAGTGGATTGGGAGTGTAATGCAGTTATCTGGGAGGAAATACAGAGTGAGGAAGGAGAGGTTTGTGTCCTGGGAACTGTACCAGTTTTAGATACAGCTGTGAGAGGTGTCTTATGAAGATATTAATAGGCAATTATATTTTTGATTTTTATGTTTTATTGATGTTTACCCTTTTATTAGGGGAAGTTCCTTCTGATTTCTGGCGATCTCCTTTATTTTGAAATTTACTTTGTCTGATACTAGTATTAAAAGACGAAACTGCTCACAAGAATATCACCTTCCCACCTCCACCGTGGTCTCTGTCTTGCCCCTGCAAAACTGCTTGGAAAACTAGATAAGCAAAAGGCCTCCAAGGCTTCTGGAGAGCCCCTGGTGCCAAGTTCCCTTGGCAACCAGACCAGATAAAACCCACCAAGTCTCTTCGCAAGAACAGACCATTGTCCCTGTTTGCTTCAGTAAAGTGACCTGTCTCTGTAGAGGTCCGCTCTGTCTCTTTTTTCCATCTCTTTTTTCTGAGGATACAAAAGGCCAGAACCCTGAGCTATTCCAAGCCTACCACGTACCCTCAGCTTTCTTATCTTATTGTCTGTATAACAGTTTTCCCAGTCATCAAAGTTCACTACCTCTTTCCTTCTTTCTCTGTCTCTTCCTTTTTCCTCTGCAGTCTTTTCAGTATCTTTGAGTCCAAAGACCATCTGTAATCTGGATCTTTTCTTTTTTGTGTTGAAAAAGAAAATTCCAGTTTGACAGTCTCTGCCTTTTAATTTGAATATTTAATCTAATTGTTGATCAGAGTTAGGCCTGATATCGCCCAGCCTTATTATTGATTTTTAATATTTTGAGAGTTCTTGCTGTCTATTCAGATAAGAACTCTGAGTATCACCTGAAAGAAGCCAGGCGAATGGTTAAGTGTTTCACACTGATTCAGTGGGAGAAATGCACAGGAAAGTGAGGGCTCTATTTAGGGGAGAAGGAAGTCTAGAAGCACAGGCTGGGTCCAGACCAGGCAGAGAGCAGGCCGGGAGTCACGTGGAGCAGAGCGCCCAGGCAGGAAGGCAGAGGCAGTGGACAGCAAGGGAGGGGCCCACCGTGCTCCAGGCTTTCATTCACTTCATAGGGGGAGTGATTACGTAGTCTGATTGGCAGGTGGGCATACAGGTGAGGTCAGGCAGGGGCGTGAGATCACAGAAAGGGGCAGGGCGAAGGCGTGGTCTCCAGCTCACACATCTAATCGATTTAATCCAATCCGCCTGCCTATATCAGGCCTACAATTTTGTGGTTTTCTGTTCTTCTTTCTGTTTTTATACTCCTTCTTTCTTCTTGTACTACTTACTTTTGGATTATTTGAACATTCTTAAAGATCATGTTTTAATTTATTTGGTGACTTCATGCTTATTACTCTTTTGCATTTGAAAAAATGCCACAAACATAATTAACTTTTTACAGTTTACTTAGAAACAATATTGTAACCTCCTGTAAAATATGAGGACATTAGAACTTTTTATATTTATTTACTTGAAATGCAGCATTACGGAGAGGCAGAGTCAGAGAGAGAGAGAGAGAGATCGATTGATTGATCGATTGATCCTCCAACTGCTGGTCCATTCTCTGAATGGCCACAATGGCCAGAGCTGGGCTGATCAAGAGCCAGGAGCCAGGAGCTTCCTACAGGTCTTCCACAATGGGTGAAGGGAACCAAGCACTTGGGCCATCTTCTACTGCCTTCCCAGGCCATAGCAGAGAGCTGGATCAGAAGTGGAGCAGCCAAGACTCAAACTGGTTCCCATATGGATTGGTGCCCATGTGGGATGCTGGCACCACAGGTGGTGGCTCTACCTGCTATGTCACAGCTCCAGCCCCCATTAGAATGTTGTTATCTCTATCATTCTTCAGCTGCCATTGTATAAATCACATCTGTATACTTTATGTCTCCTGTAAGACAATTTGTGTTTTACCCAGTCACGCATATATTTTTTTTTTGACAGGCAGAGTGGACAGTGAGAAAGAGATACAGAGAGAAAGGTCTTCCTTTGCTGTTGGTTCACCCTCCAATGGCCGCCATGGCTGGCGCACGGCGCTGATCCGATGGCAGGAGCCAGGTACTTATCCTGGTCTCCCATGGGGTGCAGGGCCCAATGAAAGGTAGTTTTTTGTTTACAGAAATATTTACCTTATCTGTCTCTCCCTCTGCCTTTCAAATAAATAAAAAATAGACAATAACTTTCTCAATTTCTTTAGAAAAGATAAAAGGGGCCAGTGCTGTGGCCCAGCAGGTTAAAGCCGTGGCTTGCAGCGCCGGCATCCTATATGGGCACTGGTTCGTATCCTGGCTGTTCCACTTCCATTCCAGCTCTCTGCTATGACCTGGAAAAGCAGTAGAAAATGGCCCAAATCCTTGGGCCCCTGCACCAGTGTGGGAGACCCGGAAGAAGCTGCTGGCTTCGGATCAGCTCAGTTCTGGCTGTTGCGGCCATCTGGGGAGTGAACCAGCGGATGGAAGACCTCTCTCTTTCTCTCTCTCTGGCTCTACCTCACTCTGTAACTCTGTCTTTCAAATAAATAAAATAAATCTTAAAAAAGAAAAAAAAGATAAAAAAGTTACATGCCATAAAGTGAAGGGTTTTTGTTTTTAAATTTAATAATGAACAAACTGTTGGCCTGAACAAGTGCACATTCAAGTGGTAGGGTGAGAAGCGAGGTTTCAGTGTGTTGTAATGTGAGTGGTGATGAATTTACGATGGGGATTGTAGAGGGCTTGTTGACGGCACTCCACTGAGACAGAAAGGCGATGGGAGTAGGGGAGGAAAGGTAGACTAAGGTCTGGTAAGTAGTGGGATAATGGAAAACCTGGCAGGGAGTGGTCAGCATGTGGGTGGAGGCTGAAGTGACACATCCAGGTTCATGGGAATACGGAAAGGATGGGATCCAGAGCAAGGTGAACCGGCCTTCATGACCCTCACTATGGTAGGATGGGATCTAGAGCAAGGAGAACGGGCCTTCATGACCCTCAGTGTGGTAGGATGGGATCCAGAGCAAGGAGAATGGGCCTTCATGACCCTCACTATGGTAGGATGGGATCTAGAGCAAGGAGAACGGGCCTTCATGACCCTCACTATGGTAGGATGGGATCTAGAGCAAGGAGAACGGGCCTTCATGACCCTCAGTGTGGTAGGATGGGATCCAGAGCAAGGAGAATGGGCCTTCATGACCCTCACTATGGTAGGATGGGATCTAGAGCAAGGAGAACGGGCCTTCATGACCCTCACTATGGTAGGATGGGATCTAGAGCAAGGAGAACAGGCCTTCATGACCCTCACTATGGTAGGATGGGATCTAGAGCAAGGAGAACGGGCCTTCATGACCCTCACTATGGTAGGATGGGATCCAGAGCAGGTGAACGGGCCTTCATGACCCTCACTGTGGTAGGATGGGATCCAGAGCAAGGAGAACGGGCCTTCATGACCCTCACTGTGGTAGGATGTGGTCCAGAGCAAGGAGAACGGGCCTTCATGACCCTCACTCACATCCTCTCCTGTCCACAGACTGTGGACGTGGAAATAATGGCCATTATGTGTACAGTATTATCTGTTTTACCCAATTACTTTGTTTCAATTCCCTGAGGAGAAATGTAGGTGCTGAATGTTTGGAATTCAAATCCAGAGATGTAAGAGGGAGGATTGAGGACTGATAGAAATTTTGGACTAGCTCTAGGCAAAGCAGATCAGACGGTGACTGATAGGAGCTAAGATTTTTGAAAGGATGTTTTATGTCCCCAAGTGGAGCTGGGTTTTCTGAATTTTTCATACTAACAGCTTTAAATTGGGAGAAGAAATTCTTGTGGCATTATTTTTACTGATTTAGGAGTATAGAATTAATTTCTGCTTAAGGGTTTGTAATGGGAGGGGAGGACTTGGACTCTAAGGTATAGAGGAGACTGATACAGTAAGGAAACAATATTGATAAATAAATTTCCATGAAGGTAACAGGTTAATATTTCTTATAAGGGGAGCTGGCACCGTGGCATAGTGGTTAAGGCCACCACCTGTGGTGCCGGCATCCCATATGGGTGCTGGTTTTAGTCCCAGTTGCTCCACTTGCAATCCAGCTCTCTGCTATGGCTTAGGAAGGCACTAGAAGATGGCCCAAGTGCTTGGGCCTCTTGCACTTGTGTAGGAGACCTGGAGGAGGCTCTGGGCTCCTGGTTTTGGATTGGCCCAGCTCTGGCCTTTGTGGCCATCTGGGGATTGAACTGGTGGATGGAAGACCTCTCTCTCTCTCTCTGCCTGTGCTTCTGTGACTCTGCCTTTCAAACAAACAAATACATCTTTTAAAACAATTTTTTTCTATAAGGGAACGAGGACTAGGGACAATAGAAGATTCTGATATGAAAGTGGGAGATTAGAGGTTAATGTATCAGAGCTGGAGCACATTGAGTTCCTGAGAATGACCACTGAGAGGGTTCTGTTCATCAGCTTTTTGTTACTTTATCAATCCATGAGAGGAATAATTTAGGAGGAAAGAAGGTTCATTTAAATTTTACAGTTTTGGAGGTCCACAGTTCAAAATCAGGTAACCTCATGTGTCGAGGAAGGATCCCAGGGTGAACCACGAGGCAGAGCAAAACACAGGGATTGGGAGCCAGTACTGTGGTGTAGTGTGCTAAGCCTCTGCTTGCAGTGCTGGCATCCCATACGGGCACTGGTTTGAATCCTGGCTGCTCCACTTCCAATCCAGCTCTCTGCTATGGCCTGGGAAAGCAATAGAAGATGGCCCAAGTCCTTGGGCTCCTGCACCCACATGGGAGACCTGGAAGAAGCTCCTGGCTCCTGGCGTTGGATCGGTGCAGCTCCGGCTGTTACAGCCAATTGAGGAGTGAACCACTGAATGGAGGACCTCTCTCTCTCTCTCTCTCTCTCTCTCTCTCCACCTGCCCCCCCCCCCGTCTGTCTGTAACTCTACCTCTCAAATAATAATAATAATAAAAAGAATCATAGGGAGCACACTCTGCTTACAAAGCCAGTCCTCTCATGAGAAACCCTCAGTGACTTTCCCTTTGGACCATGTCACAGGTGCTGTAATTATGTTGTCTCCACACTTAACTCACATTCATCCTTCCAGGTGTTAACCCAGGACTTTGGGAAGCCAAATACTGTTCACACTATAACAAGGATTTTTGTTTTTATGAGGTCAGGAAACTTGTAAGTAGGGACTTGATTGGATTATCCACACTGCCAAATGAAAGCAGAGTAGAAAATGGTTGGTGGAACACCTGCTTTTCATTTAGTGGAGGCAGTAACAGATGATGCCGGCTGTTGGTAACAAGGGGAGTTAGAGGCTATGCTGTTTTATCTTCAGAGGAAGAGAGTTTTTCTCCCATGAAGATGAAATGTATGAATTTCTTAGTAGTAGGGACCTCTGTCTTTCGAATATTTTGTGATGTTAATATTGAAAATGATTTTACTTTTATATTAAATCAGTGATCTTTAAAATAGGACATTGAGGCTGGCGGCACGGCTCACTAGGCTAATCCTCTGTCTGCGGCGCCAGTACCCCGGGTTCTAGTCCCAGTTGGGGTGCTGGTTCTGTCCCGGTTGCCCCTCTTCCAGTCTAGCTCTCTGCTGTGGCCCAGGAAGGCAGTGGAGGATGGCCCAAGTGCTTGGGCCCTGCACCCGCATGGGAGACCAGGAGGAAGCACCTGGCTCCTGGCTTCAGATCAGCGCAGTGTGCCGGCTGTGGCAGCCATTTGGGAGGTGAACCAACAGAAGGAAGACCTTTCTCTCTGTCTCTCTCTCTCTCACTGTCTAATTCTGCCTGTCCAAAAAAAAAAAAAAAACAAAAACAAAAACAAAACAACAAAAAAAAAACACCATACCACTGATGATTCCCTGTGATTTATGAGATAAAGTATAAATGCCCCTTTTCAGCACCTGAGGCCTGTCCTATCTGACCACAGCGTTCCTTTCCAGCCTTGCTCTAGCCTTCGTTCATACACACCCTGTGTTCCACTTTCATGGGACTTGACATCCCCTGCATACCTAGGGTCTTTTCCCAACTCCAAGTCCCTACAGTTTTGTTCTCTTTGATAAGAATATGCTTTCCTCACTTTCCTGATCCCTACACCTTCTACAGGACTTAATACCATGGAGGAACACTCAAAAATCATTCAGGTTAGTTAGAATTAGTCCCTTCTTGATTATAATCATTGTGTCAAAAAATAGTTTTTTACATGTAGTTCACATATTCTTAAATAATTTAGAAGTATACCCTGAACTAAAAAATATGAATTATTAACATTCACCTGCAGTTTACCAATATCTACTATCACATCTGGTATGAGAGTAAGTCAACAAATTTTGAGTGAATAAATAAAATGAGTTACTGATAGCACTAACATAGTATGTGGGACTTCACACTTCTGATGAAGAAATGAAATATTTGGCCTGTTGAAGATTCTACAAATACTCAGATGTCATCAGAATGAACCATATCACAAAAATGATTCATTCAAGGTTTTTTCCTATGTGCCAGCCTAAATTCTCAGTACTTTGCTGAGTTGATTATAGACAATTTTCTTCTCTAAATCAATAATAGCTCGTCTTCAGAACTGAATAAATCTAATGGCCATGAAGAATAGAATTAAATTCTTCACAGGTTATTCATTCAGTTATTAAGTAAAAAATACCCTTCAAATGCCTCATCTGTACCTATCAACTTCAAAAAGAAACCACTGGAATTAGCCAACTCTCATCACAAAGGAAACTGATATAATATTCAGGAATGCCAAGGAGTTTGGAGACAAGAAGGAAGACAGGTGAGTGCATGTGCACCTGCTCCCCATATAGGACCTCTGTCCTTAATGTGTTGTACTATGCGAATTAATGGTAAAAGTACTACCCAAAGAATACTCTATACTTTGTGTGTCTTTGTGGGTGCAGTCTATTGAAATCTTTACTTGGTATATACTAAGTTGATCTTCTGTATATAAAGATAATTGAAAATGAATTGTGATGAAGAATGGGATGGGAGAGGGAGTAGGAGATGGAATGGTTGCAGGTGGGAGGGAGATTATGGGGGGGTGTGGGGAGCAACCCGGACTGGACTGAGTTACTGGAATTAAGACTTATTCTATGCATCTGCTCTCCCACAATGTGGCACTGGGAGAGGAGCGTACAGCTTCTACCCAGCTGCCTCTTACCAACTTGATAAGCTGCAAGAGCCACTCCTGATTGGAGGAGAGCAGCGTACTCGGCGTGTGGGCAGCCGAGTTGGGATTGGCGGAGGAGGACTATAAAGGAGGAGAGAGACGGCATGCACCAGGAACATCTAAGGGGAACATCTAAGGGGAACACCTGTGCAGCCCCCGAGAGAGCTGGCTGGCGGTGTGCCGCTCCCCCGCGGAAGTGGGGAATGTGGCAGGGGGAACCGCCCTTCCACGGAGGTGGAAGGGATGGTAGCCAACCCGGGAAGAACCAGCAGCAAACCCGGGGAGGGCCGAGCAGACAAAAGAACAGTGCAGGGTCCTGTGTCGTTCCTCCACGAAGATGGGGAGTGACATAATGGTGCCGTGACTCGGATATGAAGCCTAGGCAGGGTTTAGTGTCGTTCCTCCATGAAGAGGGGGAGCGACATAATGGTGCCGTGACTCGGATAGGAAACTTAGGAGGGAAGAAACGGGAAAAAGTGGAAAATATTGGAGATAGAGACTAGCAAACAGCCTAGGGAAAAGCCGGACGAAAAAGGTGCCGGAAGAAGCTATTGAAAGCCTAGGCATAGACTCAGATACGGACTACGGGGGGAAGCTGGGAGAAATCTCTAAGATCGAAAGCGAAAGTGAAAGCTAGAACAAACAGACTCGGATACGGACTGTGGGGAGAAGCCAGGAGAAATGAGGGAGGAATATTGTTGGAAGAAAACTTAGGGAAACATACCGGGTAGAGAAAAATGTTAGGGAGGATGTAGCCGCGGGGGCAGGCTGAGGCGGAGACGAAAGCTACTTTGGGATTCGTCGAGTTAGCCCGGGAATAAGGGGCGAAAAGTTAAAACCAGAAGCGGAAATGTAAGCCAGGTTGGAATCCGTCAGATTAGCCCGGGGAGCAAAGGACGGGAAGCCAAATCGTGGGGCGGAAACGTGAGCTGGGTTGAATTCGCCAGGTTAGCCCGGGGAACTTGGATTGAATGCTAGTGGCGGAAACGTGAGCTGGGGCTGTGTGACTCGCGGAGGCTGCCGTGCGCAGAGAGAGCGTGCAGGGCACAAGTAGATAGGGAACGCTGGGCTAGTGCGAGGCCATGGTGCGGGCGCGAAGCCGGGAAGCCGCGCAGATGAGAGAAGCTGGCTGAAGCGGCTCAGAGCCGAGAAGCCGCCGAGAAGCGGCCTCAGGGCGGGTGCCAGGAAGCCGCAGGGATAAGAGAAACAGAAGTTTAGAAGTAAAATGAGAGAAATAGGAATGCTGGAAGATAGAAGTAAAATGGGAGAGATAGGAATGCCCGGAGATAGAGAAATAGAGGCCTCCCCTCAACATGGCAATGAGAGAGCTTGGATTCGGTCTGCCTGATTAGGGAGGTGGTGAGCACCTGCAGGCGGCTAGCAGCTTATGCGCCGCAGGTCACCGAAGACAGGCACGAATTAACATCAATAGTCTCCCCACAATACCGCAATGAGAAGGCTTGGATTCGGTTTGCCTGATTAGTAGGGCTTGTAAGCACCTGCAGGCAGTTCTGGCAGAGCATGCGCTGCAGGGCACCGAACTCAGGCACGCATCAGTGCCTAAAAACCTCCTCACAACATGGCGAAGAGAGGACCCGGATTCGGTTTGCCTGATTGATAGGACTTGTAAGCACCTGTGGGCAACTCTAGCAAGCAGAGCAGAGTGTGTGCCGCGGGACACCGAAGACAGGCGCGTATCAACGCCAAAAAATAAAAAGAAAGGGGGATCTGTGGGGAGCAACCCGGACTGGACTGAGTTACTGGAATTAAGACTTATTCTATGCATCTGCTCTCCCACAATGTGGCACTGGGAGAGGAGCGTACAGCTTCTACCCAGCTGCCTCTTACCAACTTGATAAGCTGCAAGAGCCGCTCCTGATTGGAGGAGAGCAGCGTACTCGGCGTGTGGGCAGCCGAGTTGGGATTGGCGGAGGAGGACTATAAAGGAGGAGAGAGACGGCATGCACCAGGAACATCTAAGGGGAACATCTAAGGGGAACACCTGTGCAGCCCCCGAGAGAGCCGGCTGGCGGTGTGCCGCTCCCCCGCGGAAGTGGGGAATGTGGTAGGGGGAACCGCCCTTCCACGGAGGTGGAAGGGATGGTAGCCAACCTGGGAAGAACCAGCAGCAAACCCGGGGAGGGCCGAGCAGACAAAAGAACAGTGCAGGGTCCTGTGTCGTTCCTCCACGAAGACGGGGAGCGACATAATGGTGCCGTGACTCGGATATGAAGCCTAGGCAGGGTTTAGTGTCGTTCCTCCATGAAGAGGGGGAGCGACAGGGGGGGAGCCGCTATACTTCAAAAGTTGTACTTTGGAAATTTATATTTATTAAATAAAGGTTTTTAAAAAAGAATATTTCTCATTGTCCTGTGAAATCAGAGCACACTCATTGTCTTCTGAGCAACTGAGAACCACTTCTATTTCACTTCACCTCTTTTGGACACACAAATTTAGGAGTGCTATTTACTGTTTAGTCAAAGCAATGGGGGTAGCTCTGCTATCACTTGTAATATTTAACTGGAGTCACTAATCTTTTTAAAAGTTAATTAATTAATTTTGAAAGGCAGAGTGAAACACAGAGGGAGAGACACAGAGACATATCTTCCATCTGCTGATTCGCCCGCAAATGTCCACAATAGCCAGAGATAGACAAAACCAAAAGTAGGAGCCAGCACTCTGTCTGGTTCTCCCATTCAGGTGAGAGAAACCCAAATAGTTGAGCATTCATCTACGATCTCCCAAGTACATTGTAAAGAACATGGATCAGAAGCACAGAGAAGCTGGGACTCAAACCAGGCACTCCAATATGGGATGAGGGCATTCCAAGTGATGGCTTAATCCAGTGAGTCACAACGCCTGTCCCTGGAGTCACTGATGTTATACAAAGGCCACAAATGGTCCCTGGAAAACTTTGCTTTTGACATTGACTTTCCATCTCTAAAGTTAATTTTGAAAATTGGGTAGGATTTATATCATTCATCTCAAATTCAAATCCATTTTTATCTACATCGATGGTTCTCACTTTTTAAAAAATACTTACAGAGAGGAAGGGGGCATGGGAGGGACGAAAGAGAAGAAAGAGTAAAAGGGGGGAGGGGGAGAGGGAGAGAGAGAGAGAGACTTTCCATCTGTTGGTTCACTCCCCAAATAGCCACAACAGCCGGGGCTGTGCCAGACTGAAGCGAAGAGCCTGGGACTCCATAAGGGAGGGTGACAGTACTTAGGCCTTCTCCCACTGCTTTCCCAGGTGCAAGAGCACTGAACTGGATCAGCACTCTTATGGTAGGCTGTGGCATATTTATCTGCCACACAATGATGCCAGCCCCATCAATGGTTCTCAAAGCATGTTTTGGGAATCCCTAGTGGTCCCTGACACTATCAAGGGTTTTTTGTTTTTTTGTTTGTTTGCCTGTTTTGGTTTTTGTTTTGTTTTGGTGAAAATGACTTTCATGGAGCAGGTAGTTAAGATGCTTGTATCCATAATTGGAGTAGCTGACTTCAGCTTTGTTAATGCAGATGCTGAGAGGTAGTAGTGACAGTTCAAATAACTGGGTCCCTGCTACCCACATGGATTGCATTCCCAGCTCTCAGCTGTGGTGGAATGAGAAGGCCATGCCAAGATGGCTGCTGGCAAGCGAGCATCAGTTACTCAGGAATGGTTTTGAAACCCACCTGGCAACGGAGCCTGCCTGGCAACAGGCTGTGACTGGTTAGGGCATAAACTGCCCCTTGACCAGATTGGCTGCCTTGGCTATCTAAGCCCTGTACCAACTGAAATAAACGAATCTGCGGACTGCTCGCCTCTGGCCTGCTTTCACCTGACTCCCAGGGTCTGTGTGGTGATTCCACGCCTCTTGTTCCCACCACGCTCCTCAAAATGAATCCACAGCAACATCTGGTGCCCAATGCCCCAGCCCAGCCCTCGCTATTGAGGGCACTTGGGGAGTGAACCAACAATTGGGAGTGCTTTGTCCTTCTCTGTCTCTCTCCTTCCCTCTCTCCCTCTCATATAAATATGTAAAAAAATTATATGAAAAATAAGATGCATATGTACGGGAGTTTTCCAGACTGATTTTACAACAGGCTGAATACAGAAGCAGGTAAGAGAATCAAGCAATCTTTCTTTGTGCCAGACATTAGAGATTTGCAAAAATATAAAATAATGGTGCTTTCCTCATTAAATATGTTTTAGAAAATAGCTATTTTCATTACAAGTGTTATTTATGGTAGCATTTAATAGCTTTAGTTTAAACGAATCCATAAATTTTGTGTTTGTTACTTTTAATTTCTGTATGTTTAATAATAATACATACAAAAACCATAAGCTCTTATGGTCATCCATTATTTGTAAGACTTTTAAAGAGTATTGAGAACAGAAAATCCTGAATTTGATATTTTTTAAAACTTTTATTTAATGAACATAAATTTCCAAAGTACAGCTTATGGATTACAATGGCTCCCCCACCCTATAACTTCCCTCCTACCCGCAACCCTCCCATCTCCCACTCCCTCTCCCCTTCCATTCACATCAACATTCATTTTCAATGATCTTTATATACAGAAGATCAATGTAGCATATATTAAGTAAAGCTTTAAACAGTTTGCACCCACACAGAAACACAAAGTGAAAAATACTGTTTGAGTACTAGTTATAGCATTAAATCACAATGTACAGCACATTAAGGACAGAGATCCTACATGAGGAAGTGCACAATGACTCCTGTTGTTGACTTAACAAATTGACACTCTTGTTTATGGCATCAGTAATCACCCTATGCTCTTGTCATGAATTGCCAAGGCTATGGAGGCCTTTTGAGTTCACCGACTCTGATCATATTTAGACAAGGTCATAGTCAAAGTAGAAGTTCTGTCCTCCCTTCAGATAAAGGTACCTCCTTCTTTGATGGCCTGTTCTTTCCACTGGGATCTCACTCACAGAGATCTTTCATTTAGGTCATTTTTTTTTTCCACAGTGTTTTGGCTTTCCATGCCTAAAATACTCTCATGGGCTTTTCAGCTGGATCTGAATGCCTTAAGGGCTGATTCTGAGGCCAGAGTGCTGTTTAGGACATCTGCCATTTTGAGTCTGCTATTTATCCCGCTTCCCATGTTGGATCATTCTCTCCCTTTTTTATTCTATCAGTTAGTATTGGCAGACACTAGTCTTGTTTATGTGATCCCTTTGACTCTTAGTCCTATCATTATGATCAATTGTGAACAGGAATTGATCACTTGGATTAGTGAGATGGCATTGGTACATGTCACCTTGATGGGATTGAATTGGAATCCCCTGGCACGTTTCTAACTCTACCATTTGGGGCTTATGATACATATTTATAGTAAATAATGTTTCCTTTTTAGTTTTTAAGTATTACAGACAATATATTAAGAGTAAATTATGGATTACCATTTAAACTAATTTACCATTCAAATTAATACTTTTTCTTTCCAAGAAAAGTTATCAACTATTGATTTAGATTAAACATTGAATTAAACAGGAGTAGAACTGGCCATTTTTGATACTCATTCCAAATTATTCAAATTACTCTCAAAATATTTATGGCCAGGAAAGCATCTTTAATAAAAGATTTATCTTATTTATTTGAAAGACAGAATTACAGAGAGAGGCAGAGAGAGAGAGAGAGAGAGAGAGAGAGAGAAAGGTTCTTCCATCTGCTGTTTTACCTCCCAGATGACCACAATGGCCAGAGCTGAGCTGATCCAAGCCAGGAGCCAGGGGCTCTCGCTCCCCCATTCATGGAGGAACGACACCGGACCCTGCGCTGTTCTTTCTGCCCGGCTCTTCCCGGGTTAGCTGCCGTTCCCTCACTCGCGGAGGAAGGACGCCATCCTGGGTTAGCTGCCGGCCCCTCCACCTCCGTGGAGGGGTGGCACACACACACCACCACCACCACCACCCCGCCGCTTTCCCCGCTTCCGCGGAGGAGTGGCACACTGCCGGCCGGCTCTCTTGGGGGCTGCTCAGATGTTCCTCAGGTGTTCCCTCAGATGTTCCTGGTGCATGTTTTTTCTCTCCTCCTTTATAGTCCTCTTCCACCAATCCCAACTCTGCTGCCCACACGCCGAGCACGCTGCTCTCCTCCAATCAGGAGCAGGATCAGCTGCTGCCGCTCATCAGTCAAACTGATGAGGCAGCTGCGTAGAGGTTGTTTGGTCTCTCTCTCAGCGCCATACTGTGGGAGAGCAGATGCATAGAATAAGTCTTAATTCCAGTAACTTAGTCTAGTCTCAGTTGCTCCCCACAAGGGGCCTCCTCTGGGTCCTCTACACAGGTGTAGGGGCCCAAGAACCTGGGCCATCCTCCATTGCCTTCCCAGGCCACAGCAGAGAGCTGGATTGGAAGTGGAGCAGCCAGTACCCAAACCAGTGCCCACATGTGATGCCAGCGCTGCAGGCTGGGGCTTTAACCTGCTGCACCACAGCACTGGCCCCAGGAGAGCTTCTTAAAAGATCTAGATTTCAGGATCTGACTCTTTCATGAACTTACTGGGTAACTTCAGCAATGTCAATAAGTTGTTTGAGCATAATGATTTTGTTGCCTGTAAAATGAGACTAACAGTAATAATAAAGCTTACTGAGTAATACCAAGTAACATTTTTCTCAGTGCTTTGTATTTATTAATCACTTAATTCTCATGGCAGCCCTATTAACAAAGTATTTATTGTCTTATTTTGCAGAGAAGAAAATTGAACCATAGAAAAATAAACTTATCCAAAACAATTAGAATGGGGATTTGAACCCATAAATCAGAGTTTTTTATATGATTATATGAGAGCACTTCAGAATGTTCGTGGAAAATGTATAGTATAAAAAACTCTGCATGGACTTCAAATATTTTTGTACAAAATATCTTTTAATTCCATTGTCCATGAACTTTTTGGAGGACCCTTGTATGATGGCTCTCTGATTCCATCAGCCCTATATAATATGACAGCTTTCTCAACATTGCATGCCATGTATGCTGAACGGCAACCTACAGGATTCCAGCTTTAACTTCACAGACCCTGTATCCCCAGATTCCTTTTCTTTTAGCTTTCCTTTACTCCTCTCCTTGTAACTTATTTCTCTGATATTATTTTCAAAATATGAGCCTTTGGATTACAGAGAAAATGTTCATTATGTTACTCTCAAGTTACCTTAAATTTCCCAATATGTACATTTCCAAATGGACTAAAGAAAATACATCTAAGAGCTAAATGTTTGTAATCCATAAGCAGTCATTATGCAAGCACTGACAGCTAAACGAACTCAATCTTACTTCATTTGATAATTATGTTATTACATATCTTGTGAGACCAAAAATGTTGAGAAAATCAGACAATGATTTTAAAAAAGAATACTACTACTACCATGTCACAGAATGAGTCTACTTGGACAGAACTATTCAGAGAACATATTATCTGAAATACTGACTCAGAAACCCTATGGAAAAGCTGAAGGTTAGGCATGTGAGAAAGTACAAGGGGGTATATTATGTCACTTCCCAACTCAAAGCACTCTAGTGACTTCTAAATATTAGAAAGTTATAATAAAAAACACCTCCAAATCTCAGTCTAAAAACTTCCCCCAGTCTTCCCTCCTGATACTCTTACCGTAATCTCTACACTTTGGCCATGTCTGCCTCTTTTCCTTTCCTTTGATATATTGCATTGCATTGCATTGCATTGCATTGCATTGCATTGCATTTCAGGTCCTTTGGATTGTAGTTCCCTTAGATGTTGGATATCTCCTTTCCCAAATTTTCAGGTCTAAATCACTTTGTTTTTGAGGCCTGTCCTTAGTACCTGATATAATTAGCACTGTAAATGCCACTTGCTACACTATAATATCTCATTTAGAGGCCAGTGCTGTGGCGCAGTGGGTTAACACCCTGGCCTGAAGCACCAGCATCCCATATGGGCGCTGGTTCAAGACCCGGCTGTTCCTCTTCCATTACAGCTTTCTGCTATGGCCTGGGAAAGCAGTAGAAGATGGCCCAAGTCCTTGGGCCCCTGCACCCACATGGGAGACCTGGAATAAGCTCCTGGCTCCTGGCTTTGGACTGGCACAGTTCCAGCCACTGCAGCCAACTGGGGAGTGAACCAACAGATGGAAGACCTCTCTCTCTCTCTAACTCTGACTTTCAAATAAATTAATAAATCTTTTTTAAAAATCTCATTTAATTTTTTCTTATGATTTATATATGCTAGTTGTATTTTTTTTTGACAGTCACAGTTAGCCAGTGACAGAGAGAGACAGAGAGAAAGGTCTTCCTTCCGTTGGTTCACCCCCCACCCCCCATGGCTGCTACGACCTGCGCGCTGTGCTGATCCGAAGCCAGGAGCCAGGCGCTTCCTCCTGGTCTCTCATGCAGGTGCAGGGCCCAAGTACTTGGGCCATCCTCCACTGCCTTCCCGGGCCACAGCAGAGAGCTGGACTGGAAGAGGAGCAACTGGGACAGAACCGGCACCCCGACCAGGACTGGAACCTGGAGTACTGGCACCGCAGGTGGAGGTTTAGCCTAGTGATCCACCACGCCGGCCAGTTGTATTCTTATTTATTGGTTTACTTGTCCATTTTCTTTCTTCTCCTGACTTGGATCTATGTAGCTCTGGCCGTTGCAGCCAATTGGGGATTGAACCAGCAGATGGAAGACCCCTCCCACCTGTCTCTGCCTCTCCTCTCTCTGTGTAACTTCGACTTTCAAAAAAACAAATAAATCTTAAAAAAAAAAAAAGTCCTAAAGAAACTGATACTTTATCTCAGGAGAATGTTAGGCAAACAGAACTCTAGTGTTTCTCTGTTAAGCATACTTCCCCATGCAAGTAATCTGAACTTTGAACCCCCACTTCATGTTTTCTTGAGGAACACTCAATCCAGTGCCCTTCTTATCACAGAAACAAATTATAACCTAATCTGGGAAAATCAAACATCTCTATCTCTATGTCAACATTTTTTTTTGTTTCAGGAATTAGCAACTATTTAATACAAGGCCAATCATTGCATTGTTTTCATTAAGAGGTAGAGAGAGATAGAACGATCTTCCACTGGCAGGTTCACTCTCCAGATGGCTGCAACAGCCAGTGTGGAGTCAGGCCCAAGCCAGGAGCCAGGAGCTTCTAAGGGCCCAAACACTTGGACCATCTTGTCCTGATTTTCCCAGGCTGCTAGCAGGGAGCTGCATCAGAGACTTGCATGAGGCCCATGTGGAACATCAGCATTGCAAGCTGCTACAGCTTTATGGGCTACACCACAATGCCATAAAATCTCCCATATTTTAAGGTTGCCTGATAAACCACCTGAATCCCACCTGGGAATTGAATTTACTTATGCAGTTAAAGCAACATAATCACAGGTTCCAGAAATGAGGCTTGGACATCTTTGGAAGCCTTTAATGTGCCTCTCACATGGTCTGAACACCTTGAAACTGCCAGATTCAGTTAAAAGGCAATTATATGCTGCCTACGAGAAACCCACTTTATTTTTTTTTAAGATTTATTTATTTATTTGAAAGGTCAAATGACAGAAAAGGAGCAATCTTCAGTCCACTGGTTCACTCCCCAGATGGCCACAATGGCCAAGGCTAGTCCTGGCCAAAGCCAGGCACTCAAAACTCCATCCAGTTTCCCACTTGGGAAGCAGGAGGAAAAGCACTTGGGCCATACTCTTCTGCTGTTCCAGGCACATTCACAGGGAGCTGCATAAAAAGCGAAGCCACTGGAACTCAAATCATTGCTCCAGTATAGGATGCCAGACGGCATTTGGCAGCCAGTTCACTGTGCCACAATTCTGGCTCCTGAAAACCTATTTTAAATATAAGGCAGGGGCCTGCGCCATGGTGCAGTAGGTTAATCCTCCACCTGTGGCACTGGCAACCCATATGGGTACCAGTTCTAGTCCCAGCTGCTCCTCTTCCAATATAGCTCTCTGCTGTGGCCTGAGGAGGCAGTGGAGGATGGCCCAAGTGCTTGGAGACCAGGAGGAAGCACCTGGCTCCTGGCTTCATATTGGCACAGCTCTGACCGTTGCGGCCATTTGGGGATGAACCAATGGAGGGAAGACCTTTCTCTCTGTCTCTCACTGTGTGTAACTCCTCAAATAAATAGATAAAATCTTTAAAAAATATATAAGGCAACACATTAAAAAGAAGAGAAAACATAAATCACTGTAATCAAAAAAATCTGGGCACAGGAAAGAGATGGCAGCAAAATGGCCGACAAGAATTCTGGGGAGCTATCCCTCCCCAGAAATATGGAAAATCCATCGGATTAAAACATATTGGCCCTCTGGAAGCTAGCAAAGATATACAGCCACCAAACAAACACATAACCAGGAGCAAAAGCACTGAAGCACTGCACAGAGCATGAGGACCTTCTAGCTTACCCTTGCCCCGTTCCACACCCCAGCACAATGCTAGTTTTGAAGGTCTCAGAACAGCTAGTTTAAAATAGTTTGAAAAATTCACTAAAGAAACCACACCTACAACTCACAGTCATAACAACAACTAATCCTAGAGAAACTTGATGAATCTGATTTCCAAAGTTACTTCAAAATATCCACTATTCAAATGAAAAATACAAGATATGCCAAGAGACAAGAAAGTATGATTAATTCATAGCAAATAAGAAATTAACAGATTCTGCCTAGGAGGTTCAGATACTGGAATTACTAGAAGACAATAAGTCAATTGTTAGAAATATGTTCAAACAGATTTAAAAAAACCAAAGAACTAATGGAAATCAGGAAACTGATATCAACAAATAAGAAATATCAATAAAAAGAAGTTATGAAAAGGAACCACTTTGAAATTTCGAAGCTGGAATGAACAACAACTGAAATAAAAACTCACTAGATAGGTTTAATTGCACATTTATGCAAGCAAAAGAAAAAACATTAGTGAACTTGAAGGATTCCTAATTAAAATTATCCAGTCTTAGGAGCAGAAATAAAAAAAGCTAGATTATCTCTGTTAACCATCTATTTTAATTATACAGAAAGTAAACTTTAGAAAAAAATGTTACATACAAAAATGAGAATCATTTCATAGTTTTTCATTTCAAGAAGGGGCAGTAAGGACATAGAAGGCTTGAACACAGTAGCAAACTATTTGGCAGAATTAACATCTGTAGTATACTTCACAAATCAATAGAAGAAGGTACAACTGCATGGCCAAAATTAAGAAAAAAATCACAAAAAAGTTAAAACTTCAAATTAGATGAAATATATCCTCCTACAATAAAAATTATAATCAATACCAAAAAATATGAAAATACATAAATACCTAGAAATTAAATGTAATCTTAGAATTAATGAGTAACTCAAAAGGAAAATTGGGAAGTATTTTGAGTGGAATGAAAAGCAAAGACAAAACACTGAAATTTATGAGATACAGTTATAGCAGTGGAGAGAAATTTCTAGCTCTAGGTGTCTATATCAGAATAGAAAGTTCTCAAACCAGGAACCTTAGCATTCTACCTTAAGCAATTTTTAAAAAGAGTATCAAAGAAAAAGGAAGTAAATAAGTAAAAATTAAAGAAATCACTGAAACAAAAAAGCCAAGAAGAAAATCAGTGAAACATCTTTTTTTCGGTCACATAATGACACATGATAGCAATACATCAAATACAGAAGTCAGATTGAAGTAAGTAGCTATATCAGTGACATCAAAATAAATATTGACAGCAATAGGTTATATTGAATCAAAAGGAAACCAAGAGACTATATAGATAAAAAGAGCAAATAAGTAAACATAAAATTTGATGTGGAATGGGATATTTTTGTCTTGAAATGAGGCATTTAACTTTATTGAGAATTTTGACTCAGAATGTGAACATGCACATCACAATAAAACATTGATTACAAAATTAAGGTTGTTTTTTTTTTAAAGCTTTTATTTATTTGAAAGGCAGAGTTACAGAGAGGCAGAGGCAGACACAGGGAGAAAAGTCATCCATCTGCTGGTTCACTCCCAAAACGGCCACACCAGCTAGAGCTGGGCCGATCTCAGCCAGAGGCCTGGAGCTTCTGGGTCTCCCCCGTGGGCACAGGGCCCAGGACTTGGACCATCTTCTATTGCTTTCCCAGGCCAGAACGAAGAGCTAGGTTGGAAGTAAAGCAGCCAGGGCTTGAACCGGCGCCACATGGGATGCCGGCACTGCAGGCGGCAGCTTTACCTGTTAATGCCACGGCACCATTCCCCTCCCCCCCCAAATTAAGTTCTTGACCTGAAAAATCTTAAAGTCCCTGTGGGGGTTGTATGGTACAGCGTGAGCATTCTAGATTTCTCTGCCCAGCATGTTTTTCTGTCGTATCCATATAGTAGCTGACTAGCTTTGAGGAAAATAGAAGTAGTGTACAATGAAACTTTCATTAGTTGCTTATATGCCCCAGTGTTATTACTTGGTTATGGGAATATAAAAGGAAGAGTAGATAGGAGAAGGAGGAACTGCTTAAAACTGGAAGAGTTTACAATGAGGATGAACAAGCCATTAGTTTCAGTGGCTTAAAATTAAGAGAATTCACTACCGAAATAGCTAACTACCTGTTTCTATAGCTTATCTAAGAAAGCTGAAGAAAAAGTAGTAGGCAACAGGCAGAACTTTAGGTTAGGAAACGATCAAACATTTAGGAAATCTTTATCCTGTCTAGAATGGGATAAGGATATAAGCAAGTAAAATTATTAACAAATATGGTAAGCAAAACATTGTTTCTAAAAATTAGAAACTAATCAAACACCAACAAAAGGAAGAATATTCTATCACTTAACATGCTATTATAAAAATAATATTCATAAGAGTACTTTTTAAGCACATGATAGGAAACAAGCACTAAAAAAAAATTAACAAGGAGCTGATGCTGTGGCATAGCAGGTTAAGCAACCACCTGTAGGGCTGGCATGCCAAATGGACGCTGGTTCAAGTCCCAGCTGCTCCACTTCTGATCCAGCTCCCTGCTGATAGCCTGGGAAAGCAGTGGAAGATGGCCTAAGTGCATGGGTTTCTGCCCACGTGTAGGAGACCTGGAAGTAGCTCCTGGCTTCAGACTGGCCCAGCTCTGGCCCTGCCATTTGGAGAGTAAACCAGCGGTTTGAAGACCTCTATCTGTCTCTCCCTCTCTCTATAACTCTGCCTCTCAAGTAAATAGATACATCTTTTAAAAACAAAAATATTAGCAGGGTCAGCACCGTGGCGCAGTAGTTTAATACTCCGCCTGGGTGCCGCTTCTGGTCCTGGCTGCTCCACTTCCAATCCAGCTCTCTGCTATGGCCTGGGCAAGTGTAGAAGATGGCCCAAGTCCTTTGGGCCTGAGCACCCACGTGGGAGACGGGGAAGAAGCTCCTGGCTCCTGGCTTCAAATCGGCACAGCGCCAGCTGTTGCAGCCACTTGGGCAGTGAACCAACAGAAAGACCTTTCTCTCTGTATCTCCCTCTCACTGTCTGTAACTCTACCTTTCAAATAAAATTTTAAAAAAAGCAAAATCTGGAAAGAACCAGCAAAATGTTAAGAACAGTTGCTCTAATTCTATTTTCCAGACCCTGTGAATTTGATGAATATTACTTTCTTTTTTTAAATTTTTTTTTGACAGGCAAAGTGGATAGAGAGAGAGACAGAAAGGTCTTCCGTTGCCGCTGGTTCACCCTCCAATGGCCGCCGCGGCCGGCGCACCGCGCTGATCCGAAGGCAGGAGCCAGGTACTTCTCCTGGTCTCCCATGGGGTGCAGGGCCCAAGCACCTGGGCCATCCTCCACTGCACTCCCTGGCCACAGCAGAGAGCTGGCCTGGAAGAGGGGCAACCGGGACAGAATCCGGTGCCCTGACCGGGTCTAGAACCCAGTGTGCCGGCGCCGCAAGGCGGAGGATTAGCCTAGTGAGCCGCGGCGCCGGCCTTGAATATTACTTTCTTAAAAAAAATAAAAATAAAAATAAATCACAAAAAGGATTCCCTTCCACTTCTTAAGAAGCCACAGGTAACAACTCCTACCTAACAAGGAGCACCAGCCCTCAATAAATGTGTGACTATCTCAGTACCCACATAACTGGAAGTAGTTGTCTGAGATTCTGTGCCCTGTGAAATGCCTGTCTGTGGAACAGGCCAGCCTCGGTCTTGCCGTCCTGGCTCCTGAACGTCACGACCAAAGGTTCTGCTTCCACCCTCAGGAGCGGGCCTTGTCTCTGCCCACTGACCCTAGGCCTCGGAGTTCCCAGGTAAACCATTCCTTACAAACAGACTTCCGCAAGCCGTGACACCCCGCCACAGGCGCCAGCACAGGAGTGAGAGGGGAAGCTGCAGACCGGAGCAGCACCCTACCAGACTCTGCCGGGTCCCCCCGCAGTGGACGAAAGCACCTGCTGCCTCCTCTGAACACAAGCAGCGGCGGGCGAGCCCCGCAGTCCTGCTCCTGGGAGGACGACTCCCGGCCTTCGGACTGGCGCTCTGACGACCGACACCGTCCTGCGGGCCCGCAGGCGCTCAGGGCACTGGGCCCTCTGGGGCCTGGCAGAGCCCATGTGGTGACAGCCCATTCCTGGAGTTGAGCGACAGAGCGGACAGGACTCCTGCTGTGTCGTCCATCCCAGTTCTTGGGGCCCATCCTGTCCGCAGCGCCTGGGGTCTCCCCCACAGACTGACATCCCAGGCTTTGGTTAGGTAGGTCAAAGGCCGGACCGCCAAGGCCAAGTGACGCCTTAAAGGGCTGGCAGGACTGCTACTGCGTGCTTTCTAGCTCTCGAACTCCAAAGGTGCCTCCAGCGCCCAGGACTGCGCGGCCTCTGAGGCGGCTGCATCGCGGGAGTTGGCACATCGCGAGATTTCAGGAGCCGCCAGCCCGCGTCCTGGCAGCTGGGGATGACGGTTATTCAGGAGAGCCCAGCCCTGCGGGCGCTGCATTCTGGGATTGAAATGGAAGGAAGACAGAGCAAGGACGAGTCCTCCCTGCAAGGACGAGCTGAGTGCCCGTGCCCCGGGCGTCCGGAAGTCTTTTCCAGACCTCCATGTTTTGGGCAAATCTCAACTCTGGTCTTCCGGACACGACAGAGAGCATGCAGAAGCCTGAGGTGAGACTGGGGCCGTCACTGCAATAGGGAGTGAAGCAAACAGCGCCACCTTTCTAGCCTCACCCCTGCATGCGGCCCAGCCTCTCTACTCGTGGGCCCACCCATATGTGTCCTGTCCTCACGACCCCACCCAGTACCCCAGTCCTGGCCCCAGAGGAAGCCGCGCCAGGGGACCCTCGGAGTTCTTCCCTTGCGCATTCATTTCACTAGATGTTCCTGTGCCCCGCTACATGCTAATCACCAAATGCTGGTAGCAGGGCAATGCTAAGGAAAGACGATCTCAGTCTGCAAAGGAATTAAGCTAAATATTCTAATTTTTTATTTCTTACCCTGTGACTGGAAATACTGTAGGGCATTTAACAAATACAGGAAACAGCAGAGAATGGATTTTAATAAACTTCTTCTGTTGATAGTATTTTGAACTGGAATGGAAGGACAGATCCCAGCTTGGATGACCAAAGCAGGTGTCCCTGGGAAACCTCTTTCAGTATAGTAGGAAGGCAGGCCTACAGGAGGGAGTGGAGTCAAGTGCTCTGTAGTATTTTTAAATTATTATTTGAAAAGTTAGCATCTGTTGGTTGCTTTTCCCTCTGTGCTGGTCTAGCACATTTGTTCAATGGATGAGGAGGATGAAGATGTTTAGGAAAGTGCAATGCAGCTCTCTGCTGTGGCCTGGGAAAGCAATGGAAGATGGCCCAAGTGCTGGACCCCTGCACCCACATGCGAGACCTGGAAGAAGCTCCTGGCTCCTGGGTTCCAGTAGGCTCAGCTCTGGCCTTGTGGCCACCTGGGAAGTAAACCAGCAGATGGAAGACCTCTCTCTCTGTCTCTCTCTCTCTGCCTTTGCCTCTGTCTCTCTTTAGCTCTGCCTTTCAAATAAATAAATATTTTTTAAAAAGTAGTTTAGGAAAGTGAAACTGTTTTGAGTACAAAAGCAAAGGAATTAAGAAAAAAATAGGGACCAGCATTGTGTCAAAGCCAGTTCAGCCACCACCTGTGAATCCAGCATCCCATACGCTCCAGCTCCCTGCTAATGTGCCTGCGAAGGCAGCAGAGGGTGCTCCAAGTGCTTGAGCCCCTGCACCCATGGTGGGAGAACTGCAGGAAGCTCCTGACTCCTGGCTTTGGCCTGGCCCATTCCCGGCTGTTGTAGCCAATTGAAGAGTGTACCAGTGAATGGAAGGTCGGTCTCTCTCTCTCTCTTCCTCCCTCGCTCACACTCTCTCCCTCTGTCTCAGTCTGTTTCTTCCTCTCCCTGTGTAACTCTTTGAATATTTTTTGATAGAGTTAGAAAAAGAGAGAGAGAGAGAGAAAGAGAGGTCTTCCTTCCGTTGGATCACCCCCCAAAAGGCCACTACGGCCGGCGCTGCATTGAACCGAAGCCAGGAGCCAGGTGCTTCCTTCTGGTCTCCCATGCGGGTGCAGGGCCCAAGCACTTGGGCCATCCTCCACTGCCCTCCTGGGCCACAGCAGAGAGCTGGAAATGAAGAGGAGCACCGGACTAGAACTGGGCACCCATATGGGCTGCCGGTGCTGCAGGTGGAGGATTAACCAAGTGAGCCACGGCGCCGGCCCCTCAAATAAATAAATCTTAAAAAATATAATCTAAGCTTTACCAACATTGCATCTGTCATCTCCTGGTGTTCCAAATGCTTGGAAGACACAGGTAATCACTGAGGAGTGAACAGATGCTCTCACAGCAGCAATGGAACCGACCATTTGTTGTAGAAAGTGAATTTTTATTAAAGATTTATTTATTTGAAAGAGTTAAACAAAGAGATAGAGGCAGAGAGAGAGAGAGGTCTTCCCTTTGAAAGTTCACTCCCCAGAGAGCTGCAATGGTCAGAGCTGTGTCGATCCAAAGCCAACAGCCAGGAACTTCCTCTGGGTCTTCCACGGGGGTGCAGGGGCCCAAGGACTTGGGCCATCGTCTACTGCTTTCCCAGGACATAGCAGAGAGCTAAATTGGAACAGGAGCAGATGGGACTTGAACCAATAACTATGTGGGATGCCGGTGCTTCTGTAGGGTGTTAACGTGCTGCGCCATAGCTCTGGCCCCTGTAGATAGTGAATTAATGTTGCCACTGACATACCTGTGTGATTTCATAAAAGAGGCATCACCTCCTTTTAGAAAGAAAGTGTAGAAAATGCAGAGTTGGAGTTTGCCAGGCAAGATGAAGCTGTTTGGATCTCTACAGGTTTGTGTTTCACAGTAGATCATAAAATTATCCTTGAAGGGGGCCGGCGCCGCGGCTCACTAGGCTAATCCTCCACCTAGCGGTGCCGGCACACCGGGTTCTAGTCCCGGTCGGGGCGCCGGATTCTAAAGCACCTGGCTCCTGGCTCCTGCCATCGGATCAGCGCGGTGCGCCGGCCGCAGCGCGCCGGCCGCGGCGGCCATTGGAGGGTGAACCAACGGCAAAGGAAGACCTTTCTCCCTGTCTCTCTCTCTTACTGTCCACTCTGCCTGTAAAAAAAAAAAAAAAAAAAAAAAAAAAATTATCCTTGAAGGGGAGGAAATTGCAAGGTTGTTGCGAGGATAGGGAGAAAATTTAAAGTGGTTTGTAGTTCCTGAATAGGTTACACATTGGTACATGAGGATACAGACTAGAAAGGTAAAGGGTAGAATGTCAAAATGTATTTTTTTGGGCTGGCACCGTGGCTCACTTAGCTAATCCTCCGCCTGTGGTGCTGGTATCCCATATGGGTGCCAGTTCTAGTCCCGCCTGCTCCTCTTCCTGTCCAGCTCTCTGCTGTGGCCCGGGAGTGCAGTGGAGGATGGCCCAAGTGCTTGGGCCCCTGCACCCACATGGGAGACCAGGAGGAAGCAACTGGCTCCTGGCTTCAGATCAGCACAGCGCCAGCCTTAGTGGCCTTTTGGGGGGTGATCCAATAGAAGGAAGACCTTTCTCTGTCTCTCTCTCTCTCTCTCTCTGTCTAACTCTGTCAAATAAGTAAAACAAAAAAACAAAACAAAAAAAAAAAAACAAAACAAAGCAAAACAAAAACCTGTATTTTTTCAGAAGGCAGAGGTACCTGTTGATCATTTCTAGAGAATTGGAGTAACTAACCTGGAATGGAGGCTAAAAGCATGAGAGAAGGATTAGACAGAGACCAGGTTATTAGATGTTTTGTCCATCTGGATAAGAGGGCCCCCAACTGCTTCTGCCCTCTTTAAGCATGACCAAGGCCCATCCCAACTCTTTCCCCTCCCAGAATCTGAACAGAATCAGCATTCTTCTTGCATCTCTAAGCTTCAATGTCCTCACTCTAACAAAAACAGAAATGCAGGAGAGAGAGTGCTATAGTAAAAATCTGCTTTGTTGTCATTTTGTCACCCAGCATTCACTTACCTTTGGTAAATATACTGTCTATGGCCCTTTGGGGAACTAACTCCATTCTCAGTTTCAGATCATGTGCAAGTAGAAATGTCTTTTCCTGATACTCTTATTTTAAGGATAAATTTGGACAAAAAGTTCATCCCATGTTTTGGGCCACAGTGACTGGTTAGATGTGTGCATGTTAGCACATTGGAAGGGACTAATACAAGAGACAACCCATTTTTAATTATGCTGAAGGTTGAAGGATATAACTGTGAAACTGCCAGACACAAAGACATAGTGAAGCCAGCCTAAATATAGCCAAGAAATGCTAGAAAATGAATCCTTATGGCATCCTTAGGTCAGCATGAATGCTGCTGCCCAAGGCCATTCTCATTTCTAGGTCAGCATGAATGCTGCTGCCCAAGGCCATTCTCATTTCCAGACTTTTTCAGGTACCCAAGTCAACAGCTTTTCTTTTTTGTTGAGTTATATTTGCTGTCACTTTCTTCTTCTTCTTCTTCTTTTTCTTTTTTTCTTTCTTTCTTTCTTTTTTTTTTTTTTGACAGGCAGAGTGGACAGTGAGAGAGAGAGACAGAGAGAAAGGTCTTCCTTTGCCGTTGGTTCACCCTCCAATGGCCGCCGCGGCCGGCGTGCTGTGGCCAGCACACCACGCTGGTCCGATGGCAGGAGCCAGGTACTTATCCTGGTCTCCCATGGGGTACAGGGCCCAAGGACCTGGGCCATCCTCCGCTGCACTCCCTGGCCACAGCAGAGAGCTGGCCTGGAAGAGGGGCAACCGGGACAGAATCCGGCGCCCTGACTGGGACTAGAACCTGGTGTGCCGGCGCCGCCAGGCGGAGGATTAGCCTACTGAGCCGCGGCGCCGGCCATTTGCTGTCACTTACATCCAAATTCTTTCTCACAACATGAGGAATTTCTATTTCTGGCTCCCTCTTCCATGTTTGCCCTCTAGATATTCATAAATATTACCTTCTCAAGTTATCTTTCTATAAAGGGGGATAAAGTTAATTATTTCATACTGTTCTTAGTATTAAATTGAATAATATGCAGAAATCACAAATTTGTTCCACAACACTAAACTATGGCACACAGTACTTAATTTCTCTATATGAGACCTGGCTCAAAGCCTCAGTTTTAACAGGTGGGAAATATCCCATATGAGTGACTCCTGGGACCTTTTGTATACTTAGCTTAGTATCCAGTGTCAAACACAGATACTAGGTTGGCCAATGCAGTGTTTTGCTGCAACTCCCGAGACAATGGAGCTTGAACATTCGTCATCTCAGCAAATATAATTTCATCCTTAGGAACCACTACTGCTTCCTAGACGACTTCCACACGGGAGTCATCCACTTAGAACCCGTCTTTACAATGCTACTGTTAGGCAGCTCTCCAACTTTCAATCCCTTCCCTCATTGTCTTCAACCTCATCTTCTCTTCCTAGGAGCACCTAGATGAATGCCACTCCTACATGAGAATTGGGATAGCACTGTACAAAAGATGTATCGAAGCTGGTTTTGGAATGGAAACTGTTAATAGCTCCTGAGACCAAGAACCCAGAACTTCTCAGAAGACAAGCGTGAAAAGTTACATTCTTTCTTTTGGAGTTCCTTCAGGCAGGAAAGTGTAATCAACAGATCAGTAAATTACCCTGCGACAATTGAAGAGTACCTAAAGCTGCGAAAGTAGGATGAGCAACATTAATTTCCCTCTCATTTTTGTCAGCAAACCTCCCACCCACTATGAAGCTTCCGTCGTGATCAAGAGGGGTTACTTGCTGCCACCTCCTTTTGGACATTACACTTAATAGATGGTCCATGAGTGACAAACTTTCTTACTGCCTCGTCTGGTATTTCTCTGAATGGAAGAATATGAGATCAGGGTAAGAAAGAAGACTTGTTGTGTAGACCCCACTCAGTAACTCAACCTCTTTAAGCCACCATATCTCCCTTTGATGGAAGTCCTCAATAAGGTCACGGGTACACAGAAAACACCTCAGAATGGAAGTTACATGCTCTGAGTTCCCTTCCATTGGCTTTTCTACTAATTGGGTGATTCATTCTCTAATGTGGAAGCATGAGAACCAAATGTCAGATGGGTGTGCTATATCACATGTATTTGTAAGATCAGGAATTAAATTTAATTAATTAGAAATCAAATGTAAAGATTAGAAATTAAAGGAATAAATGAAAGTAAACTAAGATTTTTACTGTTTAATTCTCAATTTAAGAATTAATTTATGAATCAATTTAGTTCAAGAAATTAATTTAGAATCAGTTTGATTCATTAATTTAATTAATTGATTTGATTTATTGTCAATTATTTAATATTAAATATTAAAATTTTAATACTAATTTTGTAAAATTTTAATAATAAAATCAATAAAATATTAAATCGATTATTCATAATTCATAAATCAATTAACTAATTAAGAATCGACTTGATTTAGTAATTAAAATAATTAATTCTTAATCTAATGCTATAATTCTTAATTAAGAATTAAAAAATGGTGACTAGTTGGGTCTTTACAGTATATGCATAAGTGAAATGAATGTGATAAAGAATAGAAAGGAGGAATTGGGAAGACTTTATCATAAGATATCTAACATACCTGTAAAAGTTTAGTTATTTGAAAATGGACTTAGATGGCTTGTGAGTGTATATTACAATCTCTAATGCAGGCACTGAATTATTTTGGAAGAAATGTTATTGGGAAAGGAGAAAAGATTGAATCACCTGAAATTTTTATTTAAAATATTATGAAATCATAAGAGGAACATCATAACAACAAAAAAACAGAAAACAATGAACAGATGGCAATAGTAAATGCTTGTATATTGATAATTATTTTAAATGTAAGTGGATTAAGTTTTTCCATTAGAATAGAGTGGCTAAATGAATAAAATAGCAATATCCAACTTTATGCAGGTAAGAGACTCACTTTAGCTTTAAGGGCACATGTAGGCTGAAAGTGAAAAGTTGTAAAAAAAAATTCCATGCAACCAGTAACCAAAAGAGAACAGATGTGGTTATATGAGACAAAGGAATGAATTAAGCGCCTCATAAAGATGTCTGCACCTCCATGTTTATTGCAACATTATTCACAACAGCCAAGATATGGAGACAACCTAAGAATCCAGTAACTAAAAATGGATAAAGAAATTGTGAGAGTGGAGATAAACACACATGACATATTTTGAAAAATTCACAGAAAATGGAATTAAAGAGAAGTATTTGGCACAAAATGAAATCCATGCAGTTTCTTCATAATTTGCATTTTCCAAAAATTTTTAAATGCCTTCATAATTAGAATTACAGAGACCTTGAAAAAGAAGAGCCTTCCTTTTGTTAATGTGCTGTACACTGAGGCTTAATGCTATAACGAGTACTCAAACAGTATATTTCACTTTGTGTTTCTATGGGGGTGCAAACGATTGAAATCTTTACTTAATGTACACTAAACTGATCTTCTGTTAAAAAAAAAAAAAAAAGAAACTATCAATTCCCAACTTGACTCTCACTGGGATTAAACATGACAATAGGTCTGATCTGATTTCATCATCATTTAAAAAAAAATCATCTATTATTTTTCACTTTATGTTTCTGTGTGGGAACAAACTGTTGAAATCCTTACTTAAGGTATACTAAGCTGATCTTCTGTATACTAAGATAATCGAAAATGAATCTTGATGTGAATGGAAGGGGAGAGGGAGTGGGAAAGGGGAGGGTGGTGGGTGGGAGGGACGGTATGGGGGGGAAAGCCATTGTAACCCATGAGACGTACTTTGGAAATTTATATTCATTAAATAAAAGATTAAAAAAAATAATAAAAAAAAAAAAAAGAAGAGCCTTCCTTTTGCAACAACAGCGATGAAACCACAGGACTTTATGCTAATGGAAATAAGTGTGACAAAGAAAGAAAACTGCTATGTTATCTCACATAGAAAGTCTAACAAGAAAATTTAAAAGTTGAATACATAGAACAGAAAATAGAATGATAGCTACCAGTGGTGGGTGTGGTAGGAGGAGAGGATAGAGGTCAACATATACAAAGTTGTAGTTATGGAGGATGAAGAAGTCTAGAGAACTAATGTACATCATGAGATCTATGGTTAGTAACATTGTATTGTGTCCTGGAAACTTGCTAAAAGAGCAGATGTTTGAATGATCATGAAACAAAGCAAATTACAAAGGAGTAACTGAGATTATGGCTATGTTAGTTGCCTAACATGAATATTTGAAATAATCATTTCATTATGTACGACAAGTCTTCAAAAAGTTGATGGAAATGCATATTATGAAAAAGAAAACTTGGGGCCTGCGCCATGGCTCACTTGGTTAATCCTCCGCCTGCGGCACCGGCATCCCATTTGGGCACCAGTTCTAGTCCTGGTTGGTCCTCTTCCAGTCTAGCTCTCTGCTGTGGCCTGGGAGGGCAGTGTTGGATCGCCCTGGTGCTTGGATACCTGCAACCGCAGGGGAAACCAGGAAGAAGCACCTGGCTCCTGGCTTCGAATCAGCACAGCGCCGGCCATAGAGGCCATTTGGGGAGTAAACCAATGGAAGGAAGACCTTAAAAAAAAAAAAAAAGAAAAGAAAACTATGAATTTCAAACTTTTGAACAAAAATATCTTTTTAAAAATGTATTTATTGGGGCTGGCACTGTGGCGTAGCACATAAAGCCACTGCCTGCAGTGCCAGCATCCCATATGGGCTCCAGTTCTGGTCTTGGCTGCTCCACTTCCACTCCAGCTCTCTGTAATGGCCTGGGAAAGCAGTAGAAGGCCCAAATCCTCGGGACCCTGTACCCACCTTGGAGACCCAGAAAAAGCTCCTGGCTCCTGGCTTCGGATCAGCACAGCTCTGCCTATTGCGACCAACTGGGGAGTGAGCCAGTGGATGGAAGGCCTTTCTCTCACTCTCTCTGCCTCTCCTTCCCTACCTGTGT
This sequence comes from Oryctolagus cuniculus, assembly GCF_964237555.1. NCBI lineage: Eukaryota > Metazoa > Chordata > Mammalia > Lagomorpha > Leporidae > Oryctolagus > Oryctolagus cuniculus. The sequence continues at coordinate 144,645,435 of NC_091432.1, forward strand.
AACTCTGACTTTCAAATAAATAAATAAGTATTTAAAAAAATCTTAAAAAAAGGACTTGTACCATCTTCTGTTTTCCCAGACCATAGCAGAGAGTTGGATCAGAAGTGTAGCAACAAGGACTCAAACAGGCACCCATATGGGATGCTGGCACTGCAGGCGGTGGCTTTACCTGCTATGCCACAGCACCGGCCCCACCAAACTGTCTTTTAGTTTCATTTTGCACAAACCTTTTGAAATATCCTCCTATATCAAAATGTATTGTATACCTTAATATATCATCTAAATCAAAGAGAGAGTAAATAAAATATCATCTAAATCAAAGATAAAGAAAATAAAATTATTGTTGAAAATCACAGAAGACAAACAAAAGTTGCAATGAATAGTCAACAGTTCCAGACATGGTAGATAATAATCCAAGTCTGAGAAAATTAAATGTAATTCATCTAATTTTACCTACTGAAAGATAATATATTACCCACAATACACTCATTTTAAATACAAAGACAGACAGATGGAAAGTAAAGAGGTAGAGGAAAATACACCATGCTCACACAAATCAAGAAAAGGAGGGTAGCAATATAATTTCAGACAAAGCAAACTTTAGAACAAGGAAAATTATCAGAAATAAAGAGCATAATGTACAAAATGGCCAATTATCAAGAAGTAATAGCAGTCCTTAATAGGTATATACACTTAAAAACAGAATGTCAGAATACAAGTATATGAAGCAAAAATAGAAACACAGGAGAAACAGATAAATCTACTTTTGAATGTCAGCAAGTTTCTATTAGTAAATTACAGATTCAGCAAGCAAAAATTCATAAAAACATTATCTGAACAGACCATCAATCAACTTGATCTATTTGGCATTTATCAAATATAAGTTGCACAGAGAGAGGAGAGGCAGAGAGAGAGAGAGAGAGGACTGCCATCCATTGATTCACTCCCCAATTGGCTGCAATGGCTGAAGCTGCACTGATCCAAAGCCAGGAGCCAGGAGCTTTTTCCAGGTCTCCGACGTGGGTGCAGGGGCCCAAGGACTTGGGCCATCTTCTATGGCTTTCCCAGGGAATAGCAGAGAGCTGGATTGGAAGTGGAGCAGCCAAATCTTGAACTGGCATGCATATGAGATGCCAGCACTGTAGAATGCAGCTTTACCTGCTATGCCACACTACTGGAGTGAATAGAAATCTTAAATCTACTCTTTGACCACAATGGAATAAAACTAATATTTAATAACAGAAAGATAGCTAGAAAATCCCAAAATACCTGGTGATTAATCAACACAATATTAACACATGGGTCAAAGATATGTCAGGAGGAATTTTAAAGTATTTTAAAATGAAAATTCAACTTATGAAATTTTGTGGAATCCAGCAAAAGCAGTTCTTAGAGGGAAATTGATAGCATTAAATTCCTGTGTTAGAACAGACGAAAGAGCTAAACCCTCTTAGTAGCTCTGGTTTACTCACCTGATTAATGCCTCTGTTCCAAGAATATTAGAAAACATAGACCCCTCTTTAATAATAGAAGGCGAAGCCCTACCCAGGAAGTAAATGATAGGAATACCTTGGAAACCAAGCTGTATCCCAGCCATGTTTAAGAAAAGCCCTTCTGACAAAGAACATGGCCCACATGATCAGAAACTGGACACTAAGAGTATACCTTCTAGATCAGATTTCCAGGCCCACATCACAAAGCTTTAGCATAGGTACTAGAAGTTCAAGAGTTTGGGAGAAGGAACAACATGGGGGAGATGAATTCCCAGTCCTATCCCCCTACACACTAGATTATCTGTTCATCCTCCTGGGGTTCTTTAGATCCCTCCACACTACCTTCCAACCATATCTTTCCATTATACCATATTGTTACCTAGGCATTAACTCAGACCCCATGTAAGTTTTGAACAAAAAGTCTAATATGCCCAGGGATTTTTACCCTCAACATCTACTCTGTTCTCAAATAAGCCTTTCTATATATACAATGTATTTTTAACTCTACAGAATCAGAAATAGACTCAGCAACAGTGCACTCCCCCTATTTCCTCAAAAGGATTCATGTTTGCTAAAGACCATTACTAAAAAACAGAGTAGCCTGTACCAAAGTGCATAAAGCTGAACAAAGAGGAAGATGAGGGCATGACCTATCTACCCATGGCAACAATTTAAACATCTTTTAGTATTCTTTCTCATAGAATCCCTTTGAAGCTATTCTGTTCCTGAATGCTCTCAAATCTTGTTCCCTCCACAAAACCTGCTCTGCTACTCCGTCCTTCTTCCAAATTCCCTCTCCTTCCCAACACATTTTTATTCTGCCTTGACTTTTTTTTTAATTAATTAATTTGACAGGTGGAGAGTTACAGAGAGGCAGAGGCAGAGAGAGAGAAGTCTTCACTCCCCAAATGGCCACAATGACCAGAGCTATACCAATCTGAAGCCAGGAACCAGGAGATTCTTCCGGGTCTCCCGTGTGCACGCAGAGGCCCAAGGACTTCAAGGTTCATTCTTGTTGTAGCATTCATCAGTGTTTCCTTTTTATGGCTGAATTGTATTTCATTGTAAGTATGTGCCACACTTTGCTTATCCATTCATCAATTGAGGGATATTTGTGTGGTTTCCACATTTTGGCTGCTATGAATGCTGTTGCTGTGAATATTTATGTGCCATTTCTGTGTGCATAATTTTTAATTTATCTTGTGTATAATGCCTAGGAGAAAAATTGCTGGCTTAAATGGCAACTCTGTGTTTACTATTTTAAGGAACTGTCAAACTGTTTTCCAAAACACACCGTTTTTATTCTCTTTAACAGTATGTAAGACTTTGTATCTCTCTACATTTTCTCAAACCTTATTATCTGTTTTTTTTCCAGTTATTATTTATTTGTTTTCATTTTATTTGAAAGACAGAGAGACAGACAAACAAACAGAAACAGAGAAACAGATGGGGAGAGATCTCCCATCTACAGGTTCACTGCCCAAATGCCCATAACAATGGGCCAAGCCAAAGCTGAGAGACTGGAATTCCATCCAGATCACTGAAGTGAGTGGTAGGGACCCAAGTACTTGAGTCATTGCCTGCTGCCTCCCAGAGTTCACATTAGCAGGAAGTTAGATAAGAGGAAGAAGAGGGGCTGGCACTGTGGCGCAGCGGGTTAAAGCCCTGGCCTGGGGCGCCAGCATCCCATATGTATACTGGTTCTTGTCCCTGCTGCTCTTCTTCCTATCCAGCTCTCTGCTGTGGTCTTGGAAGGCAGTGGAAGATGGCCCACGTCCTTGGCCCCTGCACCTACATGGAGACCTGGAAGAGTCTCCTGGCCCCTGGCTTTGGATGTGTGCAGCTCCAGTCATTGTGGCCATCTGAGGAGTGAACCAGTAGATGGAGGACCTCTCTCTTGATCTCTGCCTCTCTGTAACTCAAATAAATAAAATAAATCTTTAAAAAAAGAAGCCATAAGAAACACATATTTGTTTTAAAAAAAATAAAGAGGTGGAAGAGCCAGATTCAAACCAAGCACTTGGATGTGGGATGGTAGCATCCCAAGAAGTGCAACTCATTGTGCCAAATGCCTACTCCTGTTATCTGGTTTTTCGATTGTGATCATTCTAGTAGGTGTGAAGTGGCATTTCATAGTGGTTTTCTACTTCCTTTATGAGTAATGGAGTCAAGGAGCTTCTGTTATAATTCTTTCAGTAGCATTTTAGGAAGGACATGAACTATTAGTATAGTTGATCTACTAAGTATTACGAAGCAAAATAACATTTTAAATTTGTAAAAGGAAAAAATTTCTTCTAAATATTTGAAAACATTTGCATAGCAATCTCAGGGTTTTGTCCACCTGTACTGTTTCCTACTTCAGTTCCTTTTAATGTTATGTTGTCTGTGTGGTTAAGGAACTGTAATACTGTGCACTGAATTAGTTCTGTAAGATTACTTTCTGTATGGAGTAGGGGTAGGAATACCTTCTAATGACTTCTCAGGATTAACTAGAAGGCAGAGCAGAACTGATTGCCAAAAGCTACAAAGCTCAATGTGGTTTAATCACCAATGGTGTTTACATTTGTTGTGGTTAAATATGTTCCTCATGTACTAAATATCAAACAAATGTTGAGGGCATTTGCATAAGGCAAATAACATACCTTCTAAGAGATGAATGAACAATGTTTAAATTGACTTTACACTTTAATCATAGTGTAATGATGGAGGACATCACACTTACCAAATGGTGACTGAAAGTTGTAGAGTAGGTACATAGAGAATCACATTATTCTACTTGATCTTGTGTGTGTTTAAACATCTTTGTGATGAAAAGCTTTAAGAAAAAGATATTGAGTGCCTCATGAAGAGAGGAAGGAGGCAGTAAGGATTTCTGGCATGCATAAGTCAATCCATCAAGACCAGAGCTTAGTTATCTGTCAATAAAGACATTTCTAGAAGTCTAATTCCTTTGTAGTTGAATACTGTGGAAGGAGAGTGATTTTTTTCTGTGAGAAGGGAGGGACAAAAGGAGGGAGGGAGGGAGAAAGTTTTTTGATGAAGACTTCTATGAGGTAGCTTCTAGTTACTCTGTAAATGGTGAGTCCAACACATGTGCTGACCAAGGAGAGAGAGCATAAGTTTCAGCAAAGTGTAGGAGATCTCAAATGGTTTTGAGTAGAATGGAAGAGAGCATGAACTAGGGAATCGGTGACTTAAGTTCTGTTTTATTTGTTCACTGTTACATAGGATAGGATAATGATTTGTGAAATGAATGAATTATTTCCAGGCAGTGCTGGAGCTGCCCCTAGAATCAGTAGAGTTGATCATAAAGTTAATACAATAGTTATTAGTCACTTATAGGTATGCATTTCTGGAAAAGCCAGAGAAATGGGATAATGCCAGACAGGAAAGATTAAAGTGGTTTGGATGAGAGTCGTTTGTAGTGGAGACTTTTAAATATTATCTTGAAGACAATAAAATCTGCTTAAAGAGGAAGGAAATGCAGACATGAGGCTATTGGGTAGATGAATAAGTGGAAAAATTATGACCCAGAGTTCAAAAGTTGACAAATATACAGTATATGCTGCAAAGTTAGAGGGTTGAGGTCAAAGGGTCAGACTATAATACTTCATATGGCAAAGACATTCCCAGTGGTAAACTCTGGGGTGCGGCAGTATCTTAACTGGAGTAAGACTCTAGATGGGAGAGTAGAGGTCTCCATGTTATTGGTTTGTCAATTCACAGGGATATTAGTTCCACCACTGATCTCCACGGCTTGCAGTTCCTTGCCCTGGGCCACATCCCCCAAATTTTTCCATCCCAGGACCTCCACAGAATCTTCATTGATTCTGCAATGTTAAGCTCCAGACAATGCAAGTTAAATGGCATAACTCCGGATAAGAAGATAGAAGTATGGTAGAGTGAGGGGGCTGCAGTGAATATGTTTTTTTTTTTTATTTTGACACCCAGAATTTCCAACTTTTTACTGTAAAAACTACCTTAAGTGCCTTCCAGGAAATTGTCCAATGTTTTGTTTAACATTTATTTATTTGAAAGGCAGAGTGTGGGGCTGGTGTTGTAGCAATAGCAGGTAAAGTGCGGGCATCCCATATTGGGTGCCAATTCATGTCCTGGCTATTCTACTTCCAATACAACTCCCTGCTAATAGCCTGGAAAAGCAGTGGAGGATGGTGTTTGGACCCTGCCATCCATCTGAGAGACATGGATGAAGCTCCTGGCTCTTCACTTCAGCCTGGTCTCACACTAGCTGTTGGGGCCATCTGGGGAGTTAGCCAGCACATGGAAGATTCTCTCCCTCCCTCCCTCCCTCTCCCCCTGTAGCTCTGAATTTCAAAAAAAAAAAAAGAACAAATCTTTTAAAAATAAAGACAGAGTTACAGAATGAAAGAGAGACAGAGACATATCACCCATCTTCTGGCTCAAACTCCAAATAGCTGTCATGGCTGGGGCTAGGCAAGACAAAAGCTACGAGTCCAAATCTCCATCTGGGTCTCCCACATGGGTGGCATAAGCTTATTTTCCAGTAGGAAAACATCATTGCCCCAAAGTATGGATTACCAATGCATTACTATGCCTTTCATGACAGATTCTCAACCAACAGTTCTAATGTTCCTAGACCTTAACCCAATCAGTCCCATGTCTACTATGGCAGTAATCTTCAACCATGTCTGAGGCAAAGTTCACCCATCTGTGTCATGCTCTAGTCATTGACAATATTTTCTTTAAAAAAATAAGATTAAGCACAATTTTCTGAAAAAGATATGTGACTTTGACCCTCTTCAGATATGATGACTTACCTCCCTTATTCCTCTAGAAGCCAAGAAATAGTCAGTGAGGGGGAGGGTATATGGGTTGCCACACAATATCGTACAGACTAGGAAACAGAGCACATGTCCTCAGACTTCTCCGGGGATGGGAGGGCCTTAAGGGGCACTTGATAACCATCCCCCTAGAGCTCCAGTGGGCTGTCATTTAAATCCAAAAGAGATGATGAGTAAGTGCTGAACTAATTCTTTTCCCTAAGTATAAACCCTATGTTACACAAATCCCATGTCTCCAAAATAGTACACATAAAAGACAACAATCATTAGAATATTTATTGTGGAAAATCAGTGTGTTCAACAAGGGATAAACTATTTGGGAGGAGGAAATCTTCCTCCCTGGAAATGCTGCAGGAGCATTTTATGTTTGAAGAGTAGAGACAGATCTCCCAATACAGTGCCTTCAGAAAATGTAGGTGTGGTTTGAGACACCTGGCTGGCTAGACGCCTGCAGGTATGGTTTGGATGGGGCAGGAACTCTTTGTTGGGCATGGATGCCAGATGCCTCTGCGATAGTGGCTGATCCTTGAATGCCACGACTTTCTGGGACCGTCTCACCCTGTCTGTGGTCAGTACATTCTTCAATGGGTAATTTTGGTCAGCCAAGGGTGCTTTTTGGCTACATGCCTTGGTACTTTTCACATTACAGGAAGAAGCTTTATAGTTAAAAGGATGTCCCTGGACAGTATCTGCCTGGGCCTGCAATTGTGCCTTAAGAGTTTTCACAGGCTTTGTCGGAGAGAAACGTGATTCTTGGGGGCAGGTGATTGTGACACCATGGCTACTCCCTGGTTTCACATCTAACACCTTGCCAATGTGTGTCTTCACTTGCAGAGTTTTGGTGTTGCCAGTAGAGGCAGCTCTACTATTAACTTTGCTTTGGCTCTGCACAGATGATGGTGGGGAAGTCCCCTTTCCAAGGAAACTTTCTTGCCCTTTGTTTGTGCTGCTAAGACAAATCCATTGCAAACATTTTTTTATCTGTTTTTGGAACAGATTTTCAGGAGGAGGCTGATCCTTCAGTGACGAGGTCGGGGAAGATATGCTTCCAAGCATCTTCTTTAATGCCCTGTCTTGACCAGGGCAGCTCTTCCTACTGGGTTGTGGTGTCCCCAACCCTGCATCCCCTTCACCAAGCTCTCCTGTTTTTGGTCGCAAATGATGCAGTCTCTTTGAATTTGGAGGGACATTCTTATCCCAGCAGTTCTGCAAGATATGCTTAGGGACCCAGGGCTCCTGATGCTGTTCCATGCTGACTGGTGTGTTGTCCAAATGTGCATGCATAACCTGAGAACCTGCCATGTTCCCATTGCAGACACCCTGGGCACTAGTCAGCAAGGTTTTGGAAATCAAGTTATCTGAGGCATCAGCCGTATCTGTGAACTGGCCTTGAACAGGGCTATGATCCCTGTTCTCCAATTTCGACTTTAATTCACTCAGCAAGTGCTTTCTAAAGTCTGATAGTTTAGGATCCTGGGAAACTGATGTTGGTGAGGGAATTTCAGTAGCCAGGGTAGTTTTTTCTTTCTTTGTTTTCTCATCTACTGCTGCAGAGTCCCCTGACTTGCTGGTTGTCAAAGCATTGGCAGATTTTGATCGAAGAGCAAGGAGCTCCTTTGCCTTAAATATCTCTCTAGACTTGTTAAACCTTGGGAAGTATTCTGAAGTCTTTACTTTGGGAGCCTGAAGCCCTTCTTTGTTGCTGGAACTCACTCTCTTATCCTTTGGCTCAGGTCCAGTCCCATCATGACTTGTGGACACCAGCACTGGGCTGTGTCTATTGTCTGGTCCAGTCTCTTTCTTAATTTTTTTGTCTGTGATGCACGGACAACTCTGTCTGCCATAAAGCTCCTGTTTTCCCTTTGGGGACAGTGGTCTCAGGTCCCCCTGTCCTCCCTTCCCAACAGGTGATTCAGCAGGAAGGAGATGATCCAGATTGGGTGCTGACTTTCTCATCTTCAATTTGTCTCTACACAAAGCTGTAGAGCTCCTACCGAGTGACCTGGATACCATAACTTTGGAATGCATCCCAGAACTAAGGCGATCTTGGGAGGAACAACAAGAATGGCCTAAGGAAGAAGATGAGTCCTCTCTCTTGCTGAAGATCTGTATGGATTCAAGGACCCTGGTGGGAAGGCCATACTTCATCCTTATGTAGAAACTGCTTATATGGTCTTCCAGCATCTTTAGTTTGCCAGAAGCCAAGAAATAAATCTCCTGGGAAGTGTTCAAGTTAAAGTTTCTCACAGATGATGCCCCATCTATCTGTTTTTCACTGTGAGATTTCTCAGCAAAAGATATTGTCTGCTTAAGGGCATGCCATGAACTATGAACAGTCTCAGGAAGTCTACCCTCTTTTATTTCTTCACTTTTCTTATTTAAATGTTCTTTGAGTGCATTTTCTAGTTGTTTCTGATTTATACTTATCCCTGAGGCCCTTGAATCATTGCCATACAGACTCACTGTATGACTTCCTTGATCTTTCTCAGAGTCAGACCCTAAACTCTTATCTGAGTATCCTTCTGGGTCACTCAATAGATGATCACTAGGGCCATTCTTTGGGCTGTGTCTCTGATGGTCCTTCTCTTGGTTATCTGACTGAAACTCTTCTGAGCTTGTCTCATCGGAGATTGGAAGTTGGCTCGATTCAGAATTCCTTAAATTGTTGCTACTCTGTTCCTTCAACAAAGATATCCATTTGAGTCTGTGAAGACTCTTTGATGCATGTATTTTAGGAACATCTCTCTCAGGATTAATCAGTGTCAGAGACTCATTGACCCTGCGGGGTAGGCCCCATCGGTGTTGAATGAGTCTCTTTCTAAGGTGGTACTCAAATTTCTTACGAAGCTCACTGCTCAGAGGGTAATCTCCAGGAATGATGGAGATTGGAACATGGATTTTGGAGGACTGGCTCACCAATGAAACATTGGGAGGGGGAGGACAAAGGTATTCCCGAGATGTTTTGACCACAGAGGGTAAACCCCACAAACATTCCTGTTTTTTCTGTAGCACATTGTATTCTAGCTGATGAAGGTCAGATTGCATGAGACACTGTGCCTCATTATGGGGTCTATGGAAGCACACTCCACAGATCCTAAGCTGGAAATCGGGAGATGTTGGTAACATTGGGATTGGAGATTGAAGGTTGGACTGAGACTGTGCAGGAGTAGCATGTTGTGACTGTGATTGGGAGACAGTTTTAGTTGAGGATTGAGTTTGGATCTCAGGCAAGATCAGAGGTTGGAAATTGGAAAGTCCTAAAGATCCTTGAGATGTGGAAGCTTTGGAGATTCCATTAAAGATGACCAAAGTAGAGAGACAGTCATCTGAATGACGGATAATTGAGCACAAGGACTCACTGTGCAAAGACGGAAGACCCCAAAAGTATTGCTGGTTCATCTGCAGCTCCTCTGGTTTGCCTTTGCTGTTTCCAAAATAAAGAGAGACTGCTGAGTCATGCTTATCAGCATCTGACTCTACCATTGGCTCTGATATATACAGTTGGTGGTCTGGACTGACTGCTGACTCATGTCTATCAGCACTTGACTCTGAAGTATTCAGTTGGTGGTCTGAACTAAGTTGTTTTAGAAATGGTTGCATTTTATTTTCCCTTTCTTTCTGGATCAGGAAGTCACCCCTCTTTCTTACTTGTTTCTCCAAGAGTGCCAGATTGTCATGGCTGAGTAACAAGCAGTTAGTGGGTTCTACAAAGTTGGATGCACATTCTGTGCAAGAGGTCTCAGAAGATTGGCCATCAACAAGCTCATGCTTGATACTATCTTGTTCTACATTGGAAGAGGACAAGTCTTTGGCATCCTTGACCTCGTCCTGCTGCCAGGATGATTCTGGCATTGAATGGTCAATTTCACTGACTGTTGGAATATCAGTTGACAACCCATCAGGGCTATTCATTACAGACAGAGCAATCTCTGGATGCAGATCATGATCTGATCTCTGAGATTGATGTAGTGTGGGAGGGCAAAGAGCAACAGGTTGGGGTGGGAAAGGGTCCACTGGGAGTTTTGAAGCCAAGGGAGGAATAGGCTCTGATGGTACTGAGTCAGCTGGTGGGTCGGGGGACAGTAAATCAGGTAAAGAAGCAACATGGTTAAGTGAGACAGTAGAAGGGGGAGGTGGAGATGGCACATGCAAAGAGGCTGACTTTTGGCCTCTTGGATGAGTTTTTGAGTGGCCAGATGTCACAGTCAATGAGGTCTTAATCACAGAAGCTGAGGAAGCCATATAATGCACAGAGGAAGTATCATCTATCAGTTTCCCCAGCGACAGCAGTCGACTGACTTTGGCAGCCACTCTGTTACACACCGTACAGTGAGGGTCTGGACACAGCAGGTGACGGAAACTGGTGATATCTTGATGTTGGCTCTGGGGTCTACAGGAAACAGGAAGAAAAGGCTGTGGTCAAGACCAGAACATGGAAAGGAGGGTCTGCCGGCCTAGTGGGGATAGGGATAGCCCAAGCCTACTGTTCCCATCACCTCACATTTTTGATGTCACACTAACTCTGTAGCCCCTCCCTGAGGCTTTTATCACATTCCGTTCCTATGGCTACCTGCCTCACATCATAATGGCAGGCTTCACTGATTCCCTGGAATATATGGAACATATTTTAAAAAAAAGGACCAGGAAAAAAGAGGAAAGGTTAATCACCTTTTCAAAACAGAAAGAAGCTTCCATCCCTCCTCTGCTTCTTTCTGGTTAATCCTTGAACCTGGGAAATCAGGAGAGTAGAACATATGTAATGAAAGTAGAAGCAATAAGAATCATATAGGAATCCCTCTATGAGAGCCCCTGGGGATACTAAATTCTGAATGCTCCAAGAATCAGTAGTTATGGAAAGATTGTCAATGATAATATTAATAACACTCACATGTGTATGTGGCAATATTTATAAACTACTCAGTGAAGAATGTGAGTACCCGAGAAGTCAAAGGGCATCTATACAGACAGGAGACTGAAGTTCTGACTACAAGACACTAGTAGTCCATACTTATTTCTCACCTCATCACATTTTGGGCAGTACCTGTTTCTCCTCTGAGTATTCTGTTTTCGCAGACAGACTGTATATAGCAACTGACATTCTCAGAGGCCCTGGATCTAAAACAGGAAGGATCACCCTTGCAAAGATCAATGTGAACACAGAGAATCTTACCTCTAAATGTTCCACCTTTCCGCCGCCTCTTGGCTCTACCCCGACACTGAGAACAAAAAGTAAAAAATGAGGGACTAGTTTCACTTCTCTTCCTCTTTTTACCACCCCAAATGTCTCTTCATTTTAAATTATAAATGTGTATTACTTACATTACTAATATTTACAGGTGATCCAATATTTTTATTTTTTCCTTCTTTAAAAATAAAATTTTGTCCATGGGATGCAGAGTTTCAGTGAAATGTCCATGCTCAAAAAGGCACAGAATTGAGTCCAACTGTTCCATCTGTAATCCCTCAGATAAACATGTACTTCGGGGACAGAACTCGGGCTCCAGCCTCTATCAGACACTTAGCATTGCTCTCCTGCTCAGCTCAACAGAAAGGAAGGCTTGATGGAGGGACACCTGACATGGGAATGAGACTCATGGTCAAGTGTGAGGAGGAATGACCTCCGTCAGAGAAGCCAAATTCTCTAGTGAAGCCATAACAGGACTGCAGCAGAGTGTTGGATTTTATCCTAGAACCCTCCACCATACCAGACAGGTGGTCTGTGAGCTTCACTTGTAAGCCTTTGTTCCCCCCAAACCCATCCCTGCCTAGCCTCTGCCCCTAGGAAGGTGGTGCTCTCTCCTTCCTCAGACTTCCCATCTCTGGCTTCTCTCTGAGGAAACCAAACTCGTTTAGATATGAGAGAACAGAAATGGGAAACAACAGCAACATCAAATCCTTCTTGGAGTTCACCCATAGTTCCTTACCTTTTCGGTGGTCTTCTTTTTCCAGATGGTTGTGAAAAATAGCTTTAATACCAGGTAGCTCAGGTACAAAAAGATCAACCGCAACCCACTAATAAGAGTGTAGTTGAGGCTGCTATCAATAAAAATCGAGCTGAAGCTCAGCCACAGCTCAGAATGGCTCTTCAGAAATGAGAGGACGTACTCCATTATCTGAATCGCAATGCTGCTGAGAGGCAACTGAAGGTTGAGGGTTCAAGCCCTTGACTATATAGTTCCAGCTCTGCATCACAGATCATGAGTCACAAAGGGAGTCTGAGACTAGAGAGGATGACATCATGATGTGCCCACAGCCCCGCCCCTTCCTAGAGCCCAGCAGATCTGCTTGCCCAGCCCTTTCACTCTATCTTCAAACTCCATGCTTTCCCCTATCCATGTCAAATTTCTATCTATAATTCACATGTGACCTGAGTCCATTTTACTATTAGGTGCCCTTGACTTAAAGCTCACCAATTCCACAGCCTTGAAAGTCTGAATTTTTGCTTGTACCCAGACATGTATACTCTTAAGATCACATATATCACCGAATCCACCTGCTATACTGCTTTTGCCTTACACCAACCCAGATTCAAAATTTAGGTTCATTATACTTGTTTAGTCTTATGAATGCTAAGTACTATTTTGTTTGTTTCAGCCTTTACTGTCTTCAGAGGGGCTCATAATTCAACAGGCACAAAACACATAAGTGTAAAATAAATATATATAATGACTTCAAGCAATGTTGGGCTATATTTAGCACTTATTTTTCTGGTTAGTATAGCTTAAACTGTATGAAGACATTTATTTATATATTTGCTTCAGAGGCAGAGTTACAGAGAGAAAGGAAGAGACAGAGAGGGGTCTTTTACCCACTGGTTAACTCACCACATGGACACAACAGCCAGAGCTGGGTCTATTGAAATCCAGGAGTAGGGGGCTTCTTCTAGGTCTCCTATGTGGGTGCAGGGGACCAAGCACTTGGGCCATCTTTCACTGATTTCCCAGGCCATTAGCAGAGAGCTGGATGGGAGGAGGAGCAGCTGGGACACAAACCAGCACCCATGTGGGATGCTGGCGCCACAGGCGAAGGCTTAACCTACTACACCACAGCACCAGCCCTGAATGAAGACTTTTGAGACATGCTCTATATACAAATAATCCTTTGACTAATCAACCCAGAATTTTTAAAACTAAAATCTTTTCAAACTTTATTTTAAGCTTCAATTTGTTGTTTTAAGGCCACTTCTAACTCTATCTAAAGTACAGATAAGCTGGGCCTCAAGATCAATAGATGTGTGACTCCTTCAAACCAAGGAAGGGTAACAGTGCGCTAAACAATTGATCCCCTCAGTCCTTGGTGGCAGACTGGGACTTAGGAGAGTCAGGTTATTGGAACAGAATCTAATCTTTGCAGACTGTCCTGATTACTTTTTTTTCATTTTTTAAGATTTATTTATTTATTTGAAAGGCAAAGTTACAGAGAGGCAGAGGCAGAGAGAGAAGTCTTCCATCAGCCATTTCACTCCCCAAATGGCTGCCACAGCTGGAGCTGGGGCAATCCGAAGCCAGGAGCCAAGAGGCCCCTCAAGGCCTCCCATGCAGGTGCAGGTGCAGGGGCCCAAGGACTTGGGCCATCCTCCACTCCTTTCCCAGGCCATAGCAGAGAGCTGGATCAGAAGAAGAGCAACTGGGATTCAAACCGATGCTCATATGGGATGCTGGCACTGCATGCTTTGGCTTTACCTGCTATGCCACAGTGCCAGTCCCCATCCTGATCACTTTTGTGGACCAAGTAAAAGTGATCTTACAGTGCCTTGCCAATGTGGGAGTGGGCAGGGGATGGTTTAGAAGGTGTGCTCTATATAAACACCCTACAAATGTCTAAAATACACTTCTTGTAACAATTTATTCAGGCTTCTGTTGTCAGGTTTAAATCACTCCAAATCCACGCACCTACCCCCACCCATTTTCCTATGCATTTACTCAGATCTTGTCATGACAGCTGTGCTCTGAAGTGCCTCCTAATTACTCCTGTCTTTCTCAAACTGTGAAGCCTTTGAATGGATGCCTATGGCCCAACTCTGTTACTTGATGTCTTTGGAAGAGGGAAGGATGAACAGCCATTTCTACTATCTAGTTGATACATCTGGACACCAAGAGGCCAAAACTTCCTTCCCTATTAGAAGTAAGGCCCTCCCTTGCATCCCTACATTTCCAGGAAGAGTGGGCCAATGTTAGCCATGTTTAGGGGGCAGCCAGACCACTCACCGTGTATTTAGGACTTGAGAGACATTGCAAGCTCTCTATTCTGGGACAACTAGTAGCCATGAGGAATGCAAGATTAAAATGCAACTGGTTTTGTTTCCTGGTAAATGAACATGACTTCTGTTAGCCAGATGGGACCTGTTAGTAGATACATTGTGAAGTCCACCCTCACTGCAGGGGTCAGCTTTGAGAAATACAAATGCTGAGATTTCCCAGCACTAGCATCTGCAGATACTTGGATGCTGGCACTGCCCTGAGGCATATAGACTCCAGATATGGGGTTAAAGTCCCCCTGTGGTTTGCATACCCTTGGTGTGGCAGTGTAAGCCCCTAAAGATGTTCAGGGCACTGGAGCTTCAGGAGGGTTTAAGCAAAACCCTGATGGCTGGTGTTAGCTTTATACTGGTTTCTATCACCCTGGAACTCAGCCTCCAGGCATGAGGTACAGTGCCCCTAGAGGTCCAAATCTCTGTGGTGGTGGTGGTTGCTGGGAAAATGTCCCAAACATATACATAATTGCCACTAGGTGGACTAGCACCTAAGTGGTGTCAGTGCCCTCTAGTTTGCCAGTTATACTAAGTATTGTGGTTAGGAAAATTTAAGGAGCATTGGGTGATGATAAAATACTCAGGATTTAAATCAACCTGCAAGAGAGCTACCAACTGGCCTGGAACAGAGAAAGCAATCTTGGGATATAAAAAGGAGACTCAGGGATGCCAGTTCTCTAACACAAGGGATTTAAGTTGGATGCTTAAGCATAACTGGGCTCACAGAGAGCCATGTCTACTTTTGTCTTTTCAGGTTCTACAGAGACTTTTGAGCTGTGTATAGTACAGTGCCCATTCCTATGAACTTATTCCTTAAGGTACATTTTCAAAAACTGGCTATGGGAGCTCAAACTCCATGAGGAAACTGATAAAAATAGCATTTTGAGTGTTTGACAATAGAGATAGGATTGAAGCAAAAAGGATACTACAGCATGGAAAACAGTGCAAATAGCACATTCATAGGACGGCAATAGCTACAAACTAACATGTAGCAAGCTCAGACTCAGTCCAGGGGACATCCTGCCAGGGCAGAAGAGACTTAGATGTGGGAAGCCAGGAATGCTCCCAAGGGCTTCCCAATGGGAAGTTATTAAGGAAGTGTATGACTTTGCCCATTTGGAGAGAGGAAACCTGATGTAAATAGTTTCTTGGATATTTGGAGGGAAAGGACTGCATGCTGTTATAATGAAGTAATGTGTTCCTATACCATCTGTTTCCCAAAGAACTCTGGTGGTCATATCAAGCCACCCTCCTTGCTAACCCTATTCCAAGGAGAGAAAGTATCCAGGTGAAGACTGGCAGATAGACTCCACTAACATGCCTTCAGCAAATAATTACAAATATCTACTGATCTTTATAGATACTTCCACAAGATGGATAGAAGTTTTTCCTATTCAAATAGAATAGGCACAAGAAGTGTCCAAAGCCATGTTAAAGGAAATAGTTACTTGCTTTGGCCTTCCAGGGCCACTGCAGTATGACAGTCGCCCCTTATTTGTGGCTAAAATTATTCAGCAGGTAGCTACAGATTTAGGGGTCTCATTATCTCCATGCCTCTTGGATACCTCACTCACCAGGTAAAATCGAAAAGGATCATCATAATCTTAATAAAAGAAGGAGGTACCTTTCTCTGAAGGGAGGAGAGAACTTCCACTTTGACTACAACCTTGTCTACATATGATCAGAGTTGGTGAACTCAAAAGGCTTCCATAGCCTTGGCAACTCATGACAAGAGCCTAGGGTGATTACTGATGCCATAAACAAGAGTGTCAATTTGTTAAGTCAACAACAGGAGTCACTGTGCACTTACTCCTCATCTAGGATCTCTGTCCTTAATGTGCTGTACATTGTGATTTAATGCTATTACTAGTACTCAAACAGTATTTTTCACTTTGTGTTTCTATGTGGGTGCAAACTGTTGAAATCTTTACTTAATATATGCTAAACTGATCTTCTGTATATAAAGAGAATTGAAAATGAGTCTTGATGTGAATGGAAGGGGGGAGGGAGAGGGAAAGGGGAGGGTTGCGGGTGGGAGGGAAGTTATGGGGGGGGGGAAGCCATTGTAATCCATAAGCTGTACTTTGGAAATTTATATTCATTAAATAAAAGTTAAAAAAAAAAGACTATTCTGGCTGAGTTTTGCCAAGAAACCTTAGGAACATGGCTTAAATGATTGCCTATTGCCCTCCTCAGGATAACAATGGCAGCTAAGGCTGTTTTAAAGCTTAACCATTTGAAATGCTATATGGAAGACATTTCCTCACTTCTGAGATCCTCTTTGATTCAGAAACTCAAGATAAGATATATTATTGGCTGGCGCCATGGCTCACTAGGCTAATCCTCCACCTGCAGTACCAGTACACCAGGTTCTAGTCCCAGTTGGGGCACCGGATTCTGTCCCAGTTGCCCCTCTTCCAGTCCAGCTCTCTGCTGTGGCCCGGGAAGGCAGTGGAGGATGGCCCAAGTGCTTGGGCCCTGCACCCCATGGGAGACCAGGAGAAGCACCTGGCTCCTGGCTTCGGATCAGCACAGTGCCAAGGCCGCAGCATGCCGGCTGCAGTGGCCATTGGAGGGTGAACCAACGGAAAAGGAAGCCCTTTCTCTCTGTCTCTCTGTCTCTCACTGTCCACTCTGCCTGTCAAAGAAAATTTTAAAAAAGATATATTATTAATCTAGCTAAGTTACAAAAGGCTCTTATGGAGTATGACAACAAAATTTTTCCAGTGCCAAATCCCAAAATTATCCACAGCCTGTTTCCCCAGGAGACTTAGTCTCATTAAAAACTTGGAGAGAAGGCTCTTCCTCTGACCCATTATAGCATAAATAGGAGGGACTTACTAGGTGCTACTGAGCCCTCCTACTACCGTTAAGTGACAGGGAATTCTAAGCTGGGTACATTTGTTAAGAATTACTAAATCTTTACCTCTTGAATCTACCCAGATATACAGAAGAAGTTTGCCTACTCCTGAAAACTAATTGAATACCCCAAATATCTTTTCAAAAAGCAAAAAGGTAAGTAAAGTCTTTGCTTTTGTCATGTCAAAACTGTTGTTCTTTATGGTAGACATATTTAACCTACCTCTTTTTCTGATACTCTCAGGAAACTGCTACTGGCAGAAAAATTCCTCAATGAGTTTTCTATCATCATAGTAGACAATCCTGTTATATACCTCATGAAGCCATTTTTAAAAATCTGTCTATTGCTTGGGGCAACCTAGCCTTTATTTCAGACCTACTTTTACTCAAGTACTCAAGTACAGCAGGTACCAAGTCTGGATGCTCTAAGGTAGTTATGGACAACCTGCTAGCCTTAGAATATATACAGATGGAGCAATGAGGAGCATGTGTAGGGATGAATAGGCTGTCACATCTACTCTAACAGCACTACCATTTCACTATAAAAAATTACAAATCTTTATGCCCAGGCTTCATGAGATAATCTATCAGTACCATCTATTTGGAAAACAATAAAATACACTTTTCCTTTGTTAAATGGGATTCCACCTTCAATTTATCTTTTCAATTATGCTCATCCTGATTGAGAAACTTGTCTGTTTCATAATTCAACAGCTTCTCAGAGTAATGATGACCATGCAGAGGCCATAGTCATTGGTACTGAATAATGAAACCCTCTGGCTTGTGAAACAGATGTGTTAGATGAGATAGGTAGAGGTTTCTGAAGCCAGGGTAGGCAAGGAGAACAACTCTGATCAGCAGGAAGTACATACAGAAGACTGAATTTCATCCTTCAGTATACGCTTAAGATTAAGGGTCAGAAATCTCTGTGAGGCAAATGATATGGGACAGGCATGCAGCTAGTTAGGTCTGCAGAGTAGAAGTCAGAAGCCATGGCTGATTGCACCATGTACCCTCCTACTTGCCAGTCAAAATGCCCACCTTCCCATGTTGCATCTGCTGCCTCTGGGACCAGAGTGCATACAACATAAAACGTGGTGGGAAGCAGGAGAGATCACTCTTTTTCCACCTGTACCTCACCTAGAGGTACTGCTCCCATATTTTTGGATTTCAGATGGAGATTTTCTACTCTTTGCTCTCCTATTCTCAGACAGATATTCCAAATTACAGATACTGCTTTCAGTTTTTCATTTCCCCCTACTTTATAAGAAACTTTTTAGGCCACAAAGTTGTGTGTTTTTCTCTGCAGGGCAGTCCACACTCAAGCATGAGTGTATGTTTATTCCCTCACTGACAAAAAATCTTCCTTGTAGCATACAATACCAAAAAGACTGGGCTTAGTATTTCTATCTCTGCAGAAAGCAAGGACATGGATTAAAAATTAATAAATTCATTGCCCACATCAGAATCAAGGTATTCAAGTGACTCTCCTAAGCCATTAAGAGCACAACAACTTTGAGCTGGACTAACAGGAGGCATCTGTTAAGCTGGGCCTAATTCCCTAGCTGTGTTCTTGGCACTGAGCTATGGAAACTCCAGAGTCCTGTAAGAGGTCTGAAGGAAAAGCATGTTCAAGACAAATTTCAGGGACTACAGTTTCTTATAAAAAGTACACTTTAGGAAGTTGTTTGTGGTTAACTTGCTAGGGTAGTTTTATGAAAAGGAAACCTGAGCCGTTTAGCAAATTGAGGCTTTCATTTCTCTTTGTAAACAAAAACACAATTAAAAATAAAATCTAAAAACATAATCTGGGGGATTGGCGCTGTTGTATATATAGTAGGTTAATCCTCCACCTGCGATGGTTGGCATCACATATGGGTGCTGGTTCGAGTCCCAGCTGCACCACTTCTGATCCAGCTCCCTGATAATGCACCTGGGAAAGCAGTGGAAGATGGCCCACATGCTTGGGCTACTGCACCCATGTGGGAGACCCGCAAGAAGCTCCTGGCCCCTGGCTTTGGATCAGCACAGCTCTGGCTGTTGCAGCCATTTGGGGAGTTAACTAGCAGGTGGAAGACCTCTCTCTGTGTCTCTCCCTCTCTCTGTAACTCTGCCTCTCAAACAAATAAATCTTTAAAAAAAAATCTGGAAAATTACTTTGATTTTCTTCTAAATTATTTTCTGCAATTAGAGTTTTGCTGGAGAGCAGCCAAAATTTTTGTTCTTGCTATCCACAAAGGACTAATACAAGCATGAGGAGGTAAGAGGTATGCCACACTCAGGACTGGAAGTGACTGGACAATCTTCTAATGTGACTGAGAAATCTAGTCTTGCTTTCTCATTTTCACAAATTTGAAACTGAAACCATTTCACAATTATTTCCTTCCTTAATAGGCATGTGTATGTGTGTTTTCTCTCAGGGAGCTTGCAAACTCATTGTCAGCTTTTTTAGCATAATTGAGACATAATATAGGACTTCTTCCCTTCAGGGCCATAAATCACCTTGTACCAAGGTAAGGTTACTCAGCATGTCTCAAATTTTATCTAATGCAGTTTTGCAACATGCAGTTTTTGCCTGAATAAACTTCACAATTGAAGTAGTGAAAATTTTATGTAAATTTTGGAGAATCTAATAATATTTTGCAGTTTTAAGTAAGAAAAAAGAGGAATTTATGAAAAAATTCTAAATGGAAAATACAAGTAATAAGCTTAGACCAAAGAAAATATTTAAGTATATTATTATAAAGGTTTGGTAATTAAAATAAGGCACCACTGGGGGAAAAATACAGATATAGAATATAGAATAGGCAGCCTAGAAACTGATTTTGGTTCACATAAGAATTTCTGGAAAATGAAAGTTATATCACCAGAAATCAAGAATTACTTATTAAATTGTATAGGAATGACTGGGTAGGAATTTAAGAGAAATAAAATTTATTAGCCCCATCCATAATCATTAACAAAATAAATCCAAAATCCATCAAAAATGTAAATATTTTAAAACCATCCCTTCCAGGGTAGGCATTTGGTGCAGCAGTTCAGACACTGCTTGAGAAAGCTGCATCTTATGTAAGTTTTGGATTTGGGAGACTTGGACTGAATTCTCAGCTGCTATCTATAGCCTGGCCCAGCACTGTCTATTGCAGACATCTAAAGGTGAACCAGCAAATGGAAATTCTCTCTCACTCGCTCTCTCATCTCTGCCTTTCAAATACAAATATTTGAAATTTCAGGTGTAAAATTATTTGAAATAAATAAAAATATCCTTTTCAAATGCCCACCCAAACATGAGATTTGATCTGTGACTTAAAAACCAAGAATGGGGGTATGGCACTTGAGAAGTCTTCATCTCATATCAGAGTACTGGTTCACATCCTGACTATTCTGCTTCTGATGTAACTTCCTACTAATGCATCCTGGGAGGCAACAGATTATGGCTCAAGTACTGGGGTCCCTGCCACACATTTGGAAGGCCTGTATTGAGTTCCAGTCTCCCAGGTTCATCCTGGCCTGGCCCTGGCTGTTTGAAGAGTGAAACAGCAGATAAAGGATATCTGTCTCTCTGTGTCATTCTGCATTTCAAGTAGATGAAAATAAATATTTTTAAAATCAGAATGACTTCCCAAACATAAAATTCTTTAAAGAAATTATATAGCAAAAGGCTCACTGCTTCAATTATATAAAATTTAAAACTTTTATTTGAAAAAAATGCCATAAGCAATTAAAGATAAAAAGGAATAACAGCTTGGACAAATTGCTTTCAGAAATTATTTTTAAAAGTGTGTATGAATGGGGTTATTTTATTAGTATAGCAAGCAGAATATTTTCACATTTATTATTGGTTGGTGAATTGTTTTCTACTCATGACTTATGTTCAGGTTATCACAAGTAATCTTCTTAAACCACTTTGTGTCGTGAAATTTCAGGATTGTTACAGGAGTCAACTGTATCACTTATCATTCTGCTTCTTTACTCTCAATCATTTCAGTTCTTTTCAAAACCATATCCGCATGCCATTTATATCCAATATTTACTTAATAATTTTATTTAAATCAACTTAGCTTTACTAAAAAATTACATTTCTTCTAATTAGCAATTCTTATAAAATCATAGCTTTAAGTGAAAATTTAAATACATAATATTTAAAAACACTAGCCTGTCTTCCATTGTAAAATCACCTACACTGTCATGATCAATTTTATGCTGTGGGATAGTAGGCTAAGCCTCCACCTATGGTGCTAGCATCCCATATGTGCATCACTTCACATCCTAGCTGCTCTTCTTCCAATCCAGTTTCCTGCTAATGGCCTGGGAAAGCAGTGGAGGGTGGCCCAAGTACTTGGGCCCCTACACTAAGGTAGGAGGCCTGGAAGAAGCTCCTTGCTCCTGGCTTTGGATTGGCTCAGCTCTTGTCATTGAGGCCATCTGGAGAGTGAATCAGAGGATGGAAGACATTTCTCTGTTCCCCTCTCTGTCTATGACTCTACCACTCAAATTTTATGAGGTCAATTTAGCTAGGCTGTGAGATGCAGGCGTTTGGTTGGCCATCAACCAGTCTAGATGTTGCTGTGAAGGTACTTTTTAACTGTGTTTACAGTGTAAGTCAAGAATTTTTTTATAAAGCACATTATCTTCCATAATGTGGTAGGCCACATCCAACCAGTAGGGGATTTAAAAGAAAAGACTGAGCTCCCTTGAAGAGGAAGGACTTTTACCTTTAGATTCCAAACTGCATCATCAAAGCCTGTTGGAATTGCCAGCCTGCACTGCAGATTTTGGACCTGCCAGTGCCTTCCATAATTACATGAGCCAGTTCCTCCAATGTCATCTTGACCTGGGTGCTGATGCTGGGCTTTGCCTGGCTCCCCGCTCCTTTTTCAGGTTTCTTCCCTGTGACTTCCCAGTGCGCACCCTGCTGTACTCAATCTGGTCTCCTTACACTTGTGTCTGTGCTCTAGATTGTGCTGAGACTGCTTTGGCCTTCCAGGTCTCCCAGTTCCGCCTTCAAGACCTGGGTCTTATCAATGCAGAAGAGGAAGAAATTAAAGTGTGTTGGGGTGGGGGGAGACTGTCCCATTTAGAAATATGGAAAGCCAGATTTGGAAGGCAGGATTCCATCTCATGTTCCAATTCTGACTAATTGGTGGCCACATGGAACATGTTTAGAAGGATCCTGAGGCTTTGTCTGAGAGAATACAGTGATCTATTAGTGAGTTCTGACAGGAGACAGGTGGGCAGGGATCAGAGTGGTGAGAAACTTTGTTCATATTTGCACTCTGGTTTGTATGTTAGGAAACTAGCCAAGATTATTTCTTCTGAACCCTTTCCAACGATCAAACAAGGAATTTGACATGTGAATTTTTAAAAACAAAGTTAGATTCCAGGGATTCCCCATATTTACATATGTAGGGAAAGTCAACCAAGAGCAGTCCAACAAAAAAGACACAAAGAATACAAAGTACAGGTTACATTTGCTTCCCAAATGCCTCCTTTTTCATGTAGTACCAAATTGTAAAATAGAATGTGCCTGCTGAAATGAGTGGAGATTACAACTATCTCAAGCATGCTGGCTTAGCTATTCCTTGGTCTTTGTGCCAAGCTCCTGACACAAGGGAATCCTTGTAAATACTTTTGGGAAATCATTAGTCTAAAAATTATCTCAGGGGGTAGGGGTTGTTTGTGGGCATTTGGCACAGTGGTTAACATACTGCTTGGGATGTTCACATCCCATATGAAGAGTTCACATCTCAAATTTGCTTCCAATTCCAGCTTCCTGAAAATGTGTGCCTTGGGAGGTAGCAGATGACCACTCAAGTACTTGAGACTCTGCCACCATGTGGGAGATACAGACTGAGTTCCATGCTCCTGGCTTCAGCCTGGCCCAGCTCTGGCTGTTATGGGCATTTAGGGAGTGAGCAAGAAGATAAAACATTATCACTCATTTGCTCTCTCTCTCTCTCTCTCTTTCTCTCTCTCTCTCATCTCTGCCTTACAAATATAATGCAAATAAATACAGTTTATTAAAAAAAGAAAATTTATCATGGAAGCAAAACCTGCAATGATCTCTTCTCATGCTTATACTGTGGGAATGAGAACTGAAGCTACTCTGTAGCACATCAAGGTCAGAGTTTGCCTTGTCAAGATATTGTCAAAAATCAATCCAAATTTGTCCCTATAAGATATATTATGCCTTGCCTGGTTTCTAACGGTTGAAAATTTCCTTTAATCTCTAAGGTTAGGGGGTGGGGCAAAGCTGATAGATATAATTCATTCAGGGAGTTCAAGGCTAATCAATGGCCAAAGGTCGTATAGAAATGTATCATAGACCAGGAGTAGCAAAATTTTCTGTAGAGGGACAGAGAGAAGGTGGTTTTTGCTCTGTAGGCCATACGGTCTTAGCTGCAACTACCTAACTCTACTGTGGTAAAACAAAAGCAGCATGGACAGCACTTACACAAATGACACAGCTAAGTCTGATAAAGATCTATTTACAGAAAAAGGCTGCTGGCCAGATTTGACCTGTGATTTGCTGACTACTGGCTTATACTCCATTAGACATTCACCAGATCTGAGATGAGCAACTCTCAGAGGAAGAAGTAAAAACTGGACAGATCAGTCTCTGGCTAGTGTGGTGGCTGAAATAATTAGATGCTTCTTCCTGGATGGTGATTCTTTAACCTATTGAATTTCCAAATAAGATCTATAACATCTCTTATGAATGTGTGAGGAAATAAAGTAGTTACACTTACTAATGAAACTGTTTTACTGATATTAAAAATATTTCAATACAAAGCATGCCCTAGTTACCAATTCTTTCAAACAGGTACAATGAATGAGTTTGCAAACTATGTTGTGGAAGTCTACAAGACAGAGTGGAGAAGTTACTGAGAGGAAATAAGAAAAGTCTGCCATTTGGTGTGCAGTACAAATATGCTCTTGACATGCATGGAGATCTTAATTTTGCCAATTATCATGGAATAGTCTGCAAAAACCACTCTAACCCCAAAACCTCAAAAAGCACTCTCCTTCACATTCATTTCCTCTTTTATTATTAAAACTTTTATTTAGTAAATATAAATTTCCAAAGTGCAGTTTATGGATTGCAATGGCTTCCCCCCCCCCCATAACTTCCCTCCCACCCACAACCCTCCCATCTCCCACTCCCTCTCCTCTTCCATTCACATCAAGATTAATTTTCAATTATCTTTATATAGAGAAGATCGATTTAGTATATATTAAGTAAAGATCTTATCAATTTGCACCCACATAGAACATAATGTGTAAAATACCGTTTGAGTACTAGTTATAACATTAATTCACATTGAATAACACATTAAAGACAGCAATCCTACATGAGGAAAAAGTACACAGTGACTCCTGTTGTTGACTTAACAATTTGACACTCTTGTTTATGGTGTCAATAATCTCCCTAGGCTCTAGTCATGAGTTGCCAAGGCTATGGAAGCCTTTTGAGTTCGCTGACTTCAATCTTATTTAGACAAGGTCATAGTCAAAGTGGAAGTTCTCTCCTCCCTTCAGAGAAAGGTACCTCCTTCTTTGATGGCCTGTTCTTTCTACTGGGGATTGCATCAAATTGAGAAGTTTCTGTACTGCAAAAGAAACAGTCAGGAATGTGAAGAGGCAACTGACAGAATGGGAAAAAATATTTGCAAACTATGCAACAGATAAAGGGTTAATAACCAGAATCTACAAAGAGATCAAGAAACTCCACAACATCAAAACCAACAACCCACTTAAGAGATGGGCCAAGGACCTCAATAGACATTTTTCAAAAGAGGAAATCCAAATGGCCAACAGGCACATGAAAAAATATTCAGGATCACTAGGAATCAGTGAAATGCAAATCAAAACCACAATGAGGTTTTACCTCACCCCGGTTAGAATGGCTCACATACAGAAATCTACCAACAACAGATGCTGGCGAGGATGTGGGGAAAAAGGGACACTAACCCACTGTTGGTGGGAATGCAAACTCGTCAAGCCACTATGGAAGTCAGTCTGGAGATTCCTCAGAAACCTGGATATAACCCTACCATACAACCCAGCCATCCCACTCCTTGGAATTTACCAAAAGGAAACTAAATTGGCAAACAAAAAAGCGGTCTGCACCTTAATGTTTATTGCCACTCAATTCACAATAGCTAAGGCCTGGAATCAACCTAAATGCCCATCAACAGTAGACTGGATAAAGACATTATGGGACATGTACTCTATAGAATACTAATCAGCGTCGAAAACAATGAAATCCAGTCATTTGCAACAAAATGGAGGAATCTGGAAAACATCATGCTGAGTGAATTAAGCCAGTCCCAAAGGGAAAAATATCATATGTTCTCCCTGACTGGTGACAACTAACCAAGCACCAAAAAGGAAACCTGTTGAAGTGAAATGGACACTATGAGAAATGGTGACTTGATCAGCCCTTGTCCTGACTGTTGATGTACAATTTAATACTTTATCCCTTTTAGTATTTTTTTTGTTCTACTTAATACTATTGGTTGAACTCTGTAATTAACACACAATTATTCTTAGGTGTTTAAATTTAACTGAAAAGGGATCCCTGTTACATGTAAGAGTGGGAATAAGAGAGGGAGGAGAGGTACAGTTTGGGACATGCTCAATCGGACTTGCCCCAAATGGTAGAGTTAGAAATGTGCCAGGGGATTCCAATACAATCCCATCAAGGTGGTATGTACCAATGCCATCTCACTAGTCCAAGTGATCAATTTCAGTTCACAATTGATCACACTGAAAGGTCTAAGAATCAAAGGGATCACATAAACAAGACTAGTGTCTGCTAATACTAACTAACTGATAGAATAAAAAAGGGAGAGAGTGATCCAACATGGGAAGCGGGATACACAGCAGACTCATAGAATGGCAGATGTCCTAAACAGCACTCTGGCTTCATTTCCTCTTGAACCACTAGCAAATTAATTGAGCAGAGGGACAAAAATAGAACTCTAAAAATGTTTAGGGATGCTCAGGAGACACTATTTTAATACTGGCTGCACTGAAGTTTTAAGGAAATCGCAGCCTTACAATAAGACCTTGCTTCTGAAAGTTGATGTGAGAAGGCTACTGGAACACAAAGGCTTCCAGAAGACAGCTCCACCAGCTCAGCTGATAGAACAGAGTGACTCATCTCCCGACGTTATCACACTTTCCTCCTGATAACATTAAATTTCACAAAGCCAAAGAGATGAAGGAGAAAAGAACTCTCTTTTTTATTGTGAAACAAAATCCAGACAGTTTCAGTGATGGGTAGTGGCACCGTTACCACAAATATTCATAAAATAATATTCATTTCTGGTGGAGATAGTGCAGAGGCAAAACTGAGGGACTGGCCACCTGCAAAGCTTCACTTCCACATCAAAGATGCCTATGCTCAAACTCAAGTATGTGTATTTCCTTAATATCTGGAGCCCATCAAAATGTTCCAGAGATGTCCCTTGACAAATGTATCTTTAAGATTCCATTGAGTTTAAATTTTCAAAAAGGACTTTTAAAGACCAAACAACTTTTTAAGGCCTACTAATGACTCTGTAACATAAAACTTCAAATATCATGAGTGATAAAACTTTATTGAACAAGGGATGCAGGCTTATCTAAAATTAATCCTGGCAATTAGCTTCCCAACACTTATGAAACAACCTTCATCCATTCAGATTCTAGTGGTTCACCAGCGGTCCATTTACCTTATACATTTCTCACTAGTTTAACAAACTTGATATCTCATTTTAAGCCACCCAATAGATTTGGTTAACTCAGTTTCTGTCTAAGTGCATTTACATAAATTCTCATTCTCAGGAACCTGTAATGAATGAAGTAGTACACATCTCATAGCTACCTACTCTATTTATTACTTAATACCAGGTACCAGGAACTCTAGGAAACGTAAGACATAGTTCCTATATGAAGCTTACATAGGCAAAACAAAACACAGTAAGGGAGCAAATTATCATTTGGCCAGTACAGGTCCCCACAAAATACACCATATCCTCTACAATCACTCAGTTTTCACTATGTTTCCACTGTATCTGGGATAAAAGTTCCTTAAAAGGGCCTGGGAATATGTAGATGTTCTGAGGCACAGCCTTTTTCTTCCAATCACACGTCCACGTGCTCTCTCTGCTCCAGACACACATCCTATCTTTCAGGACCTTGTCTGACTATCTCCCTCCCACCCCACGGCCTTTGAGAAGGCTCTTCATTCCCTTTTTTCCCAAAATAATTCCTTATCAGCAGCAGCACTCAGCCCCATCATCACCACCTGCCTCAAATGCCTGTCATTCTCGACATCTTTCAAATCTTCTTTTCATTATATAATTGTTTTACTAAAATATTAATTTCCATGTGTCATGATTAGTACATAATAGTGGCTAGATATGTATTTACCTAAAGAAATAGATCAATGAATGAATGAATATCTGGAGTTACATAAACTAATCTGTTTTTTTTAATTTAATGCCAACCATTTAATAAAGTTACCAAAGCCTAAAGTTCACTCAGCAAACATTTCTAAAATTTTATTATTATGTACTGTGCTAGACACTGAAATATAGAGATCCAAATGTCATCCTAAGCACACAGTCTACGAGAAAGATGGATGGGTAAATAAGTAATTACAACATAACACATATTCTAGATAAGGAAATTTAAAGTGCTAGAAAAGGAAGGAAAATTAACACTTCCTTGAGGAGCTGGAGAAAACTTCTGTGGAAATATGTGAACTCTTCAAGGTTAAGTGGAGCTTCATTGGGCAAAATAGTGAGAGG
Source organism: Oryctolagus cuniculus (assembly GCF_964237555.1). Taxonomy (NCBI): domain Eukaryota; kingdom Metazoa; phylum Chordata; class Mammalia; order Lagomorpha; family Leporidae; genus Oryctolagus; species Oryctolagus cuniculus. The sequence continues at coordinate 144,673,660 of NC_091432.1, forward strand.
AGGCATTCCATGTAGGAAGCAGAATGTTAAAAAGTAAAAAGGGTTGAAGAAATTGCTGTAGCATGGAATAAATAGCAAGCCACCTGACACCACTGTGACTCAGGGTGTGTGAAATGGAAATTACTCGAAATGGAATGGAAATTGTGGTCTGAGGTGAAATGATGAGGACATGATGAATTTGAAGTAAGAACAGGACTCCCAAGTGGGACTGAATGACAATTAGTGGGAGGTACAAAATAGAGGTGTGGGAAAGTGATAAGAAGAAGAGAAATATTTCCAGGCAACAGTGGAGGATATACGGGACTCAGGGACTCCTGGTCTCTACCACCTTTTCAAAGGCATACTTCATCCTTTCTCCAGGACTGTCCACCCAACAAGCAGGGAGAATGACTGCCCAGAAAAACATCAACCTCAATCAACAATTAGCATAATGACCTTTACTTTGAATGTAACAGTTAAATATGACTGAACTACAACAGAGAAAGCACAAATAAAGTCAGCAGATCACATTGCTGGAGGAAAATCTCAGTGAATTATACTCCAAAGATGGAGAAACTAGACTCTGCAGAGGAAGAAAGCCTGTGCATTTCTCCCATTATCACAGTGACTGTGGGTTGTTTCTTAGGTCTGCAAACCCGTTTGCTTCCCTCTGTGACAATTAATATTATCAATTGAGGTACCAAGAGCCATGTGACAGGCTATAGAACAACTGAAATTCTTTCAACTCTTAGTATGTTGGGCATTTCACTGAGGGAGAAAGAAAATATGCTACACAGCACAGCCCATCTGGGGCCACTGCACACCTTATATGGGGAGAAACAAACAAAAACTCACTCTTCCTGGGCTGTTGACATACTATTGTTCAGAGTTTGACACAGCTATGCTGTAATCATTTGGACAGCAACCCTTCATTTAGCCCACACACTTTTCCTATGACCAGTTAGGTCAGCCCTTGACTATCTGGGACTTCAGATACAAATGGAAACTTGGGTATCACAAGCCTGAACCATTCTAATGGAAAGCGTTTGCTCTTCCTGTGAATCCAGCTGGGAAACTGCCTCCAGCCTCAGAACTTACTGCGCAGTAATCCAGCGGGACCTTGGGTTGTTTATACAATTTCCTTCAGTTTTAACTAAATAATTTCACATCTCTGGGCTTTAGTTTCCTCATCAATGATTCATCACAAATACTCTTTTTAAGCCTGTTTCATAAAATATTATAAAACAGATGTTTAAGAGCTTGTCAAAATTACCTTGTTGGCATCAAGCATATTTAAACAGAAGCCTCAGGTCACAGTGCATAAATATAATCTTTTTTCCCATTTTTAAGATTAGACTCTATCACATTAAATGTACAACAGGCCCCCTATTTAAGACCATAGCAAATTGCTGGGAAAAAGCAGAACTCCTGGAAGGTAAATACTACTATGTCTATATTTTATCTTTCTTTTATCTTTTCTAATGGCATTTGTATAAGATGTTCTTCATAAAATATGACTTGTTTTCCAAAATGCTTACTGCTTATTTGCAAAAGAAGTTAAGTAAAGGAAAGAGATAAAAAGGAAAAGGAAAAAATAGTTATTTCTGGGTGTTACTGAACTGTGCACATATTTCTAAAAATATTGTAGCCCATATATGTATGTTTAAACATGGGATCCAGGCCGGTGCCGCGGCTCACTAGGCTAACCCTCCGCCTTGCGGCGCCGGCACACCGGGTTCTAGTCCCGGTCGGGGCGCCGGATTCTGTCCGGGTTACCCCTCTTCCAGGCCAGCTCTCTGCTGTGGCCAGGGAGTGCAGTGGAGGATGGCCCAAGTGCTTGGGCCCTGCACCCCATGGGAGACCAGGAGAAGCACCTGGCTCCTGCCATCCGATCAGCGTGGTGCGCTGGCCGTGGCGGCCATTGGAGGGTGAACCAACGGCAAAGGAAGACCTTTCCCTCTGTCTCTCTCTCTCACTGTCCACTCTGCCTGTCAAAAATCTAAAAAAAAAATTTTAAAAAAAGATAAACATGGGATCCTGAAGGTGTTGAGCATTGCTTTCTAAATGTTCATCTCTAAATGTTATGTCTATGTCCACTCATAATATGAATCATGGTGTTTTCTAATGTTTCTTGCCCTTTGAGCCACAGCATAAGTTCTCAAAATATGTTTAATGATAAGAATTATCCAGAGAAAACAAAATAAAGGAGTCATGTCCAGAACTTGGACATAGTAACAAAAGTGAATCTGCAAGCGGTAAGGAAAAGAAGAGTCAAAACAATAAATAGTGCTGAAACAGCCAGATACTCACAAAGGGACAATGCTGTTGAATGACAGATATTATATACAAAATAACTTTCACTGTGAATTTCACATATAGTATTATAGAGCAGAGCTTCGACAAGTGTGGACCATGGACCATTTGCATCCAAGTCACCTGACAGATTCCTGAGTCTACCTTACACTAAGTTTCTCTAGAAGTGAAAGCTAAGCATCTATGTTTTTATTAAACTCCCCTAGATGATTTTGCATTCACTAAAACTTGAAATTCATTGACAACAGTGTTTTTACACTTGGAGTAAAATATCTGAATTCTAGCTCTGATAGTTATGGGCAAATTAAATAATCTATCTATATTTCATTTTCTAGTTATAATGATTAAATAGTATATTGTAGAGACAGTACTTAGCATAGTCATAGTTTATAGTAGATACCATACTATAGTGTTAAAATTAATCTCCATCGGAAATAAATGGAGTGTTTTATAAATGTTTTTGCAATGTCAAATTTTGCCTTTGCACTGAGATTTATGTATCCTTACTGTATCTAAAGGACAGTGACCTTGTCAAGTGTATTGGCAGGTAAATGGAGAATATATGATCTTGAGGACATGTTTGGACATACTATTTAGAGAGTAACTATTCATTCACACATCCCACCTACAAAATCACTCACCCGTTCATAAGGTACAACTTCGGATATGGGCACGTGATGCAGCAAGGGAAATCTGGCCAGTGACTGACTGAGCTAAATTACCTTGCTAGTCAGTGCATAGCATATGAATTCATTTACTAATGAAAGATTATGATATTCCAGGTGCACACATGGTGCACACTGAGAATGGAAACAAATGGTCCTTCCCCTTATGTAGCACATATTTTATAGGATATTGCAGCATATCCCCCTCACATTTCCATGCATTTCACAGTATGGCAATTTTTTTTTGTTAATAAATAACTAGAGGCCAGCATTATAGCGTAACAGGTTAAGCCACTGACTGCAATACAGGCATCTCAGATGGTGCCAGTTCAAGTCCTGGCTGCTCAACTACCAATCTAGCTCCCTGCCGATGTGCTTGAGAAAGCAGAGGAAGTTGGTCCAAGTCTTTAGGCCATTGCACCCTCGTGTGAGACCCAAATGAAGCTTCTTGCCCCTGGATTTGGCCTGGCCATTGTGGCCATTTAGGGACTGAACCAGTGGTTGGAAGATTTCTCTCTCTCTCTCTCTTTCCTTCCTTCTCTCTCCCTCGCTCTCGCTCTCACTCTTGCTCTTGCTCTTTAGCTCTGTCCTTCAAATAAAAAATAAACAGCTAGGAAACAGGAAAAGCCTGGTTTTATTGGTGGCTATTCTTTCTGAACAGAAAATACAAGAAAAATACCAAAAAATAAGTACACTTAGCTTCCTCTCTCCTTTCTGTCCTCGAAAGCAAATATCTTTCCTTACAATCTTGAAAATGCTGCTTCATTTCCTTCTAGCATACAGCACTGTTGATAGCAAGCATCATGCAATGGAGGAAGGAAACTTCTGGTGGGGTCAAAGCCACCTTAGCAACATCTGAGGTCTGTACATTCCTCTGCTTGCTCTTTGGTACTAAGAGATGAAAAGTCAGTGCTGAAAAGTGGGGGACAAGCACAGAAAATAATGGGTAAGGACTTTAGGAGTCTCAACCCAACTGTGTACAGATAACCAAAACCAAGGGCACCTTTGATTCAGACAAGACATTTTGCAGACAGCCTATATTAATTCCTATGTTTGCTGTGACAAAGTTCCACAAACCAGCTGGATTACGACCACAGATACTTATTTTCTCACAATCCTAGAGGATTGAAATCCCATGTCAAAATGTCAGCAGATCCATGCTCTCCAAGAAGACCCTGTTCAATGTCTGCTAAATTCCAAATAATAAATTGGCCCCATTCGTGAATGTAGGAACTTGTAAGAAGACGACTTTGTGTATTCAGAACTGCTGGAGTGTGAAGTGTTTGGTTTCCATCTGATGATTACCAGTAAACTTTGCCGTGCCATGGCTAATGGTTGCATTTCTCCACTACTGCTCTTGTCTCTGTTCCTTTTGTGTTTTTTCCTCTTCTTCTAAGGACACAAATCTTAGGGTTTTGGGCCTAACATAGTCCAGGAAGCCCACCTAAACTTAACTAGTTACATCTGCTAAGGCCCTATTTCTAAGTAAGGTCACATAATGAGGATTCAGGTGGACATGAATTTTGGACAATATAGTAGAGGATCATAGAGCATGGTCTTGGGAGAAGATAATGAGAGTAGTTGGAATCCAGGCAGGCAAAAGATGGCAGCAGCAAAGAAAGGACAGAAATGGCCACATACTTCATACTCCATTAATGAGATCAATTTATTCAATGGGCACACTAGTCACAGTAGAGGGGGCCTATGGTGCTTTTAGAAGCCAATTTAGAAAAGATTTAGAAAATGCTTTAATCTGTGTCAAAACCTAAAGAATAAAATAGAAAATTCATATTCATATTGAAGCAGTCATAAAACAATTTTCAACATATTTTTATGGAGGAGGGAGCCCTGGAAAATAAACATTCTCAGGGTAACTGGAAAAGTCATCATACAGCCCTGTCCACTAATATTCGTACTTCCTGTCCTCTGACGTTTGTACTTGGACTCTGCATGAAGCTTCCTTCCTTTCCTCCATAATGTGTTTCACCTTTAGGACTCAATTTATGAGATATTCCCTTGTAGACATTTTCCTGGAGAAACACCCCCACCTCATTTTTACTTCATGCCTCCACTCCAGGCTGCTTTGCATGCTCATCTTTAGTACCCTTGTGACCAGCTCTACCTCTCCACCTCTACATTGCTCCACGATTATCTATATCTACACGGCTCCTTTAGATCTGAGGGTAAACCCCAGGTGTCATGGTGCAGATGTTGCTGGAGTCCCATCCAGAGCCCCTATGTCATTCTAATGCACTCATCCCCTAGATGGCGTGGGTGTTGCCTGCTATTGGTTCATACATCAAGTATTCCCAGAAAAACTGCCCTTACCTGATAGGAGACACTTTGTCTGCAGAAGCTTGAGTTGACATTAGTTTCCATCCATCCCCTGCCAAAGGTGGACCACAACTAATCATTGGCTGATATCAAGGGCATCAGCCAAGCCATCTTGCATGGTGAGGGCAGGGGGACATGCTACAATCCACTCTCCAAAGTTTTTCTATGAAATCACCATTGCCTGTCTTCTTCTTCTACTTGTTCTCTTTCCCTCCTACCTTTACAGCACTCTCATGCTACATTGCTTGCCTAAGAATTTCCACTTCAATTTCTGCTTCTGGAGATTGCTAAGAACTTTTAACTTTCAGGACTAGCATTATCAACTATCAAAATTCAACTTATTGAAGGAATGAAGAAAGAGAGAAAGGGAGGGAGGGAGGTCCAGAGAAAGGAAAGAAGAGTTAATATTTGACATGGAATGAAGTCTCAGAGACCTATGAAAGCCTTTGCAAGGGCTGAAATGATAATAAAATAAACTTGAGTCCTAAATACACTAAAGATTTGAGCCCAAGATGAAGCAATAAGGGCATAAAAGCAGGGGCATAAGACTGTGAGTTCGATCACAGAAATGGGAACAGTCTAAGAATTAGATCTAAGTGTATATAAGATAATTGAAAATGAATCTTAATGTGAATGGAATGGGAGAGGGAGAGGGAGATGGGAGGGGTGCGAGTGGGAGGGAAATTGGGGGGGAGCCATTGTAATCCATAAACTGTACTTTGGAAATTTATATTTACTAAATAAAAATAAATAAATATAAAAAAGAAAGATTAAAAAAAAGAATTAGACCTAAGGAAAAATACCCAGTATGCCCCCAGCATTGTGTAAGTCACTTTTATGAGCACCACTGGAGAAAGAAAATAGTAAATCTCCAAAACTGGCATAAGTTTCCTTAAATTCTCTCTTACATGATTGACCCAAGAGGAGGGGATCAGCTTGGTTTGCAAGCATGAATTTTGAGGTTGGTTCAGATGATTTTGGTGAAAAATGGTTTGCTCACAAAAGGGCTGCCATTGAAGACCTCACACCTTGCTGATCTTAAGAGCATGATCTTGTGACGCCTATACAAATGACAGATTTCATGCCATAGAATTTCCATAGTAGGCTCCATTCTTCGTAATTTTAGTAGCTCCTCTCAACCTTTTCTGCAGTTTTGGAACTGAGCAGATGGCAGGGGAGGGCTTAACGAAGTGGTGAAGTTTCAGCTGCTATAGGCAATTCCTAGAATAACAATTCTGAAACTGATTTCCCCAACACACATCACATTGGCAGAAGGTTAGTGAATCTTTTTAGGAAAACAAAAAGGAAACAGTGCAACAGAATGAGGCATGAGGCATCCTATGTTTGATTAGGTTATGTGAAAGCAAACACTACTGAGAACAATTCTTCCCTTGTGTTTGCTATTCCCAAGACAATTTAATTAAATAAATATCAATAAAGTGAGGGGCTGCTGTCGTGCCACAGCCCATTAAGCTGCTACCTTTGATGCCAGCATCTGATATTGGAGCATGGGTTAGAGCTCTGACTGCTCCACTTCCAATCCAGCTCCCTGCTGATGTGCCTGGGAGAGCAGTGGAGTGCATAACCCATGTTGGAGACCCAGATGCAGTACCCGGCTCTTGGCTTCAGCCTGGCTCAGCCCTGGGCATTATGGTCATTTAAGGAATGAACCTGTGAATATAAGATCTTTTTCTCTCTCTCTGTCTCTCCCTCTCTGTTTCTCTGCTTTTCAAATAAATAATCTTTTTTTTAAAGTGAACGCTCGGGCCTACAGTACAGAGAACTGCCACCACATGTAGCAACTACTAATTGTGTTCTCAAACTAGTGTATGATCACACGCAATAAGATGCTGCAATCCTGCTGGTATTGGGGACCCCTCTAGTTTCCAGCTATCTACAAGTGAAATAAACAGTTAGAAAGAGAACAGGGATGAGCATTTGTCAAATTGTTAAGATGCTTCCTGGAACACCCACATTCATTCAATATTAAAGAGCTTAGGTAAAAATCTTGACTCTGCTTACAATTCCAGCTTTCTGCCAATGCATGCCTTGAGAGGCAGCAAGTGATGAGCAAGTAGAGAGCCACCTGCATGTAGAGACCTGAATTGGGTTTCAGCCTTCTGGTGTTGGCCTGAACCCTCCCATGCTGTTGCAAGAAATTGGGGTATGAAACAATGGATTGGAGTTATCTCCCTGTCTTTCTTTTAATGTTTAATTTTAATTAGTCTTAACATAGTCAATGTACTTTGAAGATACAATTGCAAGAACACAATGATATTCCCTTTCTCCCTCCTCCCTATTTTCCTACCCTCCTTTCTTCTCCCTTTCTTTTTTGTTTAGTTTTTCAGATAACATATTTTAAATTTACATTTTAAAGTTACATTACGGTAAAAAGTCTTAATACTTCACAGAACAAGAAGTTTAATGAGCAAAAAGCAAAAATACCCTAGTTTAGTGGCAATATAGAAAACTATAAATAATAATTGAATGGAAAAATGAATGATCACACAGATCATTATAGTAGTATAGCATTCTTAACCATTGGTTTGACAAAGGTATAAAACAAAGTTTTACAAAACTACATGTGTAGCAATACTGATATACACAGATATTTCTTTTTTGTTTATTTTTTAATTTTAGCTTCCACATACAAGGGAGAACATGATGTATTTGTCTTTCTGGGTCCAGCTTATTTCAATCAACATTATGTCCTCTAGTTGCATCCATTTTGCTGCAAATGGTAAAATTTCATCATTTTTATAGTTGAATAATATTCCATTGTCTATATATACCACATTTTGTATCTCTACCATATTGTGTATATATACCACATTGTCTTTACTCATCTGATGATGCACACCTTGGTTGATTCCAAATTTTGGCTATTGTGAACAGTTCTGCAATTAACAAGGGATGCAGGTATCTCTTTGACACAATTTGTTCAAGTGTTTTAGGTATATATCCAGTAGTGGGATTTCTGGATCATACAGCAGGTCTATTTATAGTTTTTAAATAAATTTCCACACTGTTTTCCACAGTGGCTGCAGTAATTTACATTCCTACTGTCGTTCCTCTGCGAATGGGGAAGCTACATAATGGTGCCGTGACTCGATATGAAACCTAGGAGGGAAGAAGCGGGAAGAAGTGGGAAAATACCGGAGAGAGCCTAGGGAGAGCCTAGGGAAAAGCCGGACGGAAAAAGTGCCGGAAGAAGCTAGGAGAAAGCTAAGGTTGAAAGTGAAAGTGAAAGCTAGAAGAAACATAGACTCGGATATGGACTGCGGGGAGAAGCTAGGAGAAATCTAAGGTTGAAAGTGAAAGTGAAAGCTAGAAGAAATATTGACTCAGATACGGACCGAGGGGAGAAGCTAGGAGAAAGCTAAGATTGAAAGTGAAAGTGAAAGCTAGAAGAAACAGACTCGGATATGGACTGTGGGGAGAAGCCAGGAAAAATGAGAGAGAAATATTGTTGGAAGAAAGTTAGGAAAAATACTGGGTAGAGAAAAATATAAGCTAGGGAAAATGAAGCCGCGGGGGTAGGCCGAAGCGGAGACGTAAGCTAGGTTGGAATTCATCAAGTCAGCCCGGGGAGCAAAAGATGGGAAGCCAAACCAGAAGTGGAGACGTAAGCTAGGTTGGAATTCGTCAGGTTAGCCCAGGGAACTTAGACTGAAAACTAACCAGTAGCAGAAACGTGAGCTAGGCCGTGATTCGCGGAAGCCGCCGAGCGCAGAGAGAGTGCGTGGGGCACGAGCGGAGAGAGCGCACGGGGCGCAAGTAGATAGGAAGCGCGGGGCTAGAGCGGAGGAGGCCGCGGGGTGGGTGCAAAAGGCGCGGAGACTGTGGAGCGCGTGCGAAGCCAGGAAGCCGCACAGATGAGAGAAGCACGGGCTGAAGCCACGCAGAGCCGGGAAGCCGCTGCGGTGCAGGGCGCCGGGAAGCCTCGGGGATAAGAGAAACAGAAGTATAGAAGTAAAATGAGAGAAATAGGAATGCTGGCAGATAGAAGTAAAATAAGAGAAATAGGAATGCCCGGAGATAGAGAAACAGAGAAAAATAAGGCCTCCCCACAATACGGCAATGAGAGGGCTCGGATTTGGTCTGCCTGATTAGTAAGGCGGTAAACACCTGCAGGCGGCTAGCAGAGTATGTGCCGCAGGTCACCGAAGATAGGCACGAATCAACACCAATAAGTCTACCCACAACATGGCAATGAGAGGGCCCGGAGTCAGTCTGCCTGATTAATAAGGCGGTAAGCACCTGCGGGCAGCTCTAGCAGAGCAGAGCAGAGCATGCGCTGCAGGGCACCGAACACAGGCACGCATCAGCACCTAAAAACCTCCCCACAACATGGCGAAGAGAGGACCCAGATTCGGTTTGCCTGATTGGTAGGGCTGTAAGCACCTGCGGGCAACTCGAGCAGAGCAGAGTGTGTGCTGCGGGGCACCGAAGACAGGCATGTATCAATGCCAAAGAATAAAAAGAAAGGGGGAACTGTGGGGAGCAACTGAGACTAGACTAAGTTACTGGAATTAAGACTTATTCTATGCATCTGCTCTCCCACAATATGGTGCTGAGAGAGAGACCAAACAACCTCTACACAGCTGCCTCTCGCCAATTTGACTGATAAGCTGCAGGAGCTAATCCTGCTCCTGATTGGAGGAGAGCAGCGTGCTCGGTGTGTGGGTAGCAGAGTTGGGATTGGTGGAAGAGGACTATAAAGGAGGAGAGAGACAACATGCACCAGGAACATCTGAAGGAACACCTGAGGAACATCTGAGCAGCCCCTGAGAGAGCCGGCCGGCGATGTGCCGCTCCTCCGCGGAAGCAGGGATAGCGGCGGGGGGGTGCCGCCCCTCCACGGCAGCTAACCCGGGATGGTGTCGTGCCTCCGCGAATGGGGGAGCGACACCTACCAAGAATGTGTAAGTGTTCCTCTTTCTCCACACTCTCTCCACCATTTGTAACTCTCTGCATTTTGTATTTTAGTCATTTTTACAGGGTGAGGTGATATCTCATTGTCGTTTTGATTTGCATTTTCCTGATGCCTAGTGATAATGTGCATTTTTTCATATATTTATTGGATATTTATATTTCTTCTTTTGAGAACTATTGAAATGTTTTGCCCATTTCTCAATTGGATTAATTGGTTTTTGTTGTTGAGTTTTTTAAATTGCTGATATATTTGAGATATTAATCCTTTGTAAGTAGGTGGTTTGCAAATTTCTTTTTCCATTCTGTTGGATGTCTCTTCACTACATTGATTGCTCCTTTTGCTGTGCCAAAGCTTCGGAGTTTGATATCATCTCATTTGTTTAGTTTTGCTTTTGATGCTTGTGCTTTGGGGTTCTTGTCCAAGAAGTTGTCCCCTACACAAATGTCTTGGAGTGTTTCCCCTACATTTTCTTCCAGTGACCTCATAGTCTCAGGTTTTAAGCTTAGGTCTTTGATCCATCTAGAGTCGATTTTTGTATATGGTGAGAGATATGGATCTAATTTCAATCTTCTTTTGCCAGCATTGTTTGTTGAAGAGACTATGCTTACTCCACTGTATGGTCTGAGCACTTTGGTCAATAATCAGTGGGTAGTATGTATGTGGATTGATTTCTGGGATCTTTTTCTGCTCTACTGAGCTGTGTGTCATTTTTCATGTGAGTACCATGCTGTTTTAATAACTATAGCTTTGCATTATGCCTTGAAGTCAGGTATTATGATGCCTCCAGCTTGATTTTCTTGTTCATGATGGCTTTGGCTATTCTGGGTCTTTCATGATTCCATATGAATATTAGGATTGCTTTTTCTAACTGTAAAGAATGTCATGGGTATTTTGATAAGTACTGCATTAAATCTGTAGATTGTGTTTGGTGGTATTTACATTTCAATAATATTGATTCTTCTAATCCATGAGCAAGGAATATCTTTGCAATTATTTTTTGCCCTTGATGACTTCTTTCATCAATGTTTGATAATTTTCATTGTAGAGATCTTTCACTTCTTTGATTGAATTTATTTCTAAATATTTGATTTTTTTGTAGATTTAGAAAATTAGATTTCTTTCTTGATACCACTTTCTGTGAATTCCTCATTAGCATACAAAAAAGCTACTGGTTTTTGTATGTTTATTTTGTAAACTGCAACTTTACTGAATTGGTTTTTCAATTCTAACACTTTTTGATGAAGTGTATGTATAACATCATGTCATCTGCAAACATAGATAATTTGACTTCCTCTTTTCCAATGTTGATGCCCTTCATTTCTTTCTAATCTCTAATTGTTCTCGCTAAAACTTCCAGTACTATATTGGATAAGAGTGGCAAAAGAAGACATCCTCATCATAGTCCAGATCTGAGGGGAAATGCTTTAAGTTTTCTCCAGTTCAATATGATATTTGCTGTTGGTTTGAGATACATAGCCTTTATAATTTTGAGTAAGATCCCTCTATACCTAAGCTGTGGAGGACTTTTGACATGAAGGGGTGTTGAATGTTCTCAAATGCTTTCTCTACATCCATTGAGATGAACATATGGTATTTGTTCTTTATTCTGTTGATGTAATTTATCATGTCTATTGATTTGTGAATGTTGAACCACTCTTGCAGTTCTGGGATAAATCCCACTTGATCTTTTTGATGTGCTTTTGGATTCAATTTGCTAGTATTTTGTTAGGAATCTTTGCATCTATGTTCATTAAGGACTATATCCTTAATGAATAGTCTGTAGACTATAGTTTTCTTTTCATGTCATATTTTTGGTTTTGGTATCAAAGTAATGTTGCTCTCATAAAAAGAGTTTGGCAGACTTCATCCAGTTGCATATTTTGGAATAGTTTGAAGAATACTGTAGCTACTTCCTCTTTGAATCTTTTGCAGAATTCAGTAGTAAAGCCATCAGGCCCAGACTTTTCCTTGATGGAAGACTTTTTTCTTTTTCTTTTTCTTTTTTTGACAGGCAGAGTTAGACAGTGAGAGAGAGACAGAGAGAAAGGTCTTCCTTCCATTGGTTCACCCCCCAAATAGCCAATACGGCCTGCGCACTGGGCCGATCCAAAGCCAGGAGCCAGGTGCTTCCTCCTGGTCTCCCATGCGGGTGCAGGGCCCAAGCACTTGGGCCATCCTCCACTGCTATCCCGGGCCATAGCAGAGAGCTGAACTGGAAGAGGAGCAACTGGGACAGGACCGGCGCCCCGACCAGGGCTAGAATCCAGGGTTCTGGTGCTACAGGCAGAGGATTAGCCTAGTGAGCTGTGGCGCCGGCCGATGGAAGACTTTTGAGTACTGCTTCAATAACATTGCTTGTTATGGACCTGTTTAGATTGTCTGCATATCCTTAATTTAATCATTGTAGGTAATATGCATCCAGGAATTTATCAATTTCTTCAAGATTTTCCAGTTTATTAGCATATACTTTTTCATAGTTTCTTATCATTCGTATTTCAGTGGTGTCAATTTTTCATCTCTATATTTTATTTATTTGAATTTTTCTCTTTTTTCTTTGTTAATCTGGCTAGAAATTTATCTATTTTCTTTTGTCAAGAGAAAGTTTTTTGCTTTGTTGATCTTTTGTATTTTTTTAGTTTTAATTTAATGTATTTCAGCTCTGATCCTTATTATTTCTTGCCTCCTGCAGATTTGTGGTTGAGTTTGTTCTTTTTTTTTCTAAGTCTTCAAGATTCATCATTAGATCTTTGAGACATTTCTCTTTTTTAAAAAATGTGGCACCTAATGCTATAAACTTCTCTCTCAATACTGATTTCATGGTATCCCAAATGTTTTCATATGTTGTGCTTTCATTTTCATTTCTTTCAAGAACGTTTTTATTTCTTTCAATGACCCTTTGATCATTCAGTAGCATATTGTATAATTTCCAAGTATTATTAGTGTTCTGTTGTTCTTGTTGTTGATCTCTAGTTTTATTCTATTATGGACTGAGAAGATACATGGTGTAATTTCAATCTTTTTAAATTTGCAGAGATTTGATTTGTGGTCTATCCTAGAAAGTGTTCTATTTGCTGATGAAAAGAATGTGTATTCTGCAGCCACTGGGGGAAATGTCCTGTAAATGTCTGTTAGGTTCATTTGTTTGATACTATGTTTCAACTCTGATGTATCTTTATTTTTTGTTTATATGATATGTCCATTAATGAGAGTAAAGTTGAAATAATCCAATATTACTGTATTGGAATCTATCTCTCCCTATAGATCTAGTATTATTTGCTGTATATATCTGGTCAGTCTTGAGTTGAGTACATATATATTTATGGTTGTTATGTTTCTTGCAGAATTGAACCTTTTTTCAAAATATAATGTCCTTCTTTATCTCTTTTTACAGTTTTTAAGTTAAAGTCTGTTTTATCTGATACTAGGATATTGACACTAGTTCATTTTTTTGTTTCCATTTGCCTGGTATATCTTTTCTTTTTTTTTTTTTTTTTTGACAGGCAGAGTTAGACAGTGAGAGAGAGACAGAGAGAAAGGTCTTCCTTCCATTGGTTCACCCCCCAAATAGCCACTACGGCCTGCGCACTGGGCCGATCCAAAGCCAGGAGCCAGGTGCTTCCTCCTGGTCTCCCATGCGGGTGCAGGGCCCAAGCACTTGGGCTATCTTCCACTGCTATCCCGGGCCACAGCAGAGAGCTGAACTGGAAGAGGAGCAATCGGGACAGGACCGGCGCCCCGACCAGGGCTAGAATCCAGGGTTCTGGTGCTACAGGCAGAGGATTAGCCTAGTGAGCTGTGGTGCTACCCTCTGGTGTATCTTTTTACAACTCTTTACTTTCAGCCTGTTGTGTGCCTTTGCCTTCTGATGTGAGTTTCTTATAGGCAGCTTACAGAGGGGTGGCTTTTTATCTATTTAGCCAACCCAAGTCTCTTCATTGGTGAATTCCATCCATTTACATTCAAGGTTAGTATCACTAAAGGACTAAAACCTGTTATGGAAAATGATTTTACCTGCTGTTAGTGAATTTGATGTTGTCATGTGTTTTCATGATGCTCATTTCTAATGCAGGACACCCTTCGGAATTTCTTGTAAAGCTGGTCTGCTGGCAGTGCATTCTCTTAGTTTTTGCTTATCTGGAAAATACTTCATTTTTTCTTCACTCTTGAAGGATAGCTTCACTGTACATAATATCTATGGTTTGAAGTTTTCTTCTGTTAAGACCTTGAATCTATCATCCTATTCTCTTCTGGCTGTAGACGCTCCACTGAGAATTCTGATGCTAATAAGTGGTTTTACTTTATATGTAACTTGACAACTTTCTCTTACTGTCTTTAGGATTCTCTCCTTGTTTTTCACTTTTGATAATTTGAAAACAATGTGCCCTGGAGAAGATCTTTATTGTTTGTATCTGCTTGGGATTCTTTGAGCTTCTTTGTATCTGGATGTCCATATCTCTTTAATGACCTGGGAAATATTCAACTATCATTTCATTTAGCAGGTTCTTTATGACTTTTTCCTTTTCTTCTCCTTCAGTAATACCTATAATATGGATATTTGATCATTTAATCGTATCCCACATTTCATGTAGACATTCTTCATTCTTTTTAATTCTTTTCATTTTTATCTGATTGAGTTATTTCAACGTTCTTGTCCTCGAGGTCAAAAATTCTTTAATGCATTTGGTCTACTCTGCTGTTAAAGCTCTCAATCATACTTTCTAAATTCTCTCATTGAAGATAACATCTACAAAATTTCTATTTGATTCTTCTTAATGAGTTCTGTCTCCTTAGTAATATCTTCATTCATGTCACTCATTGATTTCCTCATTTCTTTAATCTATCTGTATTCTCTTGCATTTCATTAAATTTTCTTAAAAAATTATTTTTAATTCTATATCTGTCATGTCTAGATTTCCTTCAGTTGAAGATCTATTTCTGGAGTAGTTATAGTGTTCTTTTGGAGTCATCATTTTACCTTGCTTCTTCATGCCCCCTCCCTACATTGATGTCTGCCCATCTGGTGTACTTGTCCCTTCTTCCTTATGGATTCAGTTTTATTGTAAAAGACTTTGTGGCTTAGCTGGAATGCAGGATATCAGTTGGCCTGTTACTTTGACTTTGGTTCTAGGTGAGCCTAGAACCTAGAAGTGTAGTCTCTGAGTGATTTCTGTTGTTTCAAAAAATGTCAGCTCTGTCTATAAGTAACACAGTGGATTAATCTGCTACAGTTTGTAGGGATCGAAGCATGACTTTGAAATGAACAATGGTTTCCTTGGGTGTGTATCTTTGGTCTACAGATAGTTCAGTGTCAGTCCCTCTAGCTAATGTGATATCCAGGGCCTTGTTCTTGGTGCCGAGGGAGACAAGTATAGTTGCCTCATTCTCCTACTGGCAAAACCGAGTGATGCCATGGTTTGTGGCACCAATTGCTGCAGCTCTAGTGCTGTATGATACAGAAGGACCCTTCCTCAGTTCCTGCTGTGAGGGTCCAAATGATGCTGTGGTTTATAATACCACATACCTTAGTCCTAGGGCTAAGTAAATAAACAAATCTTTAAAAAAAAATCAGTGTGATGATGTACATGAAAGTAATTGGCAAATAGTAGCTCTGAAATGACATCACTTTCTCTTTATTTCTATTCTGCCTAACTTGGCTGAAGTTTGTCAAAATAGCTGTCACTACTTCAAACAGTTTCAACTCTGGCTCATCCACATTTTGCCCTTTACCTTTGAATGAAGAATAAAGACTTGTCTACCTTAAAATTCCTTGCCCCTTATTCTATGTGAATGAGGCAATGAAGTTTGACTTTAGGAATGTTAGTTTTGAGTCTCTTCAATAGGAATATAAAAGAAACTATAAATCTTAAGACACTCCTTGACTTACAACAGGATTATGATTCAATATATTGATGGAAAATTGAAAATATCGTAAGTTGAAAATGCATTTAATACACCTAACATAGCAAACAGAAAAGCTTAGCTGAACTTCCCTTAAATAAACTCAGAACACCAACATTAGCCTATAGTTGGAGAAAATCTCTAACATAAAGACTGTTTATAATAAAGAGCTGAATATCTAATGTAATTTTTTGAATATTATATTGAAAGTAAAGAATACTATGGTTGTATAGGTAAGCTTTCACACCATAGTAAAGTTTTAAAAAATGGTAAATTATGCCATTGTAAGTTGGGGATCCTTTGTATTTAATACTCTGCAACTATAAATGTATCACCATTTAATGAGCCCTGTTCTTTTTTTTTTTAATTAAATGTAAGTTCCTCAAGCACAGCAGAGATGTTATGGGTTGAGGTTATTTATGTGGCAAATAATAGAAAAGCTGCTACTAGTTCTTATAACTACAAAGTCCTTGGGACTTTTAATGGCTTGATACAGGTGTGGTTTGGTACAGGCTACAGCTGAACTTTTTTTCAGCAGTTCAGAATTCTGCCTACTTTTATATATTGGTTTTATTATTGTGCTGGCCTCATAAAATGATTGCTGGCAGTATTCATAGAGTACTTCATTTATACCCAAAGGAAGAGTGAAGGCCACGGCCAGCTTCTAGAATGACCACTCAGAGTCTCGAGCTTCACTCTCATTAGACTAACCCTAACTAAGGCAGCTCAGGAAGTGCCATTCTCTGAATGACTTCAACCTGTATCTGGATGACAAAGAAATTCAATTACTCTAAGTGACTTAGAGCAGTCAGGGCCCTCCTCTGCATCTGCACATCAGGTCCATCACTCCTAGACATCATGGTTGTCACTTAAGAGAGCTGAAATGGGTGTTAGAGAAACAACTTCAAGATGTGCAATAAACAAAAAGCATTTGACCAATTTAGTACATTGTTCCTAAATACTTTTTTTTCATTTTGAACTAAAATCAATCCCTGGAGCAAGGACAGTCTCTTGAACAAATGATGCTGGGAAAACTGGATCACCGCATGCAGAAGTATCAACAAGACCCCTACCTTACACAGGACATAAAAATCCACTCAAAATGGATTAAATACCTAATTCTATGACCTGATATACTCAAATTATTATAGAACATTGGGGAAACCCTGAAAGACATTGGCATAGGCAAAGAGTTTTTGAAAAAGACACCAGAGGCACAAGCAACCAAAGCCAAAATTCACAAATGGGATCACATCAAATTGAGAAGCTTCTGTACTGCAAAAGAAACATTCAAGAAAGTGAAGAAGTAACTGAGAGAATGGAAGCAATTATTTGAAAACTATTCAACTGATAAAGGATTAATAACCAGAATATATAAAGAGATCAAGAAACTCAACAACAACAAAACAAACAATCCAGTTAAGAAATGGGCAAAGCACTTACACGGGCATTTTTCAAGAGGAAATCCAAATGGCCAACAGACACATGAAAAAATGCTCAGGACCACTAGACGTCAGGGAAATGCAGATTAAAACCATAATGAGGTTTCACCTCACCTCAGTTCGAATGGCTTTCAATCAGAAATCAATAAGCAACAAATGCTGGCAAGGATGTCAGGGGAAAAGGTGCTCTAATCCCCTGCTGGTGGGAATGTAAACTGGAAAAACCACTATGGAAGAAGTATGGAGATATCTCAGAAAACTATATACAGACCTACCATATGACCCAGCCATTGCACTCCTGGGAATTTATCCAAGGGAAATGAAATCAGCAATGAAAGAGTTATCTGTACCCCATGTTTATTGTAGCTCAGTTCACAATAGCTAAGATATGGAATCAACCCAAATGCCCATCAACTGAAGATTGGATAAAGAAATTATGGGATATGTACACCGTGGAATACTAAAAAGCAATAAAAAAATGAAATCTTGTCATTTACAACAAAATGGATGAAACTGGAAAACATCATACTGAGTGAAAAAAGCCAGTCCCAAAAGGACAAATACTACATGTTCTCCCTAACCTGTGATAACTAATAGAGCTTCTAAAAGGCACTCTATAGAAGTGAAATTGACACTTTGAGAAGCAATGACTTTGAACAGCCCTTGTCTTGACTGTTGAGGAACATTTTTTTTCATACTATTTGTTGAATTATTTACTTAACAGGGTTAATCATACGTGTATAAAGTTATTCGAAAATAGATCTTAGTACAACATAGGAATGGGAATAGGAGAGCAAGGAAAAAGAGGGGTCGGAGAGTGAATGGGAGGGCAGATGTGCTGTGAAGAATCACCATATTCCTACAGTTGTAATTATAAAATGTATGTGGTTTGTACTCCTTAAATAAAAGTTTTCAAAATGTGAAGAGAAAAATGACTTTTTTTTTTCTTTTTTGACAGGCAGAGTGGACAGTGAGAGAGAGAGAGACAGAGAGAAAGGTCTTCCTTTTCCATTGGTTCACCCCCCAATGGCTGCTGTGGCCAGCGTGCTGCGCTGATCCGAAGCAAGGAGCCAGGTGCTTATCCTGGTCTTCCATGGGGTGCAGGGCCCAAGGACCTGAGCCACTCTCCACTGCACTCCCTGGCCATAGTAGAGAGCTGGACTGGAAGAGGAGCAACCAGGACAAAATCCAGTGCCCCAACCGGGACTAGAACCTGGGGTGTCAGCGCTGCTAGGTGGAGGATTAGCCTAGTGAGCCACGGCGCCAGCCCAAAAAGTGACTTTCTAATTGTACATCCTTGAGTTTGTTTTATTTAATAAACTCAGTATATGAATGTAAAAGACCATATATATACCTCCAACACCCTTTCTGTACACACACCTAGATAATGTGTGTTTGGATCTGCAAGAAATTCAATACTTAGGGGGCTGGCACTGTGGCATAACGGTAAAGTTGCCACCTGCTGTGCTGGCATCCCATACGGGCGCCAGAACAAGTCCCAGCTGCACCCACATGGGAAGACCCGAGGGAGGCTCCTGGCTTTGTATCGGCACAGCTCTGGCCATTGCAGCCAATTGGGAAGGGAACCAGCAGATCGAAGACACTCTCTCTCTCTCTCTCTCTCTCTCTCTCTCTCTGCCTCTCCTTTTCTCTGTGTGTAACTCTGACTTACAAATAAATAAAGAAATCTTTAAAAAAAAAAGAAAAAATAAATTAATAGTGAAACAAACCAAAATATGCATGAAAGGATATTCAAGGATGATACACTATAAAATAGTTTGTGCAAATTATAGCCAGAATCATTAGGATCTGGAATATCTTCAGAAAAAATTCAAATGCAATTAAAGTTCAGGTAAAGTATTCTTAATTCAAAATTACAAAATCTGAAATCCTCCAAGATCCAAACCTTTTCTCAGAGAATTTCAGATTTTGGACTTTTTTAGGCCAGCATTGTGGCATAGTGAGCTGGGCCTCTGCTTGCGGTGCTGGAATCCCAGATGGGTGCTGGTTCAGGTCCTGGCTACTCCTGTTCTGATCCAGCTCTCTGCCATGGCCTGGGAAAGCAGTAGAAGATGGCCCAAGTCCTTGTCCCCTGTACCCACATGGGAGACCCGTAGGAAGCTCCTGGCTCCTGGCTTTGGATTGGCTCAGCTCCAGCTGTCTCGGCTGGCCATCTAGGGGGTGACCCAGAGGATGGAAGACCTTTCTCTCTGTCTCTCCCTCTCTTTCTCCAACTCAACCTCTCAAATAAATAGTCTTTTTTAAAAAAAGATTTTGGACTATTCAGATTGGAAATGCTCAGCTGATACAGTCTATGCAAATATTAAAAAATTCAAAAAGTTCTGAAATCTGAAACACTTCTGGACCCAAGCATTTCAGATAAAGTATATTAAATTGGTATTTGACAAAACAAATAAAGAGCTGTACAATATCATTTGCTTTGTATTGTAAAGTACACAGATATTCTTTTCCAAAAAAAAATGGAGACAGGGTAGTCATAAACTCAAGAAACAGTGTACAAAAGAGAAATTGGATAATGATACAATTATCAAATATGAATGGGGGAGAAAAATGGTAGGATGGAGTTAGGGAACACAGTTCTCACATGTCATCTGTTATCTACCATAGCAAGAAGAATAAAGATAAAATTTTAAATAAAAATCAAACTGGGCTGTCTATACATATGTACTTACATATGTAAAACAGAAAGCACAGTCTGCACCTGTAGAGATGCCAGGGTGGAGAAGGGTAGAACAATGAGAGTCTTTTTATCCTATGTAAGCACTACTTTAACTTTTTTTTAAAAATAAAAGGTGGTCAATGTAGTTTTTCTTATATGGGAAGACATTTTATTTACCATGCATGATACTCTGAAACTATTCACCAAATTTCTAAAACCTCTATGTATTAGTAATTAATATGTACTTTAAATAAAAATAGTTTCAAGCAAGCCACTTGCCCAAAGCAAATAATGGAGTATACGTTCAATGCTGTTTAGGCTTGGGCTTATTTTATTCATGCCGTAAACAATAGATAAACCCTTCTTTGCCAAGTGCAGTTGTCTTTATATCTGTCCCTGAAGAACCATCTACTAATATCTATTAAGTACACCATTAAAATTATCACAAAACAAGCAGATACAATCTACTTCAAGAAGGACTGTTTTAAAAAACAAACTTTGATTAATTTTGACAAAAACCTGTTATGTCTCTAATTATGAACCCTGGTGGGTTAGTCTGTGTTGATCATTTCTTTAATGAAATACAGATCATCAATGTAAAAAAAAAAAAAAAAAAAAAAAAAAAAAAAAAATAAAAGGTGGTACAAAGAGGTTCCCCTAATAATCTATACCTACTAACTTTAGGATTAAAAAGTATAATTTTTTACAAAAAAACTAAGTCTGGTACATTTTCATAATATGTGGATTTATAACCTAATTTTTTAAAAATCATACAACCAATCTAAAAAATTAGTATCAGTCAACTTTCTTCTCCTCATGTTTACCTAATCATCATTTTCAAGAAGCCATGGGATCTCTCTCCTCCTATTAGTGTCCCCTATTTGCCACAGATGGCCATTCCCTTACATTTCTTCTGCAGAAAAAAGGAAAAGAGTAACGTGGATTAAAATCTAAGTGTCTGTTTGTGCTCCGTGTGGCTTCAGCCAAGGTATTTCTCCTAATGGAAAAGTAACACCTCCCTCCCTATCTTTCAGAATTAAACAAAAGAGTATTTTTGGATGTGCATACATTTGAGATCACTATCTAACATACAGTAATTATTTAATAAACAGACATTCTCAGGTTGAGGAAGGGCAATGAAGATGGCATGGTAACACGATCAGAACAAAAATACTGGAATTCCATCTCTATACCTTTATAGTCTTTAAGCATATTAAGTACAGAAATTAGAGAGACTCCCAAACTCTTCTTGCTGTCACCAACAGCACAACAAGACATTGTCATCTGCTTATCCTCCCCGATGCTGATTCATAGACGGCTTTATCTAAAAAGGAGTTCATAGATGAGGAAGGGAGGGGAAAACGTTCATCTTTCTCAATACACTTTTCAAGTTATTCCTAAAAAGTAAGAGTACCAAGAGAAGTAACATTTATTCTAAAAGTGCTTTATGGTCAGATACATACTCTAATTATAGTGAAATCCATAAAATGGGCTATCATCTCAACTGCAAGAGCAAGAAAAAATTACGAACCCAGACTTCTGGAATACTGGACACCTACACAGAAATCTAGATGCATAAAAACAGGGGTCCTTTGAATACTGTGGTAGCAAAATGCCTTACATGAAATTCTGAAAGAAGTTCTTGAATTGTACATGAAAGGACACCAACATGAAAATAAAAGTACAAAACTCACTGTAAACACAAACATGTAGTCAAAATGAAAATATTTTAATATTGTAATGCTGATGCACAGAAAAGTTACAAAGCAAAAAATGCTAAAAATACACTTACAGTAATTTAATAGTGGACATACAAGTTTGAAGGGGTAAATTATGCTATCAATAACAGAAAGCATGGAGAGGAAAAGCTAAAATATAGAGATTTTCTTGAAGAAAAATTGTTATCAAAATAAAATAGACCATTAAAATTACAAGCTGTTTAATGTGAGCTTCATGGTAATGACAAAGGAATAAACATATCCAGATACACAGAAAATAGAGAAAGGAATCAGAGCATATCAGTACAAAAATCATTCAACCACAAAGGAAGACAGCAAGAAAGGAACAAATAATATAATGATATAATCATTATAAGATTATTAACATAATTTTAAAATGGATATAAATTTTTACCTATCACAAACTACTTTAAATGCAAATGGGTTAAATTCTCCAATCAAAGGCATAGAGTGTCTGAATGAACTTTAAAAATAAATCTAACACTACATTAACCACAAGAAACTGACTTGAACATTAAGGACACACATCAAGCTAAAAGCTAGAGATGGAAAAGGATTTCCATGCAGTTTGTAACCAAAAAAGCAGCAAAAGTATCTGGACCATTATCACACACAAACACAGAATTCTAGTCAAAACTGTTAAAAGAGATGATTTTTTTACAATGATGGAGGGATCAATTCACCAAGAGGCTGTAGCAATAGTTAATATAAACATATATAATATCTGAGCACTAAATATATAAAATAAATATTAATAGAACTCAAGGGGTAAATAAATAGCAAACTAATGTTAATAGGGAACTTCAGTGATTTCAACAATGGATAGATAGATCATCTGACAGAAAACCAATAAGGAAGTAGCAGATTGAACATTATAGACCTTAACTGACACATACATTTGATCCCAAATCAGCAGATTACACATTCTATTCAAGTTTACATGAGCATTCTCTGGGATTGCCATAAAATAAGTCTTAACAAGTTTTAAAAGCAATGAAGTATTTTTTTGAACTACCGTAGTATAAAACTGGGAAGTCATTAACAGTAAGAAATTGGGAAATTCACAAAAATGCAGAAATTAAATAACACACTCATCAACAACAACAATTGTATCAAGCAAAACATCAAAATGAAAATCAGAAAAATAACTTGAGACAAATGAAAATTCAACATATGAAACTTATGTGATGTAGCAAAAGCATTTGGAAGTTTACAGTGATAATGTCTGAAACAATTTTAAAGAAGCTCTCAAATAAGCAGCGTAACTTTACAATTCAATAAACTGTCCTTGGGCTCCTGTACCCATGCAGGAGACTCAGAAGAAACCCCTGGTTCCTGGCTTCAGCCTGGCCCAGCCTGGCCATTGAGGCCATCTGGGAAGTGAACCAGCAGATGAAAGACCTCTCTCTCTCTCTCTCTCTCTCTCTCTCTCTCTCTTTCTTTAACTCTGCCTTTCAATAAATAAGTAAGTGTATGCTTCTGTTGATAAACAAACAAACAAACAAAAACCAAAGCCAAAGTTAGCAGAAGAAAGGAAATATTACAGATAAGAGCAAGAATAAATGAAATTGAAACTAGAAAACATTAATGAAATTCATTATATGTTTAAAAACAAAATTGACAAGTCTTTAGCTATTCTAAACAAGAAAAAGAGAGGACTCAAAATTATAAACAAAAGAGGAGACATTTCAATTTATAACAAAAATTCAAAGGAACATATTAGACTGCTCTAACCAATTATATTCAAACAAACCAGACAATCCAGAAGAATTTGATAAAGTCATATAGACACAAAATTTACTAAGGCTGAACAACAAAAAATGTAGAAAAATCTGAATAGACCCACAATGGAGAAGACTAATAAAGAGTAGTATGATTGATCAGTAACAAAAATCTCTCAATAATGAAAAGCCCAGAAAATTATAACTTCATGACTGAATTCTACCAACCATTTACAAAATAACTAACACCAATCTTTGTAAAATTCTCCCAAAAACTGAAGAAACAAGAATACTTCCAAATTTATCAGCCATAACAGCATTACCCTGTTATGAAAGCAATACAACCACACTTAGAAACTTAATTACAAGGCAGCTCAATGTCACACATTTAAAGGACCATACATCATGATGAATCAGGATTTATTCCTGGGCTGCCCAAATGGCTCAATGTATGTAAATCAATAAATGTAATACACCAAATTAGTATAATCACACTTAAAATTATAATATAATGTAAATAAGCACTGAACAAAATTCAATAGCACGCCATAAAAATAGAGATCAAAATTATGTACTGATGAAATATACCTCAGCATAATAAGGAATACAGGATTAGTATGTTGAAGAAATAGGCTTGCAAGATAGGAATATTATTCAAACTTTAAAAAGAATTAAATCTTGCATTTTCAGCAATATGGGTAAATCTGGATAATATTACATTAAGTAAAATAGGGCAGGCACAAAAAGACAAGTGTTCTTTAAGTAACTGACAAAAGCAGAAAGTTATGGCCAGGGCTGGGGCTTCAGGAAATATAGAGAATTTGGTCAAAAGTTACAAAGTTATGCAGGATGAGTAACTTCTACAAGTCTCACATACAGAATAGCAAATTCATTTAATAAAACCACATTACAGAAACATGTGCAGGGTGTGTAAGTTCTGAAATCTAATGTACAGAATAGCAATTGCAGTTGATATGACTTCACTATACAAACACACAGAAGCTGGCAATACACTACCATAGACTCCCATAGCCAGTGAATGGCTGGTGACCAAACACCATCTTAACAGAACAAGCTAGAAAAGAGGACGCTGCAGTGGCCTGCACATCACTGATGGATTCTAACTGAGGGAGAATTTCAAGGTCCTGATTTTGAGCATGGTCTGGAGAACTGGCTGTGGGCAGGGCACCCACTTAGCACCATGAAAGAAGGCCACCTTGTTTCCCTCCCCTTTCCCCATGAAAGAACCAGTCTTGGTATGTTCAGGTGGAGCTCCAGCTGACATTGGCAAGACAGCTCACTCCAGGGATGGGGCATCTCAGAGGGCAAAGAACAGATCCCCTGTACCCTGTGACTCTGAGAATCCTGTACCCTGTATTGTGTGAGTTCTGCATAGGCATGACACTGATTAGGGTATGGGATGTGATTGGGTTTACAGGCACTCAACAGTCCAACTCTATAAGCCAAGAACTCCCTGAGTCCTAGGGAGTGAACTTGTGAAGGTCTCCACACTCACACTACAGAGATCACAAATGCTCTGTGCAGTTTGTGAGAATCTGAGTGGGTGGGCTCCAAAAGCACTTTGAGCTCACTCTAGACAGTGAACCAATTGGTTCACCTTGGCACAGAGAAAGGCTAAGGCTGTGAACATGCCAGCCAGCATAAACACTCCCTCCTCCTCTTCATGATAGTCAGAGAAGTTCTACTGTGCCCAAATTGGATTTCACTCTGGACTCTTGACCCACCCACAAATGCTGCCCCCCAGCCCTGGACATTTGCTTTAAGTTGCAGGCATTCCATCAAGCCCCAGAAGCACATTGCCAAAAACAAATTCTTCAGAGGAGATAGTAACAAGTGATTCCCGAAATGTGAAAATGATCACTGTGGAAATATAAAAAACATGAACAAAAAATGTAATATAATTCCCCCCAAAACACAATACTGCATTAATATTGGACTGCAGAGAGGAGGAAATTGCTGAAATGGTTGAAATGGAATTTTGAAGTATGATTGTAGCATTCAATGAAAACATGGAGAAGCTCATGGAATTAGGAAATCAGTGAATGAATGAAAAGTTCAGCAGAGATAGAGGCATTAAAGAAAAATCAATCTGAAATCTTGGAAATGAAGAATTCAATATGGTAAATAAACAATATGGTAGAAAGCCTTAACAACAGGCTCAGTGAGGCAAAAGAAAGAATATCTAAACTAGAAGACAAATCTTTGGAAATATCTAAGGAAAAAAAAAGAAAATTTGAAAAACTAAAAACAGTGATCAGGATCTATGAGATACCATCACCAACCAAATACATGTGTCTTAAGATTTCCTAAAGATATGGAAAAAAGGAATGGCCTAGAAAACTTTTTCAGTGAAATAGAAAAAAAATTCCCCTACTTATAGAAATATATAGACATCCAAATAGAGGAAACACATAGAACTCCAAATAGGCACGATCAGAAAAGATCAGCACCAAAACACGTCCTCTCAAACTTTCCTTAATAAAACATAAAGACCCAAAAATCTGCAAAAGAAAAATGCCATATTACCAACTATATTATCAATAGTTGTGTGCTGGTTGCTCCTCTTCCAGTCCAGCTCTCTGCTGTGGTCCGGGAGTGCAGTGGAGGATAGCCCAAGTCCTTGGGCCTTGCACCCGCATGGGAGACCAGGAGAAGCACCTGGCTCCTGGCTTCAGATCAGCGTGGTGCGCCGGCTGCAGCGCGCTGGCCGCAACGGCCATTGGAGGGTGAACCAACCCGACCTTTCTCTCTGTCTCTCTCTCTCACTGTCTACTCTGCCTGTCCAAAAAAAAAAAAAAAAAATTAAATGTTGAGGATTTCTGTAAATTCTTTGTTCTCTGTAGTAGATTGCCATTTATACTCCCAACATGTGTGTACTGATAATCCTCTCCCACACTAATGAGTGGCTTTTCCCCTGGTTTGGGCTGGAATCTGCTTTATTCTCACCCTGTCTCTATACGTCAGCAGGGGTGGCTCTGAAGACGGATCGTCATCCCTCTGCACCTCTTGGATTTCTGGGACTGATGTGGTGGGCTGTGAGCCACTCTGGGAAAGAATGCTGCTTTTATGCCTATCACTCAGGCCTAATAAAAGATAACGTGGCTGGCTAAAGCCAAGGAGGGGCTGGCAAAACAAAAAAGAGAACAGGAGGCCTCTCAGGGGTAGTTCGAGTCTTGGTTCAATTCTTCTCCATGGCAAGCCACCCTACTATCAGGACTCATAGGGCCCCTTGTTCTCCTAATTTTAATTTTAACCTTCAGTCCTTACATTGTTAACAAACTTGTACAGTTTATAAAACAAAAATTGGGCACCGTTCAATTAATAATCCAATGGTCCCAATATAAACCCTTAAATGTTTGTAAAACCTATAAAATGTCAGTCTAAAACCCCTGATTGGGTTTTCCAAACATGTACAAAAACAAGGGGGGAATGAAGAGCCAAAGTGACTCCATTTAAAAACAATAAAAAAAGCAGCCTCCGTTTCCCATAGCAGACCCGGGTCTTTGGGAAAGCAGGCATTCAGGCATTCCGGAGGTATCAAAGCTTACCAGGGACAGCTAGCTCGGTAGACCAAGGACAGCACAGTAGAGACTGCTGAACAAAGTAACTCCCTGTACCCAAAGCTTCCGTGCTGTATGTAACTTTTTTCCTGCTGATGTAGCCCTTTTTTTTCCTTTAAGAGACCGGGGCCTCACTCCTTCCTCCGCTGCACGGATTGGTTGGATGGGGTCCCTGTCGCAGTTTGTATTCCCGAATAAACCTTACTTTTGCAGTTGGGTGTGATTGACTCTCTGGGGGTCTCTGCGGGTATCTAATGATCTGGGCGCGACAGTGACCAACAAATGTCCCCTTCTGTCATTAGTGTCCAAGAGATACCTAGCATGTGCACAGATCAATGGAAGAGTGAATAGATGATGGATTGAGTGGAAAGATGGAGCAATGGAAGAGAGGTAGATGGATGGTTGGATGGATGAAGATTTGGTGGGCAGATGCATGGATAAAAGGATGGGTGAGTGGATAGATGGTAGTTAGGCTGGATGTATTATAGGTGGGGAGATTGATGGCTGAGTCACGGAGAGATTCCTGAAAGATCAGATGTACGGGTAAATGGAAGCTTAGTGATTGAATGGGGATGTGAAGGACAGTAGGTGTGTCAGTGGTTGGCTGTGTGAATGTGGGTAGGTGGATGGATGAAGAAATGGAGGAAAGTAATATATGGTGTTTGTAATGTAGAGGTAATGTAATGTAAGATTGTAATGTAGATTGTAATGAAGAAAGTATTGTATGGAAAGTGAATAGGGTGATTTATGAAAGGGTGAGCAGGTCAGTGAATGGTTGCTAAGCCCCAAGTGTTGGTGGGATTTGCCTCTTGGTGGCATAGAACAGGTGTGGTCTCTTGTTCATAGAAGTGAAATGAATTGGATGAGAAGTTGGAAATATTTGGGAAAATGGAGAGGAACTTCAAGGATAATAGGAGACCAAGGCAGTTTTCAATGCTCAGATGTTATGAGAAAAGCCCTGTGAGAGGGATCTTGGTGAACAGTCAGGCAGCGGGAGAATTCAGAAGAATTCATCAGGGTGACTTGACTAAGCCACAGCACACATTACTGACCTCCTGCTTTATTTATTTTTCTTGCAATGTGTCTTTTACCACCCTCCAATCTCCAGTAAGGTCAGGTGAGTCTCATTGAGAACCAGTTCTGTAAGTTATTATATGGGCAGAGAACAGACAAAATCTCTGTATATTGAGATATGGTCTGTGAGGAGAACTTCTCGAAAGAAGAGTCCATCTGCCCTGTGAGTAAGGCCCTGTCTGGTGACGCTTGTCTGTTCTGGGCTCCATTCCTTATCAGTCTCCCCAAAGTAACCCCTTTCCTGGCCCAGCCCAACATGAGGGCATCTGCAAGAAGCAGCCTAAGCCGACACTGTGGCTCACTAGGCTAATCCTCCACCTAACGGTGCCAGCACACCGGGTTCTAGTCCTGGTCGGAGCGCCGGATTCTGTCCCGGTTGCCCCCCTTCCAGTCCAGCTCTCTGCTATGGCCCGGGAGTGCAGTGGAGGATGGCCCAAGTGCTTGGGCCCTGTACCCCATGGGAGACCAGGATAAGTACCTGGCTCCTGCCTTCAGATCAGCGCAGTGTGCCGGCCGCAGCGCGCTGGCTGCGGTGGCCATTGGAGGGTGAACCAACGGCAAAGGAAGACCTTTCTCTCTGTCTCTCTCTCACTGTCCACTCTGCCTGTCAAAAAATAAAAAAAGCAGCCTAAATCAATGCACATTTTCATTGCATATTTTAATTTCCTAATTGAAGTATGACATAACTACACAAGAGTGTATAATTCATAAGTCATTAGTTTGATACCCTCCCCACACTCCCAAAACATGTTACCAGCACCCCCAGAAGCCCCACTTCATGCCCGGTTCTTGTCACCTTCACTTTTAAGCACCTTAGATTCTTAGTTTATATTAATAGAATTATAGCTAGCACTCTTTTGTGTATTAATTTTATATATGTGAGACCCATACATGCTGTAACACATAGTTAAGGTATTTTCATTCTCATTGCCATATAGTGTGCTGCCATAAGAACTCAATTTTATTATCAATTCTGTGCTGGGGAGGTATTTGCGTAGTTTCCGCCTGGAGATATCTGAGTAGCAGAGCTGTGCACATCTTTTATTTCTCTTCGTAGCAGAGATGAACACTCTGTCTTTCATGGTACATGTCCTAGAAAGTCACGACTAGCATTGCAGGATAGAAAGGGGTGTGGTCACCTTCCTCCCAAGTTAGCAAACAGCCTGCATGAGAGGTTGTATCCTCACCAACGCTCATTCTGATCATTTTGCTAGTGTGGTGGTTTATGATTTTTATTTGCATTTTCCTGATGACTGTATTTTCATATGTTATTGTCATTGGAGATCTGTGAAGTTTCTGTTCTAGTTTTTTTTTTTTTTTTTTTTACAGACAGAGTGGACAGAGAGAGAGACAGAGAGAAAGGTCTTCCTTTGCCGTTGGTTCACCCTCCAATGGCCGGCGCACCGCGCTGATCCGATGGCAGGAGCCAGGTGCTTCTCCTGGTCTCCCATGGGGTGCAGGGCCCAAGTACTTGGGCCATCCTCCACTGCACTCCCTGGCCACAGCAGAGAGCTGGCCTGGAAGAGGGGCAACCGGGACAGAATCTGGCGCCCTGACTGGGACTAGAACCTGGTGTGCTGGCGCCGCAAGGTGGAGGATTAGCCTAGTGAGCTGCGGTGCCAGCCTGTTCTAGTTTTTTTTGTTTTTTTTTTTGTTTTGTTTTTTTTTTAAGATTTTGTTTTTCTGTTATGTTGCCTGACTTTTTCTTGTAGTAACTCTTTGTATATTCTGGATATAAGTTTTTTTCTGGATATAAGTATTCTGGATATAAGTATTTTTATATTCTGGATATAAGTTCCCTGTTTTACATAAGGACTGGGTCCTATCTTATAGGTATAAAAACTGAGCTGTAAAACTGTACAGTATAGGTGTAAAAACAGAGGTGTAAAAGCAGAGACAGAAAGTGAGTAGGTGAAAGTGAGTGATACAACCTGGGCCCAGCCATTCCGGTCACTACAGCATCCTCCATGTGGCCGAGTCTCCTGAGCAGGCCTCTGTGGGCTAAACTGTTCCATACATGGCGGCATGGAGTGGAGAGGAAATTGTTAGGACCGTAAAGCCGCTGACAGTATTCCACCACATGGGCCTGCTGTGTGGCCAGCTACTCCTGGTCTTTTTATCTTCTGAGCTGGTGTTGTCCTCTGTAATGGGGGATTCTGAAGCCTCCCTCATGTGGTTGTTGAAAGGATGGTGTATTGGGTGGATTAACATCCCCCAACTTTTTTTCTTCCTGGGAACCTCTGAGTTTGACCTTAGTTGGAAATGGGGTCTTTATAGATGTACTTCATTAAGAATCTCAGGATGAAAACACCTTTTGGGTAAACCCTAAATCCAATGACTGATGTCCATATGAGAAGAGAGGCCAGTTTCAGACATTTGATGAGTGGTTACGAGGCTACTTGTGTTGCCACAGCCATGTTAGGGTGCCTGTGTTTGATTTTAATTCCAGCTACTTGCTCATATGTACCCAGGGAGACAGCAGTGATGGCTCAGGTAGCTGGGCCCACACCACTCAAGTGGGAGATTTGGATTCAGTTCCCAACTCTACCTTTATCTGGCCCATCCCTGCCTTTCAAGAGCTTTAGGCAAGTGGACTTAGAGATGGAAGATCTTTCAGTCATTCTTTGTCTCTGTCTCTCTCCAACTCTCAAATAAATAAAAAGGAAGGTATTAAAAAGAAGAGCATCCATGGAGACACATAGAGGTAAGAAATTCCCATGGAGACAGAGGCAGAGGCTGGAGTGATACAGTCAGAAGCCAAGAAACACCGACAGCAACCAGAAGTAAGCAGAGGTGAGGAATTCCTCCTGCAGCCTTTTTAAGGTGGAGTGACCTTGATAACACCTTGATTTTTGACTTCTGGCTTCCAGAATCACGAGAATCAGTTTCTCCTATTTCCAAATTACCTACTTAATGACAACTTATTATAGCAAGCTTTTATAACTGAATACATTTAGCTAAATCATACCACTAGCAAACAACGGATTGAAATCTAGAACCTGGTGTTTGCTGTCCCCACTCTGAACACTGAGACACCCTGGCAGTGGGAAGGGTCTATTGGCAATTTAGTTTTTATAAAAAGATTTGTTTATTTAATCTGAAGTCACAATTGCAGAGAGAGAGGTAGAAACACAGAGAGAGGGCCTTTCACCTACACATTCACTCCCCATATGGCCACTACATCCAGGGCTGGGCCAGGCTGAAGCCAGGAGCCAGGAACATCATCAGGGTCTCCCATCTGGGTGGCAGGGGCCCAAATGCTTGGGCCACACTCCACTGCTTTTACCTGTCTCATTAGCAGGGGGTTGGATGGGAAGTAGAGTAGCAGGGATTTGAACTGGCACCCATAAGGAAGGCTAGCACTGCAGGTAGTGCTACGCACAGTGCCTGCACCAGTGACTTGGTTTTCATTACTTCCAAGTTAGCTTGCTAGGCTACAGGGAGGGCCCTCAGCTCCCTGCCCTCCTCGTGGGAGGAGGTTCCAAGTCTGTTGGTTTCCTGTCCCTACACCCCTCATTGCTTCTTTCAGGCTGTCTCACCTGGGCCACCTCCTGAGAGTCTGCTGCACCCACAGGCAGAGCAAGGGACCTGCTGAGTGCAGTGCTAGGGCCTGGACCTCCTCTCCAGCGTGGCCCTGCACCTGCCTTCTCCTGAAAAGGTCATGTG
This sequence comes from Oryctolagus cuniculus, assembly GCF_964237555.1. Classification (NCBI taxonomy): domain Eukaryota; kingdom Metazoa; phylum Chordata; class Mammalia; order Lagomorpha; family Leporidae; genus Oryctolagus; species Oryctolagus cuniculus. The sequence continues at coordinate 144,705,688 of NC_091432.1, forward strand.
GTGTCTCAGGGCCAGTGCCCTTGACAGTGCACCTGATGGACACACCGTCATGGACCCACAACCCTCCCCTCCTGTTGTTCCTTCCCTGCGCCAGGGCACTGGTGAGCTGGACTCCTGAGAGTCCAGGCAAATACCCCTGCCCTCCCTCCTTCTTTATTTACCCCATCCATCACCACTGCCTGTCTCTGAGAACCCTCAGGATTCCTCCCCTGCCTGACCTGGTCCCCACCTCCTCTCCAGGGCTCCCTTCTCTGCCCTAAATTGCACCCCGCCCTACCCAGAGTGCCAAACACAGCTCTGAGGAGAGACGTGCTGCGGGGTGACTCAGTGCTCACACTGTGGGCCAGGAGAGGCCTGGCTGCAGTCTGTAATCGGTCATCCGCCTGCACTGTGACCTTAGCCACGTTTCCTCACCTGGAAATGGGCTTGCTTCCAGCCTCCACGTCTTAAGGTTCCTACAGAAAAGTAAGCACATTGCTTAACAAGTGTTGGCGCTCCAGTTCCAGATCTTGTCCATCTCCCCGTGTCTGAGCTGCACTTGTTCTTAGTGCCTGTCTCAGACCTGCCCCTGCATAGGGTCCTAAGAAGTGGGACTTTACCCTCTTGGAGCTCCCCAAGGGCCTGGAGACTGCTGGGCTCCTTTGGTGCTTCCCCCACCAGCTCAAAATCCAGGGTGATGTTGGGGACCCCATAGCTCATAGCATTCATTGCACGGCCTGGAGCAGACAGCACCCACTGTGCAGATGAGGCCTGCTGCCGCCTTCTCAGGCTGGGTGGTGGCACAGTGAGAGGAAGGCAGGGGAAAGGCACTCACTGTGGGAGCCCAAGAAGGGAATAACAGGACAGCACAGGCACAGCACTGTCCTCAGGAGGACCCTGATGTGAATTCCCCAGCACACAGTATCCAGTCAGCACCACCTGGGAGCCCAGAGGCTGACACTGAGTGACTAATAGACCTGGAGGGCCAGAGTCCAGGTGTGGGCCACCTGGTTCCTAGTGAGCCCCTCGTGCACATTCCACTCCCGCCTTTCCAGCTTCTCCGGGTTGCAGCACACCCTGGCCAGTGACCTATTCCTGCATCCTCAAAGTGCATCCAGCCAACCTCTGCTTCTGTCCTCACCTTCCTTCTGCCTCTGACCCCTGCTGCCCATCCCCTTAGAAGGACATTAGGGATGGTACCTGAGTACTCCAGGGTCCTCTGCCCTCTCAGGTCTCCCAGCTCCAGCCTGTGTGCAAAGTCCTTCTGCACATGAAGTCACTTAGTCCCAGGTCCCAGGGATGAGGACGAGGACACCCGGAGGCCATCGAGTTGTGATCGCACCAAGTCCCCCTTTCCTCTCCCTGTCAATGGCTTCTTACCTTTTCTTCTTTGCTGGCGTCTTTTTGGTCCTATCTCTGTCTGGTGCCTGCCAACTTGGCACCCTGTGCCTAGCACCAGGCTGGCTCTGTTAACTGCCTGTGGCCTCCTGTGACACCCTAGGTCCTGACACAGCCATCCTCACCTTGTTTGTACAAGCTGCACCCTCCCCCAGTGGGTTGAGGAAGTGTGGTTCTGGAGCCCCTAGTTTGCTACCTTCCCAAAGTCTGGGGACTGGTGAAACAGGCCCATGTGGGTCTGGTCTGCTGGCACTGCGTCTACCCCAGCATCTTTCCCAGGGTCTCCTGCTCAGTGGGCTGGGTTGACAGAATCACGAGGCCCACTCCTTCCCCAGACCCAACATCTGCTCCATCCTACACCAGCCCGTTGTTCACCTGGACCCCACACAGCCCTAGAACTGCGCTTACCTGGCTTCTGCTGCCATTTATCCTCAGGGCATCCCAGAAAGCCTTGACGTGACCTGTGGGCATTCAGCACCTTTCATCCCGTGTCCCAGTGTCCTTGCCTGACACTTCCCCTTGGCTCTTCTACCCACCCTCAAACCAGGTGTGGCAGAGGCAGAGGAAAGCAATGACCCACCCTGCTCCTCTTCTGACCTCTCATGCTCTCCATGCCCGCCCTTCCCTTGGGGTCAGCATCTAGTTCCCTTGTTCAGAAAGGAGACCTTGCAGGAGGACTCTCAAGTGTGGGGTCCCAGGAGAAGAGCAGGTGTGTAGGGGGACACTAAGGGGCGCCGTCAGAGGAGAAGGCTGATTCTGCCTCTCACAGAACGTGCCTGCTATGGGGCACCCAGGCCTGCAAGAAGGAGTGAGACGTCCCACTCAGGACCCACAGTGCAGAGGATCCAGGGCTTTCCTGAGTAGAGAAGCAGCACGGCTAGGGTTTTAAAGGGAAGACTGAACTGCAGTGGACCTCAGGGAGGGAAAGCCTGGGGCGTAGCGTGACTGAGCATGGCTGCGTCCAGAAGCAGGACGTGAGGAAAGGGGTCCTGGCCTGTGACTGGAGGACGAGAGATGGACGTAGGGGCTGGGGTGGTTACCTGAGTGTTACCTCAGCAGCCTGCTCAAGCTCTTGGTGCGTGGATAAGAGGGAGATCCTGTCCTGCTTCTGACAGGGACTGGCCATGTGACGACTGTGAAATGTGAAGAGACCATCAGCCCTGCTTACAAAAGCCTACCGTCCACAGCAGCTCTTCCGCGAGTCTTGTCTTTGGAGATCTTATCAGCACCTAACTGACTTGTGGACAAGAAATGCCAAACTCCAGCACTCTCTTGCATTTCTTCCACGCCATGGGTTGGGGTGAGGGCTACTCAGAGGTACATGTGCAGGTCACAGGATAGTAGCCCAGGTTCAGTAAAATCACAGGGTTATAGAATGCCTCCCCTCCAACACCTCCCCACCTCATCAATAGGGCTCCTGTATAATAACAGATTATAGCAGAAGATACCGCATGGATTGAAACCAGCCCCAGGCCATTGCCAGTTTGGGGAGTGATACAGCACATAGGGGTATGTTATGTTCTCCCTCTCCTTTTCCCCTCCCTCTACTTCTCCCTTCCTCTTGTACCTTTCAAATAAAATGAAAAAAGTTTTTTTCTAAAAAAAGAATATCAATCCCTTTCAGCTGTTCCAAAGAAGTGAAGAGGAGGGAACACTCGTAACTCATGCTGTGAGGGTAGCATTATTATTATTACTATTTACCGAAGTTCTTTCTTTCCTTTTTTTTTTTTTTTTTTGACAGGCAGAGTGGACAGTGAGAGAGAGAGACAGAGAGAAAGGTCTTCCTTTGCCGTTGGTTCACCCTCCAATGGCCGCCGCTGCAGCCGGCGCACCGCGCTGATCCGATGGCAGGAGCCAGGATCCAGGTGCTTTTCCTGGTCTCCCATGGGGTGCAGGGCCCAAGCACCTGGGCCATCCTCCACTGCACTCCCTGGCCACAGCAGAGAGCTGGCCTGGAAGAGGGGCAACCGGGACAGAATCCGGCGCCCCGACCGGGACTAGAACCCGGTGTGCCGGTGCCGCAAGGTGGAGGATTAGCCTATTGAGCCACGGCGCCAGCCCTTCTTTCCTTCTTTCCTTCTTTCTTTCTTTCCTTCTTTCCTTCTTTCTTTCCTTCTTCCTTCCTTCCTTCCTAGGCAGAGTTACAGAGAGGCAAAGGCAGAGACAGAGAGGTCTTCCATCTGCTGAATCACTCCCCAAATGGCCACAATGACTGGAACTGGCCTGATACAAAGCTAAGAGCCTGGAGCTTCTTCTGGGTCTCCCATGTGGGCGCAGGGGCCCAAGGACTTGGGCCATCTTCCACTGCTTTCCCAGGCCATAGCAGAGCGCTGGATTGGAAGTGGAACAGCCGGGACTTGAACCGGCGCCCATATGGAATGCTGGTGCTGCAGGTGGCAGCTTTACCCGCTACGCCACTGTGCGGCCCGAAACATTCTCTCGATATCACAACCAAAGCAGCAGTAATTGAAGAAAATGAGAATCTCTGGACACTGCAGGAAGGGGTGTTGGCATCAGAGGTGGAATTCGTCCTTCGGGAGACTGAGATGGGGAGGATGAGAGCCAGCCCAGGGCAGCCTTAGTCATGAATGTTTGTCTGAAGTTAGTGAGAGGCTTGCACACAAGGCACCCATGCTGGTGTCAGGGAACAGAGCTTAGTTAGTGGATTCTGAAGACCTTCACAGGGCCGTGCTGGTCTGGGGACATTGCAGAGCCTGTCTAGGGTAGGAGTCATGTCCTGAGAGCCCCTGTGGGGCCGCCCAGGTTCTTTCCTCCCAGCCCAGGATGCCTTCACAGAAACTTCAGGGCCTGCAAAGGCCTCAGCTGCCCCTCGTGTGTCCCAGGAGCCAGCCCTTCTCTTGTCTGCAGGAGACCTGTCAGCCACTGCCTGTGGTCGACTGATGAGCAGACTCGTGCTGGCCCGCCCTTTTCCCGGCTCCTGGGACAGGATGGGGCACCTGTTAGGACCAGTGAGGGCCACCCCCCAGTGCTGCCCAGGGCACAGAGCCGTCCAGGACCTCCTGCAGTGCTGAGGCCCCCTGTGGAGCAGTCCCCCCTGGTGACTGACAAAGCACAGCCCTTGGCTTTGGCGGCCATCAGTGCTGCTCAGTTTGTCGGCCTCCATTTCCCCAGATGCCACAGCCTCTTATCCCAAAGCCAGCGCTTTCCACCTCCCCAGACCCACACTGAGGAGGGACCAGGCCTGCCAGGAGCCTGCTTCAGGGGAGCAGAAAGGAGCCCCCTCGGGAGGGTGCCCTCTCCAGGCTCAGTTCTCGAACTCTGCTCCTGGGGCCCTCGTCTGACAGCTCAGAAGCAGCTCCCAGGAAGACGTTTATAGGACACAAAGGACAGCGGGGCTCAGGAGGACCCAGAGCAAGGGAGGGCTCGTGTGGGCGGTGATGGTGCGGGGCACTAGCAGCCGGGGTAGAGCGTGTGAACCTGGAGGGAGACGTCGGTCAGGCCCCTGTGCAGCCACGAGCAGGCATCCCCGTCTGTCTTGCCTCACCGCCCTCACCCCGCTGACGCCAGGACAGAGGGCAGCAGAGCAGAGACTATTTCCAATGTAACTTCATTTATTTATACCAACAAAGTCCCAAAGGGATGATTCCACACTCTTGCCCCAGGTCCCTCCACCTGGGGGTCCTACAGTCGCCCTCTTGTGGTGAGGAACAGCAGGGTCAGTACTTTGGGTGCAGGGCAGAGTTAGGGTCCATGTGCTTCAGGATGCACCTGGAGGAGCTGCCCCCAGAGTCCTGGCGCCACCTAGTGGGCTGAATGATGCTTCTTCCTCCTCCTGGTGACCAAGTGGTCACCTTTCCTCTTCTGAGCCTGGGAGTTTCCCATACAGCCCAGAGCCTGGGCCTGCCCTGCAGAAGCCCTGAGCTGAGGCACTGGGCAGGGCTTCTTTTTTGCAGGGCCCTGGCCTCCCTGGAGAGCTTGCTTCCTGGACTTTGCAGCATGTGGGAGGGGTCCCCTAGGGTCCCTTCCGTGGGTAGACAGGGGTTTTGGTGCTCTGCAAGGATTCCCAGCTCCAAGGCAGGGCAGGTCTTCAGCAGAGGCCTCGCTCCCTGCAAAGCCCAAGGGCAGCAGGTGGTGCTGGGAGGCCAGGAGGAAGGAGAGACTGGGAAGTTCCTCCTCGTTCTCACTGGAGTTGTCCAATGGTGTGTGCGAGCCCCCAACAGAGGGTCCTCCTCTGAAACTCCTGGCATCTTCGGTGGCCCCCAGTGAGGGACACTCCCGATGTCCACTAAAGACAGCATTAACCTCAGGCCTGCACAGGGGGGTGTCTGGGACAGCATGTCTCTGCAGGTCTTGGGAAGACATCGACCGGGAGAAGCACTCAGCTCTGGCCCCAAGGCGGGGGCCCTGGTTGTCACTCTCTGCACTTTGTTGGGGTCCAGATTCAGAATTGCTGGGGTTCAGTAGGGGCACACCATGACTGGGGGTGGCCCCCATGGCCCCATCCTCTTTCAAGGAGCAGTGCTTCGCCATCACCTGCAGAGGAAACAGGCCCTTAGTGGTTGTGCCAGGTGTGAGGGAGGCCAGGGAGTGCACAGCAGGTACTCGGGAGGAGGCAGAAAGGCCTGAGTCTCTGGGCTGGTCCCATTGGTGTGAGGGGTTCCGCCTCCACCCACATGGCCTCATTCTAGCCCTGTACCCTAACCTGGAACTGGCTCTTCTGTCTCCTTAACACACGTGTGCACCTGCACCCCACCCGAAGAAGCTCCTCAAGAAGTCATTTTTCCCCAGCAGAGTAGGGGGAGATAAAGTGATCTGGGTCTGCTGTGCTGGGGTCCCCCCTTCCACCACCAGTCTACCTAGGTGCCTCTACCTGCTGTCCCCCGAACCCTGGTTCCCTGGGTCCCCTCCCTGCCCTGTCTATATGATGCCCCCCACCCCTGGTTCCCTGGTGCCCCTCCCTGCCCTGTCTAACTGCTGTCCCTGCTCTACCAGCTGACCACCTTCTGTCCTTTACCTGGCCAGCAGTCAGCCCTTCCTCCTTCTCCAGCTCCTTGGACAGGGCCGTGAGGTCCAGCTGTGGATCTGGGGAAAGCAGTTCTTCCAGGAATCTGGGGTGAATGATGGCCTCCGCCTAGAAAAGATGGAAGATGTCCATGATCATCCTTGCATGAAGCATCTGAGATGATGGGAACTTGAACAGAACCAGAGAGCAAGGACGACCCCATCACTGTTCACACTCTGGGGTTGTAAATAAGTGGGCAGTCAGCTTCACTCACTCCCTAACTCCCTCAGGAACACAAAGGCAGTGGTGAAGAACTTGAATTTGGCTTAAGGGCCTGGCAGGGTCAATTTTTGGATCTTGCATCCCAGTGCCGCATCCCAGCCCACCTTGGTGACAAAATCCACTTGGGAGCATAGATGGTCAATGTAGGACAGCATTTCTGGGTCCGGGTATGACCCCTCATTCTCATCTGTGTCCTCTTCTGGGTGGCCATCGGGAGGCTCCAAGGACAAGGGTGTTGGCCCCAGCAACGTGTCCATGATTTCCATGTACTCCTTCACGGCCTCTGGCGGGATCTCCTTGGGTGTCCTGTCCTGAGGCCCCTGGTGTCTGGGTGGCACTGGACAGGCAGGCAGGGCCTTGGAGCTGGCTTTCCTGGGGGCACACCCTGTGGATGGGGAACATGGTGTGAGTACAGGGGCCCCAGTGTCATGTCAGCCGCAGTGGGGTGGACAGTTGTTGGGGGACAGGAGTGGTCATGCTGGGCCAGGAGACCCTGACAACAGCACCAAGAGAGGAGATGGGGCCGAGAGGTGGAACACCTGAGTCACCAACACTCTGTGTTCTTATCTCCAGACCCCATCCTGGCCAGAGTTTGCTGGCTCCTTGGGAAGCTAAGGGATGAGGGGCACTATGACTGTGGCACGAAAAATCCCCAGGTGATGGCCCAAAGCAAGTGGGCCGCTGGGCTGTCCGTGGGACATTCTGCACAAAGGAACACATGTTGCTCTTGAAGGAAAAGGCACAGATGAGGGGACAAAGGATCCTGGGGTTGCATTGGCCTCTGACATGGACTGTGTTGGGACAGGGGAGACTGTACCTGGCTGCTGGACAGCCACAGGGGCTGGGGGCCCTTGAGGAAGCAGTGGTGGTGAGACCGGTGGGGGCTGGCAAGGTTTCCCCTTCATCCACTCCAGCTTCTGCATCTGCATCTCCTCCTCTTCCTCAAACTCCATGAACCTGAGCATGGGGGAACAGGCCAAACGTGAGGGGCCCACGCCCTGACAACGATCTGGCGGCAGCTGGTGGCAGACACATGCACGTGTCCCTTGGGGTCAGCAAGGCCCAAGTCTGGTTAGTCCCACAGGGGCAAAACATGCTGGGAACAGTGCTCTGTCTGCCCTGCACGGGCAGGTGACGTGTGTCTCTGATCCCCTGCAGGCCCAGTTAACAAAGGCACAGCAGATCTCACCACTTCCATGCCTGGTCTGGCCCCACACAGAGCCCCAAGTAGGGCTGACTCCAGAGGCTGCGCGAAAGGACATTTATCACAAGCTCTTTTGGGTCCTAGTTCAGAATCAAAGATCCTGAGCCCGAGACTGTGATCCTTGTAGGGGGAGCAGGGGATTCGGGTCCAGGGGCAGGCAGGAGGATGGGAGGCCTGGCTGAGAGGTGGGCATGGCCTCTGAGTGCTGTGTGTTTAAACTTATCATACTGCATGAACCGGCAGAAATGCAGACAGGGCCGTGCGTCTGAGACACCAGATCCCTGAGGACACACTCTGGGCTGCAGCACATTCTGGGATGGCGTTTCACCGTGACAACACATCTGTCCACAGCCCCCCTCTCCAGGGTGTGAGGCAGACGCTCCGATGGAGGTCGTGCCGTGTGCAGAGTCCTCGTGCTGGGAGGACAGCACAAGGGCTGCGCTGGCTGCTCCACCTCAACCTTGAACGTCAGAGCCTCGGTAGCTCAGACACAGATGGGGAGGACTCCCGGGGAGGAGAGCGCATGGACCCCTACATCCAGGTGGTGGGGCAGTATCCTGGAAGAGCAGGGCCCATGGAGGGCCTGATCCAAGGAACGGCGTACGTGTGCTGACTCGTCCAGCCCCTCAGGCCCAGCCTCCCTCCCCAGCCTCCTCCACCACACAGCACCGGGACCCGGACTCCCAACTCACTTTTCTGCCATCTCGTAGAAGATCATGCGGTCGAAGTTGCTCTTGTGCTGCCATTCGCGCAAGGCAAACCGCAGGCCCTCCTCCAGCGGCATGGTGGGCCTCCGCTGGGCCAGGGTCCGCAGCACGGGGCTGGAATTAATTCCCCGGAGTCAGTGAAAATGCACGAGCCCACCCTGCCGCCTGAGCTCAGGGCTCTGACTACTGTGCTGTGGTCTCCCTTCCCTCTGTCCCTGTCGTGTCCCCCTCCAGTGTGGGCTCTCCAGCCTCCTGGCCACCTCTCATCTGGGGGACACCCCCTCCCAGGGCTGTGCTGGCCTCTCTGTCTCCCTAGTGCGGCATCAGTATCACTGTGCAGCATGAATTGGATGCTTGTGTCCCCTAAACACATGTGTGCAGGGCCTAATCCTCAGTGTGATGGGGTCTGAGGTGGTGTCTGGTGCAGTTAGGGTTAGGAGAGGTCCTAAGGCTGCAGCTCTCGTGATAGTACTGGTGTCCTGGAGGAGCAGCAAGACACGCATAGCTCTGAGACTCAGATGAGACCGTGGGAAGGGCCTGTCTCAGGAGGAGGAGCAGCCTCCCTGGAACCTGAATCCAGCCATGTCCTGTGCTCAGTCTTCCAGCCTCCAGACGTGACACATGGACATCTGTGGCTGGAGCTGTCCAGTGTGTGGCCTTGTGCAGTGCAGCCTAAAGGGAGAAGCACACAGAATGATCTGACCTGGGTGCCAGGGCTCTGGTGTGGGCTCCTCCCCCAGGGCTGAGCCTGTAACCTGCTGTATAGTTGCTGGCCAGAGGCCGCACTGGAGTTGGGACCTCAGAGCTCCTGGGAGTGGGGAGAAGGAAGGGAGCCACGCAGGCTGTGCCCTGATTAGGGGACCAGGGCTCAGTGCATGGGGACTGAGTTGGGGGTGATGTGCCTCCTGGGCAATGATGAGTGTCCAGAGCTGCAGGGAGATGGAGACATCAACACCAAGGTGTGGAGACTGCTTCCAGCTGCAGGCTGAGTGATGATTGGGTAGGAGGTCAGAGGTGGGCGCGACATGGACGCAGTGCCCTGCTCAGTGGAAGGTGGCTGTGTCTGTCGTCATGGTGGTAGACAGGAGGACCCAGGCCCGAGTGGTCAAGAAAGGGGAGTGTGCCACTGCGGGGAAGGCTCCCTCTGGTTTGGTCCCCAGCCCCCAGACAGCAGCCTGCGTTCTTGTCTTAGGGGCTCAGAGTCCAGTCAAGGCCTTGACTGTGGTGTTCTTGACCTCATTGCCTTTCCTCATGGCGGCATGACCATAGTCATTTCCTGAGACAGAGCGTGTGCCTGCCTGTGCCAAGCTCAGCAGGTTCAGCTGCCGTGCCCTTCAGCTCCCTGGGAACGGGTGTGAGCGTCTCCTCCCCTGTGAGGGCTCTGGGCTGTCAGTGCTGGCCCAGGACAGAGTCTCGTGCTGGGGCCCCAGCGTGGCCCTGGGTGGGTTCCCACCACCTGCTGTCTTCCTGGAAGTCCCGGGAAGAGTGAGGGTTGGGCTGTGTGTAAGACTTCCCTCCTCATCACCCCTCACGTCAAGTCCCTGAGGTCTGTGACCCTCTGTGTACGATGCCGGTGGTGGACAGGGATTGCTGTGTGGACTCAGACTCAAACCCCACGGTGGCTCTTGTGATCCCAGGACCCGCTCTGACCTTGAGTGTTCTGTAAGGGTCACCCTGGAAATGGTGGAAATGTAAATGTTATCACAGGATAGCTAAGATCCAGTGGGGAAGGGCCCTGGAATCGTGTCACAGACAGCATGAGGTATCATGGCTGACAACGGAACTGCATGTAGTCTCTCGATTGCCTTCAGGGTCTTCCTGTGGGAGCCCTTTTAGCCTGCGTTGCCCACCCCTGATCCTCCCAATGCACTGCCCCAGGCCCTGGGCATGGGTACTCACATGAGGAAGCAGGACAGAGCTTCTGTGTCAGGGCTCTGGGGCAAGAGCCTCCGGGCCAGGGCCTTGAAGTGCTGCCAGCGCCGGAAGTTCTCGTAGACGCTGGTGGAGCTGCAGGGGTTGTCTGGTGAGGCTTGGGCCTTGGGAGTAGGCAGGATGCGCTCCCTGTCTGCCCCTTGTGGTGGTGGCCCGTTGTTTGCTGGGAAGACCATCGGGGCCAGCTGGGCAGCTGGTGGTGGAGCTGGAGGAGGGCAGCCCAGAGGCCAGCCCCCCTGACTGGCCTGGGTTCCCACCATGGGAGGTGCAGGCACTGTTGCCTGCAGGGAAGACCCGGGCACTGCTATGGGAGCAGAGTTCTGCCCTGGCCCACAGAGGCCTCCTGGAGCATTCAGGCTGATTCGGGTTTGGTTGTAGACCAAGGTCTGAGAGTGGGGGGGCTCCACTGGCTGCCCTCCTGTCCTCAACTGGAATATGATGTGGACATTCCCAGCCCCAGTTGGGCCAGAGCCACCATCTCCTGCCACCATGGGCATCCTGGGGAAAGCAGCAGGCAGCACGAGGCGGCTGCCTGGAGGGAATGCGGCATTCAGGAGGGGTGGAGGAGGCTGCCCCCAGGGTGGCTGGGGTGCGGGGCCGTGGGTAGGTTGGGGAAAGGGCAGCAGTGTGAAGAGAGACGTGGAGGTGCCTGGGTGCGGGATCATGGCTGTTCCCAGCACTGGAGATGCTGTGGAGACAAAGGAGAGGGGTGAATGGAAATGGGGAACCGATTCTCAATACCCTTCTCGAATACCAGTTCTCAAGTACCCGTCTCTGCCAGGATGGAACACTGAGCTTTCATTGCCCCCAGAGTCACCCAGGGTGACTCCCAGTTCTATAGTGTCTCCCACACCTGGATCAGCATGCCTCCCTAGCAGCACTGGGCCCCTCAGTACTCCACAGCTGGCCAGGGAACTTATACAACTGTGGTGCCACATGCCCACCTGGCCTAGGTAAAGCTAGCTGATTCACAACACCGTGCCCAGACCCCACCTTAGGCTTCTTTAACTGACACTTCTTAGTGGAACCCTAGCACAAGAAGGTCAAAGGTCTGGGAAGAAATCTCTCCCTACCATGGTCTTGTGACTCATGAGCATAACCTTGTCATCTCTGAGGGTAACATCATCCTCTTAAGAGGGCCCTGCTGAAACCACAGGGAGCATATATGGGTCGCCCCTGGTTGCAGGGCCTGGTGGTCCCTCTGGCCACGCTAGAAGCTGTGTTCCCTAGGAACAGGACTGCTAGGAGGATGTTGGTCCCTTGAGATGGTGTCCTTACACAGTCAGTGATGGCTGCATAGGGTTAGAAAGTCCGCAGGGTGGTGACTGGTAGGGGTGTCTGGGAGGTGTCCAGGATTTCGTAGTTTCTAAAGGGTCAGATCAGAATTGGTTGAGGGAATGGTGACTCTCTGGGATTGTTCCTTTTGCTCTCAGTGATGGAAAGCGAAGGCTTGAGGAGTAGGCTTGAGTCAGGGAGTTGGGGGGACAATATGTACTGGGACACATCCCTGACCAGGAACCACACCGAGCCCAGTAAATGACAACAGGCACCGTGCACATGTGTCTAAGGATCAGGACCCGTGTCCTCACATTGAACATAACCTTCCTAACTGCTACTCTCCTTCCTTTAATATGAAAACAGGTGTGGTTTTTTGGCACAGTGAGTTAAGCTGCAACTTGGCATGTCCACATCCCATATTGGAGCTTGTTCTCGTCCTGGCAAACTGTACTTCTGATCCCACTTCTTGCTAATGTGAGAAGGGAGGCAGAAGATGAAGACATAGCACATGAATTCCTGACCCTTGCTGGAGACTCTGGCAGTGTTCTGGGTTCCTGGCTTTGACCTTGCCCAGCTCTGATTATTTCAGGCACTGGGGGAGTCAACAGTGGATGGAAGATGTCGATATCTCCCTTGGTTCCACCCCCTCTCCCTCTCTGTTTCTCTCTCTGCTCTCCCTCCCTCCTTTCTCCTCTCTCCCTCTCTTTTTTCTCCCTCTCTCCCTCTTCCATTGCTTGTCAAGTCCCCACTGTCTCCCCTCCTCTGTCACTCTGCTACTCAAATAAATAAGCTTTGTGAAAATAAAGGTGGAAAACAGCATGCACTTAACTTCCTGTGGAAGTCCAACCACTCTGCCCAGCTGACCCTGTCTGTGAATTACAGACTGGAGTCCGTGCACTGCCTTCATCTTTATGGAAAGTCCTGGGCAGAGGCCACCATGAGATGTAGGATAACGTGGGTGAAAGACTTGTGTTTCCACTACAGGAGGAACAATGCAGACCACTTTGGGGAACCCCAGCCTTCTGTTGGCTGATGTTGATTGCCATTCCTGTCCTTGCAGAATTCAGAAAAAAACAACTTTCCTGGAGTGAAAGAAACCACTACTGGGCAGGAAGCAGAGAGCTGGGAGGATCTGGGCGGTGTAGGTTGGGGTAATTTCCAGCCTCACTCAAGGAAGAGTGGGTAAAGGGGAAGGAGCCCAACTGATCAGTTTCATGGCTAAGGCCATTTCATCACAGCATCCTAATACCTAGGATACCCCTGTCTAAACCCTCTGAGCCCTTTCAAGGGCAGGCTCCCTGTGACTGAAAGGGTAGGCTCAGCTGTGCCCTGAACCCTCTCTCTGCCTTCACCTCATCCCTGCCCATCCTCGTACTACACCCCTCAGACTGAAGTGACCTGTGTCCCTGTCCTGGTTTACAGAGAATGAATCCATTTGCTCCCGTCTCTTCTACTCATCAGTACACTTCCCGTGGGGCATCTTGATCCACGTGTACGTGGCCAGTAGTCTCCCCAGTCAGCAGCGTCCGTTCAACACGGGCTTCCACAGCCTCCCCAGGTACGATGTCCTTGTGGACATCCAGGGCTCTGTGTTTCCTGTACTTCAGTCCAGTCAGCTGTCCCCAGGGGACGTGTCACATGTGAGTTCCCAAGTATGTGAGTAGTGGCAGGGAATCTGGTTGAACAGCCCCACCCCTACAGACTTACCTCCTCCTGAAGCCCTCCCCACAGGCTTGGACACTCAGCACAGCCTCCTCAATGAGAGAAGCAAGTTCAGGTCCCAGCAGTGAGCTGGCCGCTCAGGGTCCAACTGCAGCAGCTGGGGCAAGTTTAAAGGTAACAGGAATGGAATGTGGGGCTCAGGCTTCTCTGGTGGGGGAGGGGTGGCAGGAGAGCAGCCTGGGTGGGGGTGGGGAGACATTCTGAGGCTCTTGCAGTGGGGCAGCATCTCAAGTTCTCTTGATTTTGAACTGCGGCAAAACAGCTGATGTGAGCTCCTCAGGCAGTGTTAAAGTAGTCTCTGATTTCCAGCACACCGACTGTACTTGGTTCCTCCTTAACATCTGTTCCTTATCGATATACCTGCTCTTGGTTCCTAGGCCACCCTGCTTCCCACCTGTGGAGGAAGGTAGGCTCTTAGCTACACTCAGGGAGGCACTTTCTCATCCAGTTTCAGAACACATGATGTGATCAGCACAGGCCTGCTCAGGGAGAAGAGGGGACCAAGTGTCTGAAATCAGGGTACCAGCGGATCAGAGATAGTTGCAGTGTGTGCACTTCATCCTGAGGCAGGCAGTCTGCATCCCCAAGTCCTGTCCACTGCTGAAAATGCATTTCCTAGGAAAGTCTGACTTCTGATCCCCTTTGTTGGAACGCCTCTGTCCATCAAGGACTGATATTGAAGCTTACAGATGAACTCAGAATCCCCTCCCCAATGTTATATGGTACTGACAGTGTTTGTTGTGAAATGTATGCTGTTTCTCCTTTTAATGCTTTTCATTGAGTATTGTAACGTGCAAAAAGTTTTTGTATTTCAAAAGTTGAATGGATATTTAGGGATGGGGCTTCCTCCCAAGAAAGTACCCTGGTCACTATTTCCCTTCCACAGGAAATTTTTGTGATGTGTACATTTTTATCTAAAACTATACAACAGGAGTTTTGGTTTTGAAAATACTTTCAATTAGTTTCTGATAGTTAATTTTACTGGTGTGCAGAATGAATCTCTGTGTTACTTTTGGTTACTTTCTTTGATTTGTGGGATAGGTATTTAGAAAAAGTGGGTCTTTATCTCACAAATATTGCAGGTACTCCTGATGGTGTTGAGTCTAGCAGTTCAGATGTCTCCTTCCTGTACTGGAGTAATTGGGCCTTCCAGGATTCTTCTGATGTGCACCCTGGGAGAACAGAGATGATGCCTCAAGTTGTTGGGTTCATGAATCCAGGTGCGACTCGAAAAGAACTGAAGTTCCATGCACCTAGCTCCCGCTTGGCCTAGCCCTGTAATTGAAGTCACCTGGAGAATAAATCAGGGGCTAGCAGCCTCAGTCCTCTGTAGCATGAACCACCCATTGACACTCAACAATGTTTTTATTCTTGAGGCAAGCACTGGAAATAGGTCTACCAAGATGTTCAGAAAATATGGGAGCAATTCAAGCAAGGTAACAGTGATTGGCAAAAAAAAAATAATAATAAAAATAAAAATAAAAAAAAGAGGTGTGACTTTAAAAATAAACAAGAGCCCTTGCAAAGACTTGTATTTTTATCGTGGGCACCTTACATGGTGTTCAAACAATAACTTCATATTGGAGGGAGGGTTGATGAGGTCACGTTTTGTACTCAGGAACTTAAGGAATGCGTGTTTCTTTGTTGTAAAATTACCCATATACCACCTGGTATTTTTTAATTTATGTGGTTCAAATTGTCACGATTTGGGAGGTCAGAAATTTTCAGTGAAGGCACTTGTGAATCACTGTTTATTTAAAATTCCCTGTATTATATAAATTCCCCAAGTACATTAAATGCCTTAGGAATAACTAAGAACGGAGCCAGGAGCCCGAGTCCCTCAGTGTTTCCAGGTCTAAAATTCTTGGCCAGACTGTTCTTCCATGGAACCCAGGCGGACTGGGAAGAAAGGAGGCAGCGTTTGTGGGAGGCGCGGACAAGCCTCAGAGTCCTGCAGTCCGGAGAGGCTGCAAGCGCTGACCCCAGTGCAGGGGACCCCGCTCTAGGGTGCAGCCCTGGGAAGAGCCCTTCCCTGGGGTGCACGTGCCTGGGTGGACGTCTGCCCTCTTCCAAACCATCTGGGGTCGTTTCAGACGCGCTAGTTAACAGAGAAACGGCCACAAAGATTCCAGGAGGACTCGCCTGGTCAGCGGAAGAACCTCAAAAATCTTCCTAGACCACATATTGTCTCCCTGCACTCCTAGCTTTGGCGCGCACTCGGCACGCATGCGCACGCCCTCTGGGCGCGCCGGCTTCCCCGCGTGCTCCAGTGGCCCTCCAACGTCTCCCAGCATCCGTTGCGGGCGTCCAACCCAGGTGATGCGCAGGCGCGAGGAGAGCGCATGCCCACGGTATCGCGGCCATGGCGGCGCCCGAGAGTCCGTTACTTAGAAGGTAATGGACCCCAGCCCCAGTCTTGCCGAGCGGTTGTTCCCGCTCTGCGGTGGGCTCACCCTTGGTCTGTGCGGCCCAGCGGCCCACGTGTCCCGGTGGCTGCGGAGCGAGCGAGCGTTTAAACTGCGGAATTTGGGCCTGGTCCTGGCAGGGCGCTCCCGTGTCTGGCGATGCCTGAACCTGACGTGAGGGGGCTTTAGTACCGCAGGGGACCCTCCGTGTGTCCCGTCGGTGTCGCTGGCAAGGCTGAGGCTGGGGAAGCTTCCTCGGGACGGAAACCTGATGCAGTCCAGCTGGTAGCTCGGGCTGCTGACAGTGCGTGCCGTCCTCAGGTGCGTCCTGTGTGACCTGTGGACGAGGTGCAGCTGAGGAGAAGTGGAGCACTCAGGTTCAGTACGGAGAGGTGGCAGTGATGTGAGCAGCCTGCCTCAGTTGAATAGTAACTGTAGTGCCCAGTCCGGTGTCAAATCACGGATGCCTTGCCTACACCTTGTGTGCATGAAATTAACAATAAAGGAGGTTGTACACTGTATGGTTTGTGACTTCTGTGCTGCTCACCTGTTAGGTCAGTGCCACTTACTGCACACCGATAAGTGTGTATTCATGGTTTGGGGATCAGTGTGTGTATTAGAGCTGTAGATTTTCTTGTTTATTTGGCCATGTGAGAATAGTGGGGTGGTTGTATCTGAAAGTGTGTTGTGTTTGCGAGTGTTCTGGTCCCATACGAATTCAGGGAACGGATTTGATATTGTCTTTAATTAGGGTGTTTTTTGTTTCAAGCAAACAAAAGATCGTTTAATTAGAGCAAAATTATGCGTTTCAAGGACTACTTAGGAAGTACTGTAGTTAGCTTTATCAAGTAGATGTACTTGCCTGTGGCTTCTGAATCCAGTTTCCTGTAAATGCATACTCTGAGAGACAGGAGTGATGATTCAAGTGGTCGGTTCCATGCCACCTGTGTCGGAGACTTGGATTGAGTTTCTGGCTCCAGCGTTGTCCACCAGTGTTCTGTAGAACTGTCCATGCTCTTCCTTTGTGGCCTTAGTTTGAATTCCCCTAGGAAAAGACCTGGTGACAAATGAATGTAAGCTTGTTTTGGAAGCAAAAGAACAGTAGAGGAATGGGGGAATGAGGCAGGGATTGCAAAAGAATCCCAAATGTGAGAGTGAGCAGCAAATTTCCTCTTTAAGTAATTAGGGTTGATTTCAGCTGGGAAACTCTGGTAGCCAGTGCAGGAGGTGGGCCTCAGAGTTATCCCAACCACAGAATGAGAAAGCTACCGAAATTATCTACCTGCTCCTGCCCATCGCTGGTGGAGAGCAGCAGGGGATCAAGAATGAAGAGTTAGTTGTCTGGTCCTTTCATCCTTTCCTGTTCAGGCAGCTTGAGCTCAGAGGGATTTGAGCTCAGATCCCTCAGGAAAGAGGTGTGGGAGCTGACAGTATGAAGGTGGCCAGCACACCTACACTGATACAGCTGGGAGAGACACAGGTTTCTATGATGGAATGTAGGTGTGCTTGAGGTGGGTCAGAGAAGCTTCCTTCCTATCTCTTAACCACCTCTGTGTTCAATGGCATTAGGTTGCTAGCTTGTAGTTGGTATACTGGGATATTTAAATCAAGTAGACATCACCAATCTTTATATATAACAAGACCGTTATATCTCCAGGAGGAACATTATGAAACACAGACTGCATGGCATGGGTGCACACACAGACACACACAGAGCTGCATTTGGACACAAAGTATACTTTTAGGTTAGCAGCTTATCAAAGCATAGCTTTATTGGTGTGTGTCTGTATGTGACAAGGAAACAGCGGGCTGCCTTGCAATAAACATCCAACATGTACAACATGAGGAGCTGGAGGCACTTCCTGTTTCAGCAGCATACACCCTAGTACATTGTATATTCCAGAACCTGACGTGCAGCCTTCCTCCTTAGTGGAGTTCTGGCCTCCTGTGAGTACAGTGTTGCAAGATGAACCTTCCTCAGAGTGCTCTGAAAAACAGCCAGTGAGGGATGAACTCCTTCAGAGTCTCTGCTCCTGTTCCTGTGTTCCCCTCTTGAAGAAATCCTACTCTTTGGCTACAAAACCTGAGACCTGGCACTTATTCTTGAGGACTAGGAGAGAAAAGCCATTTTTTTCCTGTTACTCTCTCCAGATGCCTGAGATAGGAGCATCTTCCCGTTGAGGGACACACTTTAATGCTACACGATTAAGTCAGCAGGAGCAGTTCATAGACCCTTAGTAACATGAGAAGGCATTTGGAAGTGGCCTATGAATGTGTAAGAGCTTAGATATCACACAGAGTTGTGAGGATATCTATTGATTGGTAAGGGTAGGCTCAGCAGCTTCTTCACTTTGGTATGGTGAACCTAAGCATTAACCTTCATATTTTTTTAAAGATTTATTTATTTACTTGTAAGTCAGAGTTACACAGAGAGAGGAGAGGAAGAGAGACTGAGGTCTTTCATCCGCTGGTTTGCTCCCCAATTGGTTGCAATGGCCGGAGCTGTGCTGATCTGAAGCCAGCAGCTCCTTCAGGTTTCCCACGTGGGTGCAGGGGCCCAAGGACTTGGGCCATCTTCCACTGATTTCCCAGGCCACAGCAGAGAGCTGGATTGGAATGGAGCAGCCAGGACTCAAACTGGCGCCCATATGGGATGCTGGCACTGCAGGCGGCGCCTTTACCTGATATGCAGAGCACCGGCACCTAACCTTCATATTTAAGAGAAGAATGATGGTTAGCAGACCAGATGGAGTCCTGTCTAATTGTGATTTTGCTGATCACGTGGGAGCCCAATGTCTCAAGTTTTGTAGACCCAGTTTCCTGGTTCATGTGGGTGGAGCATCTCCTTGGTAGGTGAGGGTAGATTCTTATTTGCAAATCAGTTTGTGGGGTAGCTGAGTCCAGGTGTTTGTCTCCAAAAAAGGAAGATTCAAGATGAGATAAAAGGTCAGCAGAGAAGCATTGTTTCTTTTTTTTTAACTTTTATTTAATGAATATAAATTTCCAAAGTACGATTTATGGATTACAATGGCTTCCCCCACATACCGTCCCTCCCACCCACAACCCTCCCCTTTCCCACTCCCTCTCCCCTTCCATTCACATCAAGATTCATTTTCGATTATCTTAATATACAGAAGATCAGCTTAGTATACATTAAGTAAGGATTTCAACAGTTTGCTCCCACACAGAAACATAAAGTGAAAAATAATAGATGATTTTTTTTAAATGATGATGAAATCAGATCAGACCTATTGTCATGTTTAATCCCAGTGAGAGTCAAGTTGGGAGTTGATAATTTCTTTTTTTTTTTTTTTTTTACAGAGGATCAGTTTAGTATACATTAAGTAAAGATTTCAACAGTTTGCACCCCCATAGAAACACAAAGTGAAATATACTGTTTGAGTACTCGTTATAGCATTAAGTCTCAATGCACAGCACATTAAGGACAGAGATCCTACATGAGGTGTAAGTGCACAGTGACTCCTGTTGTTGACTTTACCAATTGACACTCCTGTCTATGGCATCAGTAATCTCCCTATGCTCCAGTCATGAGTTTCCAAGGCTATGGAAGCCCCTTGAGTTCTCCGACTCTTATCTTGTTTAGACAAGGTCATAGTCAAAGTGGAGGTTCTCTCCTCCCTTCAGAGAAAGGTACCTCCTTCTTTGAAGACCTGTTCTTTCCACTGGGATCTCACTCACAGAGATCTTTTGCCAGAGTGTCTTGGCTTTCCAGAGGCATTGTTTCTTTACATGAAAAGTAAAAGTGCACACTTGATGGGTTCAGGTGTGCTCAAGCTAGTGCTGTACTCAGGTTTGGGCCATCTCTTTACACGATATAGAAAGTTAATGCATGGTGTGTGCAGCAGGGCTGTTTGACAATTCACAGGGACTCAGTTTGGGGCAGGGATTGAGTACTGGCCATATCCTGCTGTCTGAGACCCTAATGTTGTCATTCTTAAAGAAGAGGGGTTTTCTCCTGCTATATGGGGTATTGCTTTAGTTTTCTCCATTTTGTGAGGGCCCTGCTTGCTTTTATGTGACTTTTAGAAATACTTTCCCCAATGCTCTAATCTCTTTATGTCCTTTTGGTATTTTGTGATTCCCCCATTGGGGTTGTCCTTGCCACTGATCTCCCACCCACGTTCTAGGACTAGTGATTTGTTTGATTAGCATGCTGATTGAGCTTCCTCCAAGGACTTTGCTAGCCCGGCTCATGTTTCCACTACTGTCAGAAGGTGGGCATTCTAGTTTCAACAAATCCCCATTATTCATGACTGGAATTCTTTATGCTTTCCTCTTGTGCCTTCCAATTATACAGCCCAGAGGTGGTATATGGTATGTGCAGATATGTCAGCCCCCATTTGGAACCTGACAGATGGGAAACACAGATGTCCAGCCCAGGTTGATGTCTGATCTGCTGCTCAGTGATGCTGGGAGGATGTGCATACAGTGCCAGTCATGCTGGGTGGGTCTCTCTGATGGATTAGTAACTTCAGGAACCTAGGTTTCAGCCTGAGGGATTGCTGCTGGAGACTAGAGCTTGTCCTCTTTCTTGTAACCTTTACAGGTTTAAAGAAATCCTCTTTGAATCTGTTCTCCCCCATGGCCACCCCCACCTTACTGAACTTTCAGAAGACCTAGACATTGTTTCTGTTCTTCCTGGGAAGTTGTTACTAGGAAGGTTTACCAATCTGCACATCCCACTGAGGTGAGGATGGTCCCAACAGAAGATGTTTGCCAAAGACCAGCTGTGGTACTACAGGATGCGGGGTGGAGGAAAGTTTCTGTTACTCAGTAGGCACAGAAAACTGACAAATCTAGAAGCCATTAGAAATGCACAACAAAGAATAAAGTGCCAGCCATGACACCACAAAGCAGTGTAATAGAAAAAGCAAGACATTGGAATTTTTATCAGTGCTAATACATGAAATTTGCTATTTTTACCTGTTTGCTGAAGAGATCGTTAAACCTGGATGAAATGGTGCACACGTGCTGAACAGGGAATGACAGGGTCAGAGGATTCTTGAACTGCTTGGTGCGTGATCCTAATCTAGAGGAACACAGTCACTTAGAGGTCTCAGATGGCTGCTTTTATGACCCCTGATCTCCAAGGAGTCCCTGGGGAAGAGGAATTCTCTTTATGCTCAAAAGGCCCCTCCAGCATGCAGAAATGGGGAATGGGGACTATGAGGGCCCTGCCTGCGTGAGTAGTGTGTGTCTAATTACACCGTATGTACAGCCCCCGTTCAGACTGCTCTGTTGCCACTTGGACTGTTGGTGGTGGGCAGGCTGTCTCTGAGCACAGTGATGCAAGATATGCCTTCCTTGGGCGTCCTTTGAAAAACAAATTGTTGTTGGGGAGCAGTTCCAGAATTTCTACCCCTGCTCCTGCTGCCCCTCTTGCCTAACCCTGCTTGTTTAAAATGTATGACCTGAGATATGTGTGCAGTAAGAATATTTGGGTGACAGTGGGTGTGTGCCTTAGAGACCAAGCTAATCATCAAAGCTGCATCCAAGGCTGTGTGCACTTGTGTATGACCATGGATCCTTCTCATTCTGAGTCACTGCATTGCTCCTAGGTAGGTTGGTCCATCTGTAAGGGTCAAAGATTCAAATGCATGTGGATTTTCATCACTTCCTTATGTGGACGAATTCAAGAGTGTGCCATTGGCAGTCGGACAATCCGTTAGCATGTTTGTGTTCCAGGAATCTGTTCCCAGACAGGATTTCCTAATGGACTGAGGGCATGCAGGGCAGAAGTTCTCCAGGAGTTGTCCACATAGTGGGCAGTGGTCCTAGATTTGTGAGATTTTCTAGATAGGAGGTGGGATGGGCCCGTCCCTTGACTCTAACACGGACACCCTGGCACTGAGCTAGGCAGTCTCAGGCTCTGCTTCTTTAGGGAGCACAGACGGTGCACAAGGACACCCTCCCCAGGGGCTAGGTCTTGACTGACCTGCTAACATCTGTCCCCACCCCAGGTGGTGTGTACTGTTAGGCATCAGGCAACTCAACTGAGTCACCGTTTCTTAGCCACCTGTCTCCACAGAAACCTGAGTCCCCTAAGCTCGGAAGAGCCCCCCTGTGTCCCTAGTGCTGAAGGAAGGTGTTGCTTCTGTGTGGAGTTGCTTCTCTGTGTCAGTGGGTCATGTTTTCCAGAAATACTCTTCCTTTTCTGAAGGCTCAGGATGTCTGCACCTTGGAAAGCTCAACTCAGTTTGAAGTGTGTATCACTGGGTGGCAGGAGCTCATTAACTTTCTTCAGTCCAGTTGATCAGGTGAGCGCCAGCTGAGGCTGCGGTGTCTCTGACTTCCCAGGAGCCTGCTTTAGATTTTGTGCCTGGCTCCTGATTCTGAGTGTGCTCCTCATCAGGATCAGGATGGAGACATAGACCAACTTTGTCCCAGTGTGGAGAGGTCACAGAATCAGGGCACGAACACAGGACTTTCCTTCCTTCCTTCCCTAAATGTCCTCCTGTGCCTCAAGTCGAAGGGAGCACTGGGGGACGTCAGCGTGGGCTCAGTGGTCCACATCCTTCCCACAGTGCAAGACCCACCTGTCCTTGGAGCAGTAATTCATGAGGACCCCATATGAGAAGTGGAATGTGTAAGGAAGCCTGGACTTTTCAGTTAAGTACTCCAGAAATATAATCAGCTGTGGTAGCTGATGCCCTGGAGGAAGCCCAGGGATCAGGCCTGTCCCTGTTTGGGAACTGTCAGTGGGTGCTGGGGTGTCCTGCCTGTGCAGAGAAGGCTGAGATGGCGACAGCTGTGCTGGACCAGGCCTGGCTTGTTGGGTCATTCCCCTGGGTGGCTCCTGACTGTTGAGTAGCTTCTTTCCAGTGGAGGCAGCAGAGGCATCACATGCTGTATGAATGGTCTCCACTGCGTTGGACCCCAGGAATGTTCTTCAAGGGGCAACCTGTCCCAGGAGAAGATACTGGCTCCTGAGCTGGATTGTGGGGTGAAAACCTGAAGGCCCCAGTGTCAGCCATGTGACCTTGGTGAGCTGAGCAAACCTCTGAGTCCGTGTGTCCTATAGAACAGGATGATAGTCTTACATCCACAGGTTGTGATGATTGCAGTCCGTCTGCCTAAAGTACTTGGAGCAGTGAATATGGCAAGAACCTGTCCGAATGTTAGGCATTCTGACTCGTAGTCCTACCAGATGGCACTTCCCATTCCCCTAGTGCAGATGACATTTCTCCCTGCTCCTCCCCCACAAGCAGGGAAATAGCACTTTTTCTTATTAGGAGAGGTGAGCGTCATGGGCTCCCTGCTGTTTCTCCTAAAAACCCATCATTAGACTGCCCCAGTGCAATCTGAGTACTTAAAATCTTTCTGGTGCAGGGTGCAAACCTGCAGTGAGGGAGCAGATCTAGGTAGTCATCTGAGAGTCCTCCAGAACACCCATCACAGCGTCTGCATGAAGCATGTATTAATGCATGAACGAGCAAGTCTGGGAGGAAGTGTTTCTGACTTTCCACACAGGGTGAAGGAGGGCAGGCACCTGTTGGACAGAACTGTCCCCAAGGTCTCCACCTAGTTGAGAGTGTGGCAGGAATGTCCCCAGTTCCTAACCCCATGTGGTCCTTGCCCTGCACCCTGTGACTCAGCACAGCCTCCTCTCACCCTGCACTGGTTTTTGGTCACACCAGCAGCCAGGTGACTTCATATTCACTTGTCCATCATTGGGAGGACAGGGTGATGCTGGCTGCTGGAGGATGCAGGCCCTGGGGGTGGGTGTGAGGCGCTGCATGTCCCTGCCCTGTGAGTCAGACTGGGGTGGAAGGTCCTTCCAGCAGAGCCAGGCTGAAGTCTCTGTTCCTCAGACGTCTGATATATTTTTTGCCTATTGAAATTTCCAGTTTTCTGTTGATCTAGAGTATTGAATTGGTAGTTACCACCCTGATGAATATCCTGTGGGGGATGAAACAACACCAGTGGAAGCAGTGTTCTCTGAAGGAACGAACTAGATAATTTACACTTCTATATTCTCTTAGGTTTTTAGGCAGTATCTTTTGAAAACACCTCATCTGCATTTGCAGCCCTCCACTTCTGGCTGCAGATACCAGAAAACTAATAGCCCTTAATCAACTTGCAAATTGGACATCTCCAAAATTCAGTGTTTGTTGATGGTGTGTGTATGGTGCATGTGTGTGGTGTCAGGGCACGGTGTGTGTTTCATGTGTATAAGAGGATGTGGAAAGTGATGTGAAACAGTTCACATAAAGTATCTTGTGCATGCATCCTTGTTACTGAATTATTTGGGGGAAATATTAATGTTTAGTGATTGTTTATGTGTGTTTTGGTCAGTATGGGTTGAGTTTGTGAGTAATGTGTGTGTGTGAGCAGTGGCCAGTAGGGCTGATTGTGTCTCAGGGTCTCATGGGGTGTGGTGTATGTGCATCCATTCAAGGAGTGGGTGTTGTGCACTTTCCTGCTTTGTGAGTCAGACCTGTGTATATTATGAGTGGATGTGCTCTTGTTGTGCTGGTGTGAATTTAGGGGGTTAGTTTTGGTGTGGAGGAATTTGGGGAGAGTGTAGTCACTGAGTGTATTTGCCTCTTACGCATTGTGTACCTTTATACACACATATACATAGGGATACATACATGTACATACATATACATGCATGTTCATAGGAATTCCAGCAGATTCTGTTAATAGTTTTCAAGATGTAGGTTGCTGTGTGCTCATACTGAGAGCTGTGAGGTGCTTATTTTGGCTCTGGATAGTGTGCACATTCATGTGTGAATGTGTACAAGTGGGAAACCTTCTAGATAGGAGGTGTTTGAGGGTTGTTGTAGCATTTGTCTTCAGCCACTTAACCATTGTGGGTGTGCTATATTCACAGCATCCATGTGATTGCGTGTGTTATCTTGGGACTGGAGAATTTTATTATCTATCTAAGAAGTACATGATGTTGGTTTGGTTCTATTCCTTTCTTATTTGTGGCTCTGTATTATGGAATGTTCCTTTTTGATTTTCACTTTTATTATTTTTAAGAATTTTTTACATAGAAACATTTAAATTATACAAACTTCATGCATTTCATAGATACAAATTTTTTTTATTTCATCTTTTTGACAGGCAGAATGGGCAGTGAGAGAGAGAGAGACAGAAAGGTCTTCCTTTTGCCATTGGTTCACCCTCCAAAGGCCGCCGCGGCTAGCGTGCTGCGGCAGGTGCATCGCATTGATCCAAAGCCAGGAGCCAGGTGCTTCTCCTGGTCTCCCATGCAGGGCCCAAGGACTTGGGTCATCCTCCACTGCACTCCCAGACCAAAGCAGAGAGGTGGCCTGGAAGAGGGGCAACCAGGACAGAATCCGGCACCCCAACCAGGACTAGAACCCAGGGTGCCAGCGCCATAGGTGGAGGATTAGCCTATTGAGCCACAGCGCCAGCTGGATACAAATTTAGGAACATAGGGATTCTTCCAACACTACCTTCCCACCCCCTCTGTACTCCCACCCTTCTTCCTCCTCTCTCTCCTATTCTCATTCTTATTTTTTTTTAACAAAAATCTACATTCAACAACACATAATATTAACCCTACACTAAGAGTTTAACAAACAGTGTTGGAGAAAAACACCCTGTTCCTCAACAGAAGAGACAGTGCTGTTCAAAAGCATCACATCTCCAAATGTCACTTTTACTTCTATAGATTACCTTTTAGGTACTCTATTAGTTATCTTAGATCCAAGAGAACATATGCTATTTACCTTTTTGGAACTGGCTTATTTCACAAAATATAATGTTTTCCAGTTTTTTCCATTTTGTTGCAAATGACAAGATTCCACTTTTCATTTATTTTATACTACTGTGTGGTATTCTGTGGTGTACATATCCCATAATTTCTTTTTTTTTTTTTTATCTTTTATTTAATGAATATAAATTTCCAAAGTACGACTCATGGGTTACAATGGCTTCCCCCCCCATAACGTCCCTCCCACCAACAACCCTCCCCTTTCCCACTCCCTCTCCCCTTCCATTCACATCAAGATTCATTTTCGATTATCTTAATATACAGAAGATCAGCTTAGTATACCTTAAGTAAGTATTTCAACAGTTTGCTCCCACACAGAAACATAAAGTGAAAAATAATAGATGATTTTTTTAAAATGATGATGAAATCAGATCAGACCTATTGTCATGTTTAATCCCAGTGAGAGTCAAGTTGGGAATTGAAAATTTCTTTCTTTCTTTTTTTTTTTTTTTTTACAGAAGATCAGTTTAGTGTACATTAAGTAAAGATTTCAGTCGTTTGCACCCCCATAGAAACACAAAGTGAAATATACTGTTTGAGTACTCGTTATAGCATTAAGCCTAAGTGTACAGCACGTTAAGGACCGAGATCCTACATGAGGAGTAAGTGCACAGTGACTCCTGTTGTTGACTTTACCAATTGACACTCCTGTTTATGGCATCAATAATCTCCCTATGCACCAGTTATGAGTTTCCAAGGCTATGGAAGCCCCTTGAGTTCTCCGACTCTTATCTTGTTTAGACACGGTCATAGTCAAAGTGGAGGTTCTCTCCTCCCTTCAGAGAAAGGCACCTCCCTCTTTGAAGACCTGTTCTTTCCACTGGGATCTCACTCACAGAGATCTTTTTGCCAGAGTGTCTTGGCTTTCCATGCCTGAAATACTCTCATGGGCTTTTCAGCCAGATCCGAGTGCCTTTAGGGCTGATTCTGAGGCCAGAGTGCTATTTAGGACATCCACCATTCTATGAGTCTGCTGAGTATCTCACTTCCCATGTTGGATCACTCTCCCCTTTATTTATTCTATCGGTTGGTGTTAGCAGATACTAGACTTGTTTATGTGCTCCCTTTGACTCTTAGTCCTTTCATTATGATCAATTGTGAACTGAAATTGATCACTTGGAGTAGTGAGATGGCATTGGCACATGCCACCTTGATGGGATTGAATTGGAATCCCCTGGTATGTTTCCAACTCTACCAATTGGGGCAAGTCAGCCCGAGCATGTCCCAAATTATACATCTCTTCCCTCTCTTATTCCCACTCTTATGTTTAACAGGGATCACATTTCGGTTAATTTTCAACACTTAAGAATAACTGTGTGATAATTACAGAATTAAACCAGTCATATTAAGTAGAACAGACAAAAAAAAATACTATGAGGGATAATGTATTAAGTTGTCCATTAGCAGTCAGAGCTATGCTGATCAAGTCACCATTTCTCATAGTGTCCATTTCACTTCAGGAGGTTTCCTTTTTGGTGTTGAGTCAGTTGTCACCGATCAGGGAGAACATATGGTATTTGTCCCTTTGGGACTGGCTTACTTCACTCAGCATGATGTGTTCCAGATTCCTCCATTTTGTTGCAAATGACTGGATTTCGTTGTTTCTTACTGCGGTATAGTACTCTAAAGAATACATATCCCATAATTTCTTTATCCAGTCTACCGTTGATGGGCATTTAGGTTGGTTCCAGGTCTTGGCTATTGTGAATTGTGCTGCAATAAACATTAGGGTGCAGACCGCTTTTTTGTTTATCAATTTAAACTCCTTTGGGTAAATTCCAAGGAGTGGGATGGCTGGGTCGAATGGTAGGGTTATATTCAGGTTTCTGAGGAATCTCCAGACTGATTTCCATAGTGGCTTGACCAGTTTGCATTCCCACCAACAGTGGGTTAGTGTCCCTTTTTCCCCACATCCTCGCCAGCATCTGTTGTTGGTAGATTTCTGTATGTGAGCCATTCTAACCGGGGTGAGGTGAAACCTCATTGTGGTTTTGATTTGCATTTCCCTGATTGCTAGTGACCTTGAACATTTTTTCATGTGCCTGTTGGCCATTTGGATTTCCTCTTTTGAAAAATGTCTATTGAAGTCCTTGGCCCATCTCTTAAGTGGGTTGTTGGTTTTGTTTTTGTGGAGTTTCTTGATCTCTTTGTAGATTCTGGTTATTAACCCTTTATCTGTTGCATAGTTTGCAAATATTTTTTCCCATTCTGTCGGTTGTCTCTTCACTCTCCTGACTGTTTCTTTTGCAGTACAGAAACTTCTCAATTTGATGCAATCCCAATAGTTGATTTTGGCTTTGACTGTCTGTGCCTCCCGGGTCTTTTCCAGAAATTCTTTGCCTGTGCCAATATCTTGAAGGGTTTCTCCAATGTTCTCTAATAACTTAATGGTGTCAGGACGAAGATTTAGGTCTTTAATCCACGTTGAGTGGATTTTTGTGTAAGGTGTAAGGTAGGGGTCTTGCTTCATGATTCTGCACGTGGAAATCCAGTTTTCCCAGCACCATTTATTGAATAGACTGTCCTTGCTCCAGGAATTAGTTTTAGATCCTTGATCAAATATAAGTTGGCTGTAGATGTTTGGGTTGATTTCTGGTGTTTCAATTCTGTTCCATTGGTCTATCCATCTGTTTCTGTACCAGTACCATGCTGTTTTGATTACAACTGCCCTGTAGTATGTCCTGAAGTCTGGTATTGTGATGCCTCCGGCTTTGTTTTTGTTGTACAAGATTGCTTTAGCTATTCGAGGTCTCTTGTGCCTCCATATGAATTTCAGCATCATTTTTTCTAGATCTGCGAAGAATGTCTTTGGTATCTTGATTGGGATTGCATTGAATCTATAAATTGCTTTTGGGAGAATGGACATTTTGATGATGTTGATTCTTCCAATCCATGAGCATGGAAGATTTTTCCATTTTTTGGTATCCTCTTCTATTTCTTTCTTTAAGGTTTTGTAATTTTCATCGTAGAGATCTTTAACGTCCTTGGTTAAGTTTATTCCAAGGTATTTGATTGTTTTTGTAGCTATTGTGAATGGGATTGACCTTAGCAGCTCTTTCTCAGTCATGGCATTGCTTGTGTATACAAAGGCTGTTGATTTTTGTGCATTGATTTTATATCCTGCCACTTTGCCAAACTCCTCTATGAGTTCCAATAGTCTCTTAGTAGAGTTCTTTGGATCCTCTAAGTACAGAATCATATCGTCTGCAAAGAGGGATAGTTTGACTTCTTCCTTCTTGATTTGTATTCCTTTGATTTCTTTTTCTTGTCTGATGGCTCTGGCTAAAACTTCCAGAACTATGTTAAATAGCAGTGGTGAGAGTGGGCATCCCTGCCTGGTGCCAGATTTCAGTGGAAATGCTTCCAACTTTTCCCCATTCAATAGGATGCTGGCTGTGGGTTTTTTATAAATTGCTTTGATTATATTGAGGAATGTTTCTTCTATACCCAATTTGCTTAGAGTTTTCATCATGAAAGGGTGTTGAATTTTATCAAATGCTTTCTCTGCATCAATTGAGATAATCATATGGTTTTTCTTCTGCAGTCTGTTAATGTGGTGAATCACATTGATTGATTTGCGAATGTTGAACCATCCCTGCATACCAGGGATGAATCCCACTTGGTCTGGGTGGATGATTTTCCTGATGTGTTGTTGTATTCTATTGGCCAGTATTTTATTGAGGATTTTTGCGTCTATGTTCATCAGGGATATTGGTCTGTAATTTTCTTTCAGTGCTGCATCTTTCTCTGGCTTAGGGATTAAGGTGATGCTGGCTTCATAGAAAGAATTTGGGAGGATTCCCTCTTTTTCGATTGTTCTGAATAGTTTGAGAAGAAATGGGATTAGTTCTTCTTTAAATGTCTGGTAGAATTCAGTGGTGAATCCATCTGGTCCTGGGCTTTTCTTTGTTGGGAGGGCCTTTATTACTGTTTCAATTTCTGTTTCAGTTATGGGTCTATTTAGGTTTTCGATGTCTTCATGGTTCAATTTAGGTAGGTTGCATGTGTCCAGGAATCTATCCATTTCTGATAGGTTTTCCTGTTTGCTGGCGTACAGGTCCTTGTAGTAATTTCTGATGATTCTTTTTATTTCTGTGGTGTCTGTTGTTACGTTTCCTTTTTCATCTCTGATTTTATTGATTTGGGTCTTTTCTCTTCTTTTTTTAGTTAGTTGGGCCAATGGGGTGTCAATTTTGTTTATTTTTTCAAAAAACCAGCTTCTCGCTTGGCTGATTTTTTGTAATGTTTTTTTGGATTCAATCCTATTAATTTCTTCTCTGGTTTTAATTATTTCTCTTCTCCTACTAGATTTGGGTTTGGTTTGCTGCAGTTTTTCTAGGTCCTTGAGGTGCGCTGAAAGCTCATTTATTTGGTACCTTTCCAATTTCTTGGTATAGGCACCTATTGCTATAAATTTGCCTCTCAATACTGCTTTTGCTGTATCCCATAAGTTTTGATATGTTGTGTTGTTGTCTTCATTTACTTCCAGAAAGTTTTTGATTTCTCTTTTGATTTCTTGAATGACCCAGTGTTCATTCAGGAGCATGTTGTTCAGTCTCCATGTGTTTGCATACTTTCTGGGGTTTCCTGAGTTGCTAATTTCCAGCTTCATCCCGCTGTGGTCTGAGAAGCTGCATGGTATGATTCTAATTCTTTTAAATTTGCTGAGACTTGCTTTATGGCCTAGTATGTGGTCAATCCTAGAGAAGGTTCCATGCGCTGCTGAGAAGAATGTGAAGTCTGTAGATGTAGGGTTGAAAGTTCTGTAGATATCTGTTAGATCCATTTGGGCTATAGTGTCATTTAAATCTGCTGTTTCCTTGTTGATCTTCTGTCCGGATGATCTGTCTATTTCTGAGAGTGGAGTATTGAAGTCCCCCAGTACTATTGTATTGGAATCTAAATCTCCCTTTAAGTCCCTTAACATATCTTTTAAATAGACCGGTGCCCTGTAATTAGGTGCATATACATTTATAATAGTTACATCTTCCTGTTGAATTGAACCCTTAATCATTATATAGTGTCCCTCTTTGTCTCTCTTAACAGTTTTTGTATTAAAGTTTATTTTGTCTGATGTTAATATGGCTACACCTGCTTTTTTTTGGTTTCTGTTGGCATGGAATATCTTTTTCCAACCTTTCACTTTCAGTCTGCATGCCTCTTTGTTAGAGAGATGTGTTTCTTGTAGGCAACAAATAGTTGGGTTGTGTTCTGTGAGCCAGTCAGCTAAACGGTGTCTTTTAACTGAAGAATTCAGACCATTAATGTTCAATGTGACAATTGATACGTAGTGACTTTGCCCTGCCATTTTCCCGGAAATATTTTCTAGTATATGCTTTGAGCTTCCCATGCTCTTTTACTGGTATGTGTTCTTCCCTTCCCTTCTTTCATATTGATGGCCGTGTTTCTGTGTTTCTGAGTGTAGCACATCTTTAAGTATCTTTTGCAGGGCCGGACGAGTGGCCACAAAGTCTTTCAATTTCTGTTTGCTATGAAAGGTCTTTATTTCACCTTCATTCACAAATGAGAGCTTGGCAGGATATAATATTCTGGGCTGGCAATTTTTCTCTCTTAGCACCTGTGCTATGTCTCGCCATTTCCTCCTAGCTTGTAGGGTTTCTGATGAGAAGTCAGCTGTGAGTCTGATTGGAGATCCTCTGAGAGTAATCTGACGTTTCTCTCTTGCACATTTTAGGATCTTTTCTTTATGTTTCACTGTGGTAAGTTTAATTACCACGTGTCGTGGTGAGGATCTCTTTTGGTCATGTTTATTGGGGGTTCTATGAGCTTCCTGTACTAGGCTGTCTCTGTCCTTCTCCAAACCTGGAAAGTTCTCTGCTAGTATCTCACTAAAAAGGCCTTCCAATCCTTTCTCTCTCTCCATGCCTTCAGGAACTCCTAGAACTCGAATGTTGGTTTTTTTGATAGTATCCTGTAGATTCCCAACAATATTTTTTAGGTTTCTAATTTCCTCTTCTTTTCTTTGGTTTGACTGTATGTTTTCCTGTGCTCTATC
This sequence comes from Oryctolagus cuniculus, assembly GCF_964237555.1. Taxonomy (NCBI): domain Eukaryota; kingdom Metazoa; phylum Chordata; class Mammalia; order Lagomorpha; family Leporidae; genus Oryctolagus; species Oryctolagus cuniculus. Next base: position 144,737,343 of record NC_091432.1, read on the forward strand.
TTCTAAGTCCGATATTCTCTCTTCTGCTTCACCCATTCTGTTTTTAAGGCTTTCTAATGTGTTTGTCATTTGATCTATTGAGCTCTTCATTTCATTTTGATTTCTCTTCACTATAACACTTTCCTGTTCTACTAGTTTCTGAGTTTCATTTTGACTCTTCCTTAAAATTTCGTTTTCACGAGAGAGATTTTCAATCTTGTCCATTAAGGATTTCTGTAGTTCAAGGATTTGCTTTTGAAAACTTCTAAATGTTCTTATCATAAATTTTTTGAAATCCGTATCTTGCATTTCTTCTATCTCATCATCTTCATACTCTTGGCTTGGGGTGTTTTGCTTATTTGGAGGCATCATAGTGTCATCGTTGATCTTGCTCCCTCTATTTCTGTGTTTGTTACTCGGCATAGTTAATTCTTCTTGCGTCACTGTGCGTTTTTTTTTTTCTTTTCTTTTTTTTTTTTTTATTTATACTGTGTCCGTGTTAAGTGGACTGCCTGCTGTTGGAGGAGCCTTGGAGGCTTGAGATGGGTGCGGCCTGAGAGCTCTGCCTGGTTCTTCCAGGTTAAGGGTGTGCAAAGGTGACACCCTCAGGTTATGCGTGGTAAATCTCTCTCTTTTTATTTATTTATTTATTTTATTTATTCAGGGGGTAAGTAACACCGCAGGGCAGGGCTGTGCAGAATTGATGGTATTTAGCTTCCAGTCTTTGGCTCCTCTGGACTCCCACTGGGTTGCCTAGGCTACTGAATTGTAGTGACTCAGTTCCTTAGCTCTCCCCCATTGATATGTAAATCCAGAGCGCAGGCCTGCTCTTTGTCTCTTGGGAATTCTAGCCTTCCAGCCTTGTAACCTTTGCAAGGTTAGGGGGAAGAGAAACCCCCGAAGCTTTTTTTTTTCCTTCTTTCCGGTAGTGAGTTTGCTGCACTTTCCGGCCCCCCTCTAGATTCTGACCCCCGTTTCCCCACCAATGTCTCGGGTTATTGAGCTCACCTCCCCTTCCAGCGCCGATGTGTGGAGCATCCCAAGTCTCCCCGCTGTTGTCTGTGTGGCATGCACTCCCCTTGGAGCACTGGGGCTTCTGCGGCTCCGTCCTGCGACTTGGCTTCCGCGCGGTGGGCGACCTTGTTCTCCCAGTAGGTCCTCCGATTCACGATTCCCGTGCAATTTTTTCCTGGTTCTTTTTTCTGCGGCTACCGTAACTCCCCTTTTATTAAACTAAATTTTCCCGGACTATCGGTGCGCGCCCTCACTATTCCGCCATCTTGGCTCCGCCCCCCCGTGACCTTTTTCTCCCATAATTTCTTTATCCAGGTTTCATTTGACAGATATGTGGGTTGATTCCATATCATACCTATTGTGAATTGAGCTTCAGTAAACATGCAGGTACAAGACAACTCTTGCTGATTTCATTTCCTTTGGGTAAGTTCCCAGGACTGTGATGGCTGCGTCATATGGTAGGTCTATATTCAGATTTCTGAGGTATCTCCATTCTGTCTTCCACGGTGGCTGCATCAGTTTACAATCTCACGAACAGTCATTAGAGTACCTTTTATCCCCACATCCTCAACAGCATTTGTTGTTTGTTGATTTCTGTAGGAAGCCATTATAACTAGGTGATGTGAAACTTCATTATAATTTTCATTTGTATTTACATGATGGCTAGAGATCCTGAGCATTTTTTCATGAGTCTGTTGGCCATTTTAATTTCTTGTTTTGAAAATGGCTCAAGTCCTTTGCCAATTTCTTAACTAGATTTTTTGTTATTGTTGAGTTTCTTGAGATCTTCATAGATTCTGGATATTAATTTTTTATTAGTTGTATAGTTTGCAAATAATTTCTCCCATTTTGTTTGTTGCCTCTTTGATGAGTGTTTCTTTTGTTAGTTTTGGCTCTGATTACCTGTGCTTCTGGGGTCTTTTCCAAGAAGTCTTTGTTTATACCAATGTCTTGCAGTTTCCCCAAGGTTCTCTAGTAATTTGATGCTATTGGAATGGATTTAGGTCCATGATCCATTTTGAGTGGATTTTTGTGTAAGGGGTAAGATACTAGTCTTGTTTCCACTTTTCCCAGCACCATTTTTTGAAGAGACTGTCTTTGATCCAGGGATTGACTTTAGCTCCTTTGTAAAGATAAGTTGGTTGTAAATGTGTGGATTGATTTCTGGATTTTGTATTTTGTTTTGTTGGTCTACATGTCTATTTTTTTTCTGTCACTACCAGGCTGTTTTGATTATAACTTCCTGTAGTATGTCTTGAAATCTGGTATTGTGATGCCTCTGGCTTTTGTTTTTGTTGTATAAGATTGCTTTAGCTTTTGTGGGTCTTTGTGTTTCCATATGAATTTTATCATTTTTATAGAGCTAAGAAGAATGTTGGTGGTATTTTGATTGGGATAGCATTGAATCTGTAAAATGGTTTCAGTAATATGGACATTTTGATGATATTCTTCTAACCCATGAACATGAAAGATTTTTCCATTTTAAATATTATATTTCTTTAATGTTTATCATTTTCATCATAGAGATCTTTCATATCTTCGGTTAAATTTATTCCCAAAGTATTTATTTTTTTTAGTTATTGTGAGTGGGATTGATTTTAGAAAGCCAAGTCATTGTCTGTGTATACAAAGGGTGTTGATTTTTGTGTGTTAATTTTATATCCTGTACTTTACTAAAGTCTTTTATGAGAACAGTCATCTCTTAGTGGAGTCTTTTGGTTCCCACATATATTGAATTTATGTCATCTACAAATAGGGATAGTTTTACTTCCTCCTTTCCAATTCGTATCACATTGAGTTCTTTTTCTTGCCTAATATCTCTGGCTAAAACTTACAGGACTATATTCAATAGCAGTGGTGAGAGTTGGCATCCTTGTCTGATTCCAGATCTTAGTGGGGATGCCTCCAACTTTTCCCCATTCAATAAGATGCTGGTTGTGGGTTTGTCATAAATTGTCCTATTGTGTTGAGGAACGTTGCTTGTACACCCAATTTGCTTAAGGTTTTTATCATGAAAGGGTGTCATTTTATCGAATGCTCTCTTTCTCTGCATCTATGCTTTCTTTCTCTGCATCTATTGAAATTGTCATATGGACTACCTTTAACACTTGCTACTTGTTGAGCTCTTTGCTGGAGGATTAGGTACTCATTGTGAAGTAAATTGTAGATATGTCATTGTGAAGATTAAAAGAAAAAAGAAAAGAATAGTAGTGGGAGGGATGATGGAAAGGTAGGGTGGGAAGTATCACTATGCTCTTAAAACTGTATATATTAAATACATGAAATTTGTTTATATAAAGTAAAAAAAATCACAAGACCAGGAATTTATATATTTCTTCAATGTTTTCCAGTTTTCATAGTTTATAATTGTTCAATTGTTTACTATGACCCTTTGTATTTCAGTGGGATCAGTTGTAATACTTTTTTCATCTACAATTTTGAGTTCTCTTTTCTTTTGCTGTTAGTCTGATTAAAGGTTTGTTTTGTTCACCTGCTCAGAAAAAAAGCATTTTGTTTCATTGGTCATTTGTATTTTTTTTAGTTTGAATTTCATGTATTTGTGTTCTGATCCTTTTTATTTTTCACCTCCTGTTTATTTGAAGCTTGGTTCTTGTTTCTTTATGACTTTGAGGTACATCATTAGATCATTTATTTTAGATTGTTTTATTTTATGTGAATAGTTACTGATATAAACTTTCCTCTTGATACTGCTTTTGTTGTATCACACAGGTTTTGATATTTTGTGTTGTAATTTTTTAGTTGGAAGTATTTGATTTCCTTTTTAAATTCCTCAGTGTCCCATTGTTCACTCAGTAGCATGTTGTTTGATTTCCATGTATTTGTAGATGTTTTATTTTTCTTCTTCTTGTTCATTGATAGTTTTGTTCTTTTGTGGTCTGAGAAGATCCATGGTATGATATTTTAAAAAATCTTTTTAAATTTTCTAATAGTTGAATTATGGACTAATATATGGTCAATCCTAGAAAATGCCACATGTACAGAGAAAAGAATGTAGCTTTGGGGTAGCTGTTAGGTATAATGTTCTATAAATATCTGTTAGGTCCATTTGTAATAGTATGGTTCATATTTGATATACCTTTGTTGATTTTCTGTTTGAATGTTCTTTCCATTGATGATAATGGGGTGTCAAGTCTCTTATCATTGTATTGGAGTCTGTTTACCCCTTGTAGTATTAGTATCTGAGTTGTCTTATGTGGGTGCATAAATATTTCTGCTTGTTATATCTTATCACTGAATAAATTATTTTTATCATTATACAGTGTACTTCCTTATCTTTCTACAGTTTTTTGCTTTAAAGTCAATTTCATGTGAGTGTAGCTGCTCATTTCTCTAGCCTTCCCCTTTAACTGTATGTGTATCTTTGTGAAGTGGCTTTCTTGTAGGTAGCATAGAGTAGAATCTTCTCATTTCAGCCAATATAGATCTATTTTTAGATTTTTGAGGACCTCCATAGTGTCTTCCATAGTGGTTGTACAAGTTTACATTCTTACCAGGAGTATACTAGAGTACCTTTTCCACACATCCTCACCAGCATTTATTGTTGTTTCATTTTTGGATGATAGCCATTCTTACAGGGATGAAGTGAAATCTCATTGTAGGTTTATTTGCATTTCACTGATGGTTAGTGATCCTGAGCATCTTTTTCATGTGTTTGTTGGCCATTTCATCCTTTGATAAATGCCTGTTCCTGCCTTTGCCCAGCTCTTAACTGGATTTTTTGTTTTGTTTGCTGTTGAGTTTTTTAGGCTCTTTATAGATCCTAGACATTAATCTTTTATCAGTTTCATAGTTGGCAAATATTTTCTCCAATTCTGTCGGTTGCCTCTACACTTTGTTGCATGTTTCATTTGCAGTGCAGTTTTTTGCTTGATATAATCCCATTTGTTTACTTTTTTCTTTTTTATATTTAAATCTCATATTTTATTTATTATTTTTAAGAAGGCTTTTGATAAATACAAATTCCATAGGTACAGCTTTAGGAATATAGTGGTTCTTCCCCATACCCACCCACCCACCCCCACTCTCTCTTTCCCATCCCATTCTTCATTAAAATTTGTTTTTAATTAACTTTCTATACAGAAGACCAACTTTATATTAAGATTTCCACAATTTGCACCCAGCCACCCAGCCACAAAGTATAAAGTACTATTTGAGAACAAGGTTTACAGTTAATTCTCATAGTACAACTCATAGAGGACAGAGATCCTGCATGGCCAAGTTAGTGCACAGTGACTCCTGTCGTTAATTTAACAATTAGCACTCTTATGTATGACATCAGTGATTACCTGAGGCTCTTTTTTTTTTTTTGGACAGGCAGAGTTAGAGAGAGAGAGAGAGAGAGAGGTCTTCCTTCCATTGCTTCACCCCCCCAAATGGCTGCCACAGCCAGTGTACTGCAACGATCCAAAGCCAGGAGCCAGATGTTTCCTCCTGGTCTCCCTCATGGGTGTAGGGCCCAAACACCTGGGCCATCCTCCATTGCCTTCCTGGGCCACAGAAGAGAGCTGGACTGGAAGAAGAGCAGCCAGTACAGAATCCAGTGCCCCAACCAGGACTAGAACCCGGAGTACCGGCGCCGCAGGCAGAGGATTATCCTAGTGATCTGCAGCACCGGCCACACCTGAGGTTCTTGACATGAGCTGCCAAGGCTATGGGAGCCTTTTGAATCCACAAACTCCATCAGTATTTAGACAAGGCCATAAGCAAAGTGGAAGTTCTCTCCTGCCTTCAGAAAAAAGTACATCCTTCTTTATGGCCCCTTCTGTCCACTGGAGTCTCACTCACAGAGATCCCTGATGTAGAACATTTTTTGCCACAGTGTCTTGGCTTTCCATGCCTGAAGTGCTCTCATGAGCTTTTCAGCACAATCTGAATGCCTAAAGGGTTTATTCTGAGGTCAGTGCTGTTTAGGACATTTGTCATTCGGTGAGTCTTCTCTGTGGACTGCTTCCTATGTTGGAACTTTCTCTCCTTTTTAATCCTATCTGTTGTTATTACCAGACTCTTGTTATTATTTATGTGATCCCTTTGACACTTAATCCTATCTTTATGATCAGTTATGAACTTAAACTGATCATTTTAACTAGTAAGATGGCATTGGTTCCTGCCAACTTAATGGGATTTGGAGTCCCATGGCAAGTTTTTCTTTACCCTTAGGGGTAAGTCTGTGGAATTTTGTACTGTACAGCTCCTCCTTCTCTTATTCTCATTCTTATTTTTTACTGGGATCTATTTTCAATCGACTTAATACACCAATGATTAATTCTAAGTTAAGTAAAAAGTTCAACCAATGGTATTAAGTTAAAAAAATAATAAAAATAAACTGTTCTTTAACAAGTTGCCCTGTCAGGATGAGGGAAATTCAAGTCATTGCTTCAGCTCCTCCCTCTCTTACTATCAGTCTTATTTTTTACTGGGATCTATTTTCAATTGACTTAATACACCAGTGATTATTTCTATGTTAAGTAAAGAGTTCAACCAATGGTATTAAGTAAAAAAATATATAAACTGTTCTTTGACAGTCAAGATGAGGGATATTCAAGTCATTGCTTCTCATAGTGTCAATTTTACTTCTACAGGTTTCCTTTTAGGTGCTCTGTTAGTTATCACATATCAGGGAGAACATACAGTATTGGTCCCATTGTGACTGGCTTATTTCACTAAGTATGATGTTTTCTAGATTCATCCATTTTGTTGCAAATGATCACATTTCCACCCTCTGGCTCCTCGGGCCGCCTGTCCCAGGTAGGGCGGCCTGGATCATGCAGGTGCTGACTGGAGAATTCTGTTTTTGTGCTTGGCGTCAGAATTTGGACAGCAATGCGGGCCCTTCAAAGCTTGAAGGATAAAACTCAGAGGAGAGAGGCGGGCAGTCGGGTGTCCCCCAGGTGACACCGAGTGGCCGTTCTAAAGGCCTTCGCGGTCCTTCCGGTTCCGAAAGGGGGGAACAGACCCGAGGGCTCCCGGAGCAATGGACGGGAGAGAGGACCGGGGCTGGGGCAGGGCGAGCATTGCGGACCGGGGCTGGCGGTCGGCGGGCGAGCTCCGAGGAAGCCAGGAGCCTTGGCGAACGTCCCCCACCCTCTCACGACCGTAGCTTCCGCCACCGCTTCACAACAACCCCCAAAGGCGCGCCCTCATCCGGGTACTCCGGGCTCTGGCGGACACTTCACTTCAGCTGAAGACTTGAACCTGTTGATTGCCAAAAACACGAGATTAGAGATCTATGTGGTCACCGCGGAGGGGCTTCGGCCCGTCAAAGAGGTGGGCATGTATGGGAAGATCGCAGTCATGGAGCTTTTCAGGCCCAAGGGGGAGAGCAAGGACCTGCTGTTCATCCTGACAGCTAAGTACAATGCCTGCATCCTGGAGTATAAGCAGAGTGGTGAGAGCATTGATATAATCACGCGAGCCCACGGCAATGTCCAGGACCGCATTGGCCGCCTCTCAGAGACTGGCATTATTGGCATCATCGACCCTGAGTGCCGGATGATTGGCCTGAGACTCTACGACGGCCTGTTCAAGGTTATTCCACTAGATCGCGACAATAAAGAGCTCAAGGCCTTCAACATCCGCCTGGAAGAGCTGCATGTCATTGACGTCAAGTTCCTTTATGGTTGCCAAGCACCTACCATTTGCTTTGTCTACCAGGACCCTCAGGGGCGGCATGTCAAAACCTATGAGGTATCCCTCCGAGAGAAGGAGTTCAACAAGGGCCCTTGGAAACAGGAAAATGTAGAAGCTGAAGCTTCCATGGTGATTGCAGTCCCAGAGCCCTTTGGAGGGGCCATTATCATTGGTCAAGAGTCCATCACCTATCACAATGGGGACAAATACCTGGCAATTGCCCCTCCTATCATTAAGCAAAGCACAATCGTGTGCCACAATCGGGTGGACCCTAATGGTTCGAGATACCTGCTTGGAGACATGGAAGGGCGGCTCTTCATGCTGCTTTTGGAGAAGGAGGAACAGATGGATGGTACGGTTACCCTCAAGGATCTCCGTGTGGAACTCCTTGGAGAGACCTCTATTGCTGAGTGCTTGACGTACCTTGATAATGGTGTTGTGTTTGTTGGGTCTCGCCTGGGTGACTCCCAGCTTGTGAAGCTCAACGTTGACAGCAATGAACAAGGCTCTTATGTAGTAGCCATGGAAACTTTTACTAATTTAGGACCCATTGTGGATATGTGCGTGGTGGACCTGGAGAGGCAGGGGCAGGGACAGCTGGTCACTTGCTCTGGTGCTTTCAAGGAAGGTTCCTTGCGAATCATCCGGAACGGGATCGGAATCCACGAGCATGCCAGCATTGATTTACCAGGCATCAAAGGCTTATGGCCACTGCGGTCTGACTCTAATCGTGAAACTGATGATACTCTGGTGCTCTCTTTTGTGGGCCAGACAAGAGTTCTCATGTTAAATGGAGAGGAAGTAGAAGAAACTGAACTGATGGGTTTTGTGGACGATCAACAGACTTTCTTCTGTGGCAATGTGGCTCATCAACAGCTTATCCAGATCACTTCCGCATCTGTGAGGTTGGTGTCTCAAGAACCCAAGGCTCTGGTCAGTGAGTGGAAGGAGCCTCAGGGCAAGAACATCAGCGTGGCCTCCTGCAACAGCAGCCAGGTGGTGGTGGCCGTTGGGAGGGCCCTGTACTACCTGCAGATCCACCCTCAGGAGCTCCGGCAGATCAGCCACACAGAGATGGAACACGAAGTGGCCTGTTTGGACATTACCCCCTTAGGGGACAGCAATGGCCTCTCCCCTCTTTGTGCCATTGGCCTCTGGACAGACATCTCTGCCCGCATCTTGAAGCTGCCCTCTTTTGAACTGCTGCACAAGGAGATGCTGGGTGGAGAGATCATTCCTCGCTCCATCCTGATGACTACCTTTGAGAGTAGCCACTACCTTCTCTGTGCCTTGGGAGATGGGGCACTTTTCTACTTCGGGCTCAACATTGAGACAGGCTTGTTGAGCGACCGGAAGAAGGTGACCTTGGGAACCCAGCCCACGGTGTTGAGAACTTTCCGTTCCCTTTCTACCACCAACGTCTTTGCTTGCTCTGACCGGCCCACTGTCATCTACAGCAGTAACCATAAATTGGTCTTCTCCAACGTCAACCTCAAGGAAGTGAACTACATGTGTCCCCTTAACTCAGATGGCTATCCTGACAGCCTGGCACTGGCCAACAACAGCACCCTCACTATTGGCACCATTGACGAGATCCAGAAGCTGCACATTCGCACAGTTCCCCTATATGAGTCTCCCAGGAAGATCTGCTATCAGGAAGTGTCTCAGTGCTTTGGGGTCCTCTCCAGCCGCATTGAAGTCCAAGACACCAGTGGGGGGACCACTGCTCTGAGGCCCAATGCCAGCACTCAGGCCCTGTCCAGCAGCGTCAGCTCCAGCAAGCTCTTCTCCAGCAGCACGGCACCCCATGAGACCTCCTTTGGAGAAGAGGTGGAGGTGCACAACCTCCTGATCATTGACCAGCATACCTTTGAAGTGCTTCATGCCCACCAGTTTCTGCAGAATGAATATGCCCTCAGCCTGGTCTCCTGCAAGTTGGGCAAAGATCCCAACACGTACTTCATCGTGGGCACAGCCATGGTGTACCCTGAAGAGGCAGAGCCCAAGCAGGGGCGGATTGTGGTCTTCCAGTATTCGGATGGAAAACTGCAGACCGTGGCTGAAAAGGAAGTGAAAGGAGCCGTGTACTCTATGGTGGAATTTAACGGCAAATTGTTGGCCAGCATCAATAGCACGGTGCGGCTGTATGAGTGGACGACAGAAAAGGAGCTGCGCACCGAGTGCAATCACTACAACAACATCATGGCCCTGTACCTGAAGACCAAGGGCGACTTCATCCTGGTTGGCGACCTCATGCGCTCAGTGCTGCTGCTTGCCTACAAGCCCATGGAGGGAAACTTTGAAGAGATTGCACGAGACTTTAATCCCAACTGGATGAGTGCTGTGGAAATCTTGGATGATGACAATTTCTTGGGAGCTGAGAATGCCTTTAACTTGTTTGTGTGTCAGAAGGATAGTGCCGCCACTACTGACGAGGAGCGGCAGCACCTTCAGGAGGTTGGGCTCTTCCACCTGGGCGAGTTTGTCAATGTGTTCTGCCACGGCTCTCTGGTCACGCAGAACCTGGGCGAGACTTCCACTCCCACACAGGGCTCAGTACTTTTCGGCACTGTCAACGGCATGATTGGGCTGGTGACCTCGCTGTCAGAGAGCTGGTACAACCTGCTGCTGGACATGCAGAATCGACTCAATAAAGTCATCAAGAGCGTGGGCAAGATTGAACACTCCTTCTGGAGATCCTTCCACACTGAACGCAAGACAGAGCCGGCCACAGGCTTTATTGATGGTGACCTGATTGAGAGTTTCTTGGATATCAGCCGCCCGAAGATGCAGGAGGTTGTGGCAAACCTACAGTACGACGATGGCAGTGGCATGAAGCGAGAGGCCACTGCAGATGACCTGATCAAGGTTGTGGAGGAGCTGACACGGATCCATTAGCCAAGGGCAGAGGTCCCCTTTCCTGACCCCTTCCCAAGGCTTTGCCTTCCTGACCCCCTCCTCTTCCCACCATTGTCTTCTTGCCCACGGGAGGCCTGTCCCTAAGCCAGCTGCCCCACAGCCATGGTTCACCTGTGTGGAAATGGGTTTCTGAGGATTCCAGTGGTTCAGCAGAGACCTGGGAATGGGCTGAAGGTGGAATATTTTCTCCCTGGATTTTTACCAGTCTCATGATTCCAGCCGGCACCTTGGGCCACCACTGGTGTTGCCAGTTATCCTTCCAGGGAGGGATTTTTGGTTCTTTGGCTGGAAGGAAGCTGTGTGTGTGTGTGCGCGTGTCTCACACTCAGCATTGTCCTCTACTGTGTTTTTATTTAGATGTGGGTGTGGGGAGGTTGAGGGTAGGGGAAGAGGGTCAGGAGGGATTCATGGTCTTTGAAGTGAGAGCTTCCTTTTACTTTCTTCTGTTGCCTCTGAGAGCATCAAGTCTGGGGGCCTGAGCACAAGACCGGGGACTGCCAGAGTGTAAACCTGGAGATGGATGGTGGGTGACCCCCACGCCCCTAGCCCTTTTGTCTCTGGGAGCTGCCTCCTTCAGAGAGAAGGAGGTGGGGGGCTATGACTTGATTGTTAGTTTCTGAGTTTTACCAAATAAAGTAGAGTCTAAGACAAAAAAAAAAAATGATCACATTTCCTTTTTTTTTTTAACCACAGTGTAGTATTCCATAGAGTTCATATCCCGTAATTTCTTTATCCAGTTTTCCATTGACGGGCATTTAGATTGATTCCGTGTCTTAGGTGTTGTGAATTGAGCTGCAATAAACATGGCGGGGCAGATAACTTTTTATTTGCTGCTTTCATTTCCCTTAGATAAATTCTGAGGAATGGGAGTGCTGGGTCGTATGGTAGGACTATATTCAGATTTCTGAGGTATCTCCAAACTGTTTTTCTTTTTTCTTTTTTTTTCTTTTTTCTTTTTTGACAGGCGGAGTGGACAGTGAGAGAGAGAGAGACAGAGAGAAAGGTCTTCCTTTGCCGTTGGTTCACCCTCCAATGGCCACCACGGCCAGCGCGCTGTGGCCAGCGCACCGCGCTGATCCAATGGCAGGAGCCAGGTACTTATCCTGGTCTCCCATGGGGTGCAGGGCCCAAGCACTTGGGCCATCCTCCACTGCACTCCCTGGCCACAGCAGAGAGCTGGCCTGGAAGAGGGGCAACCGGGACAGAATCCGGTGCCCTGACCGGGACTAGAACCTGGTGTGCCGGCGCCGCAAGGTGGAGGATTAGCCTAGTGAGCTGCGGTGCCGGCCTCCAAACTGTTTTTCATAATGGCTTTACCAGTTTACATTCCAACCACAGTAGATTAGCTACCTTTTTCCCCACTTCCTTGTCAGCATTGGTTGTTGATTTCTGTGTGAAAGCTATTCTTTTTTTTATGTTAACATCTTTTATTAACTCCTCATATACAGTTACTTGTCTTCTGGTTTGTTGAAGCAGTTAAGTCAGACAGCATTTGCCACAGTAATGTCTGTCGAAGTGGCTGGCCATGAACACGCCAGCACCACATTCATCTGAAGGGCACTCGCGACGCAGCCGACTGATCTTGCCGTTCTCATCCACCTTATAGTACTTCAGGACAGCCAGCTTAACCTTCTTTCTCTTATGCTTATTCTTCTTGGGAGTGGTGTAAGACTTCTTCCTTTTCTTGGCACCCCCACGAAGTCTCAACACAAGGTGAAGAGTAGACTCCTTTTGAAGCTATTCTAACTTGGATAAAGTGAAACTCATTGTGGTTTTGGTTTGCATTTCTCTGATGCCTAGTGATCTTGAGCATTTTTCATGTGTCTGTTAGCCATTTGGATTTTCTCTCTTAAGAAATGTCTGTGTAAGTCCTTTGCCCATTTCTTTCTTTTTTTTCCCATTTCTTGACTGGGTTGTTTGTTTTGTTATTGTTGATCACTTTGTATATTCTGGTTATTAATCTTTTATCAGTTGTTGGTTTGCAAATAATTTCTCACATTCTGTTGGTTGCCTCTTTACTTTCTTGACTGTTTCTTTTGCAGTACAGAAGCTTCTCAATTTGATGTGATAACATTTGTTAATATTAGCTTTTATTGCCTGTGCCTCTGGGGTCTTTACCAGGATCTCTACCTGTGCCAATGTCTTGCAGAGTTTCCCCAATGTTTTCTAGTAATTTGATGGTATTGGGTCATAGATTTAGGTCTTTAATCCATTTTGAATCGATTTTCATCGAACGTGTAAGGTAGGGGTTCTGCTTCATACTTCTGCATGTGGAAATCCAGTTTCCCCAGCAACATTTGTTGTAGAGACTGTTCTTGCTCCAGGGAATCGTTTTAGCTCCTTGGTCGAATATAAGTTGGTTGTAGATGCTTGGATTGATTTGTGGCGTTTCTATTCTGTTACAGTAGTCTATCCATCTGTTTTTGTACATGCACCAGGATGTTTTGATTATAACTGCATTGTAGTATATCTTGAAATCAGGTATTGTGATGCATCAGGTTTTTTATTGTATAAGATTGCTGTAGCTATTTGAGGTCTCTTGTGTTTCCAAATGAATTTCAGCAGCATTTTTTCTAGATCTGAGAATGTCTTTGGTATTTTGATTGGTATTCCATTGAATCTGTAATTATTTTTTGAAGAATAGACATTTTGGTGATACTGATTCTTCCAATTGATGAATGTCAAAGTTTTTTCCATTTTTTATATCCTCTTCTATTTAAATTTTTGTAATTTTCATTGTAGAGATCTTTGACATCATAGGTTATATTTATCCCAAGGTATTTGATTTTTTTTAGCTATTGTGGATGCGATTGACCTTAAAAGTTCTTTATCATTGTGGCGTTGTCTGTGTATACAAAGGCTGTTGTGTTTTGTGTGTTGATTTTATATTCTGCCATTTAACCAAACTCTTCTGTTAGTTCCAATAGCCTCTAAGTGGGGTCTTTTGGGTCCCCTATATATAAAATCATATCATCTGCAAATATGAATAGTTTGACTTTCCCCTTCCCAGTTTGAATCCCTTTGATTTCTTTTTCTTGCCTAATAACTCTGGCTAAAACTTTCAGGACTAAATTGAATAGCAGTGGTGAGAGTGGCATCTTTGTCTGGTTCCTTATCTAAGTGGGAATGCTTCCAACTTTTCCCCATTCAATAGTATGCTGGCCATGGGTCTGTTATAACTTGCCTGATTTTGTTGAGGAATGTTCCTTCTACACCTAATTTGCTGAGAGTTTTTATCATGAAAGGGTGTTGTATTTTATCAAATGCTTTCTCTGCATCTATTGACATAATCATATGGTTTTTGTTCTTGAACTTGTTAATGTGATGTATCACATTGATTGATTTGTGATTGTTGAACCATCCCTGTATACCTGGGATAAATCCTACTCAGTCCGGATGAATGATCATCCTGATGTGTCGGTTTCCATTGGACAGAATTTTGTTGAGGATTTTTGCATCTATGTTCATCAGGGAAATTGGTCTGTAGTTTTCTTTGTTGCATCTTTTCCAGATTTAGGAATTAAGGTGCTGCTGGCTTCATAGAAAGAATCTGAGAGGATTCCCTCCCTTTAAATTGTTTTGCATAACTTGAGAAGAATTGGAGTTAGTTCTTTAAATATCTGGTAGAATTGAGCATTGAAGTCATCTGTCCTGAGCTTTTCTTTATTGGGAGGATCTTTATTAGTGATTCAACTTCTGTCTTGGTTATGGGTCTATTTAGGTTTTCCCTGTCTTCATGACTCAGTTTAGGTAGGTTGTATGTGTCTAGGAATCCGTCCATTTCTTCTGTGTTTCCCAGTGTGTTGGCATATAGCTCTTTGTAGTAATTTCTGATTTTTTTTTATTTCTGTGATATCTGTTATATTTCCTTTTGCATCTTTAATTTTATTGATTTGGGTCTTCTCTCTCCTTTTTTGATTAGTTTGGCAAATGGTGTGTCAATTCTGGTTTTTTTTTTTTTTTCAAAAAAACAGCTCTTTGTTTTGCTGATCTTTTGTGTTGTTTTTTAGATTTCAATTTTGTTGATTTTTTTCTCTGATTTTGATTATTTCTTTCCTACCACTGGTTTTGGGTTTCGTTTACTGTTGTTTTTCTAGATCCCTGAAGTGCACAGATAGTTCATTTATTTGTTTCCTTTCCAATTTCTTCATGTAGGCACCACTGCTATAAACTTTCCTCTTAACACTGCTTTTGCTGTATCCCACAACTTTATGTTGTTTGTCATCTTCATTTGTTTCCAGAAATATTTTATTTCTCTTTTGATTTCTTCTGTGACTCACTATTCATTCAGGAACATGTTGTTCATCCTCCATGTGTTTGCATATGATATAGAGATTCTTGAGTTGTTGATTTCCAGATTCATTGCATTGTGGTCCAAGAAGATTGCCTGGTATGATTTTGATTGTTTTGAATTTACTGAGTCTTGCTTTATGGCCTAACATGTGGTCAATTCTAGAGAATGTTCCATGTACTGGAGAGAAAAATGTGTACTAAGTGGCTGTAGGGTAGAAGGCTCTGTATATATCTGCTAGGTCTATTTGGTCTGTAGTTTGAATTAACTCTGTGTTTCCTTGTTGATTTTCTGTCTCATTGATCTGTCTGTTGCTGAAAGTGGGGTATTGAAGTTCACCATTACTATTTATTTGAGTCCATATCTCCCTTTGAATCCCTTTGCAATTCTTTTAAATATCCAGATGCTCTGTAATTAGGTGCATATACATTTATAATAGTCACATTTTCCTGTTGAATTGATCCTTTAATCATTATATATTGTCCTTCTGTGACTTTTTTTATGTTAAAATCTATTTTGTCTGATATTAGGATGGCTATATCAGCTCTTTTTTTGTTTTCTGTTAGTATGGATTATCTTTTTCCATCCTTATACTTTCCGTCTGCATGCATCTTTGTTGGTAAGATGTGTTTGTTGTAGGCAGCAAATAGATTGGTTTTCTATTTTAATTTATTCAGGCAGTCTGTGTCTTTTAACTGGGGAGTTGAAACCAATTACATTCAGTGTGACTATTGTTAAGTACCGACTTTGACCTGCCATGTTTCCGTAAATAGTTCTGTTTCTGTATTTTGGATTTTATTTGTACTTTTCCTGGGTCACTTTCTGTGTTCATCTACTTTTGTTGTGATGTTCCTGTTACTGTGTTTCTGTGTGTAGCACATCCTTGAGCATCTTTTGTAGGGTATGGGTGAGCAGTTACAAATTCTTTCAATTTCTGTTTGTTGTGGAAGATCCTTACTTCTCCTTTATTCATAAATGAGAATTTTTCAGGGTACAGTATTCTGGCTTGACAGTTTTTTTCTATTAGGACTTGGAGTGTGTCTCCTCATTCTCTCCTTGCCTGTACGGGTTATGATAAGTCTGGAATGAGTCTAAATGGATTTTCTCTGAATGTGATTTGTCATTTCTCTCCTGCACATTTTTTTTTGACAGGCAGAGTGGACAGTAAGAGAGAGAAACAGAGAGAGGTCTTCCTTTGCCATTGGTTCACCCTCCAATGGCTGCCACGGCCCAATCACTTGGGCCATCCTCCACTGCACTCCTGGACCACAGCAGAGAACTGGCCTGGAAGAGGGGCAACCGGGACAGAATCCGGCGCCCCGACCAGGACTAGAACCCGGTGTGCTGGCGCCGCAAGGCGGAGGATTAGCCTATTGAGCCACAGCACCGGCCTCTCCTGCACATTTTAAAATCTATTCTTTATGTGTTGCTGAGGAGAGCTTTGCTACAATGTGTCAAAATATAGATCTTTTCAGGTCCTGTCTATTGCCTATCCTGTGTACTTCCTATACTTGCATGTTTCTTTCTCCAGATTGGGTAAATTCTCTTACTTCATTAAGAAGGTCTTCTAATCCTTTCTCTCTTTCCATGCCTTCTGGAATTCCTGGGATCTGTATGTTGGTCATTTGTTAGAATCTTGTAGATCTCCAACTGTGTTTTTCAGTTTCCCAATTCGTTCTTGTGTTTGATCTGACTGTATTATTTCCAGAAATTTGTCTTCTAGGTCTGATATTCTTTCTTCTGTCTCACTTATTCTATTGTTAAGGCTTTCCACTGCATTTTTTATTTCATCTATTAAATTCGTTATTTCTAGTATTTCATTCTGACTTCTCTTTATATCTCAATTTCTTGGAAACACTTTTCATTTAGATCATGAGTTTCTTTCTGATTGCTTCTAAGTAATCTAACGATTAATTTTCTGAATTCCATTTTCTGGCATATCCTCAATCTCTTCTTCAGCTTCTATTATTGAAGAAGAGTTGTAGTGTTCCCATGGGGGCTCATACTGCTTCCTTCTTCTCAAGAAGGTTTTTTCCTTTGTTTTTCAGCATTTCCTGTTGCTTTTCTCTCTCTCCCTCTCTCTCTCTCTTTTTTTTTTTTTTTTTTTTTTGAAGGCAGAGTGGACAGTGAGAGAAAGAGAGACAGAGAGAAAGGTCGTCCTTTTGCCATTGGTTCACCCTGCAATGGCCGCCATGGCTGGAAGGCTGCAGCAGGTGCATTGTGCTGATTCAAAGCCAGGAGCCAGGTGCTTCTCCTGGTCTCCCACGCGGGTGCAGGGCCCAAGGACTTGGGCCATCCTCCACTGCACTCCTGGGCCAAAGCAGAGAGGTGGCCTGGAAGAGGGGCAAGTGGGACAGAATCCGACACCCCGACCGGGACTAGAACCTGGTGTGCCGGTGCCACAGGTGGAGGATTAGCCTATTGAACCACGGCACCAGCCCGCTTTTCTCTTTAATATGTGTCTCAGTGCTTGTGGCGAGATGTCCCTCTGCTATGAGCTGCTGTGTGTCTGTGTGTTGCAAGTGGAAGCACACAGCCCCATCTCTGGGAGTCCTGCTCACTTCTTGATCATGATGGGGGCAGATAGGAAAGCTCTGGTGCACTAAGCCCTGCCTACTGGGGGCCAGGCTTGCTTCTCACTAGTGTGTGAAACAAGCTCGAAATTTTAATATTTAGGACTTCTTGTTGTACAGCTTGTGAGGTGGTGGTGGGGAAATTAATTTGAAATGTGATCCTCATTCCCAGGTGGAGGATGTTGTGAAGTGGCCTCCAAAATTGATGAGCATGTGCATGGCATGTAAATGCAGTAGCCCCCGCTTACATTCAAAGATGTAAACAAACAGTTTGGCTTCTCCCAGCCAGCTGCAGGCCTAATTGGTGGGAGCCAGTAGACATAGATGGACAAGGCTGTGCCCGACCTCTTTGTTTTTTCCCCAGTTCTTCCTGCTTGGAACTTCGAATGCAGTTCCCCAGTCTCCCCTGCCCACTGCTATTTGCAGCTCCGTGGATTCACAGCCTTGCTTCTCACCTGGTCCGCCCCTGGTGAGGTGGTGGTGGTGGTGGTGGTGAGTCCATATGGGATGCAGGCACTGCAGGTGGCAGCTTTCCTTGCTATGCCACAGTGCTGGCCCAATTACTTTTCATAGTATAGACATTTGGATGATATTCTTACAATCCACAAACATGGAAGATTTTTCCATTTTTTGTCGTCTTTTATTTTTAATGTTTTGTAATTTTTGCTGAGATTGTTCACCTCTTTGGTTAAATTTATTTCAAGGTTTTGACAGTTGTAGCCATTGTAAATGGGACTCATCTTACACATTCTTCCTCAGCCATATAATTGTGTATGAAAAGTCTATTGACTGCTTGTCGATTTTATATTCTGCAACTTTACTGAACTCTTATGAGTTCCAATAGATTCTTAGTTCTTTTGGTTTTCTTATATATAGAATCATATCATCTGCCAAAAAGGGACAGTTTGACTCCCCCCTTTCCAATTTGTGTCCCATTGATTTCTTTTTCTTCCCTAATGGCTGTGGCTAAAATTCCAGTACTATATTGAATAGCAGTGGTAAATGTGAGCATCCTTGTCTGGTTCTGGATCATAGTGGTAATGCTTCCAGCTTTTCCCCATTTTTCAACCTGATCCTGGCTGAGGGTTTGTCATATATTGCTTTGGTTATATTGAGGAATATTCTTTGTATACCCAATTTTTTAAGATTTTGATCATGAAAGGATGATTTTATGAGATTCTTTCTTTGCATCTATTTATATAATCATATGGTTTTTATTCAATTATAATGTGATTTATTACATTTATTGATATTCATATGTAGAACCATCCCTGTGTAGTCACTTTTTCCTTGAGAATGAGCTTTGTTTCTGATGTTTTGTTAGATTCCATTAGTAAATATTTTATTGAGGACTTTTGCACTCTGTGTTCATCAGGGATATTGGTCTATAGTTCTTTTTCTTTGTTATATTGTTTTTCTGGTTTTGGAATTAAGGTGATGCTGGCTTCATAGAAGGAGTTTGTGAGGCTTTCTTCCCTTTCAATTGTTTTGAATAGCTTGAGAAGAATTAGAATTAGTTCTTCCTTAAAGTATGATAGAATTTAGCAATGAAGCCATCCAGTCCTGGGTTTTCTTTGTCATCAGTCTTTACCAATCTCCATCTTGGTTATTGGTCTATTTTGGTTCTCTGTGTCTTCATGACTCATTTTGGATGATTGTATGTGTCCAAAAATCTAGCCATGTCTTCTAACCAAATTTTCATTTGGTTAGCATATAGCTGTTTATAGTAATTCCTCATTATTTTTTTTATTTCTGTGGTATTTGTTGGTAGGTCATATTTTTCACCTCTGATTTTATTGATTTGGGTTTTCTCTGTCTTTTGTTGTTAGTTAGACCAATGGTGTATCAATTTTGTTTATTCATTTAAAAAACCAGCTCTTCATTGAACTAATGTTTTGTATTTTCTTGGTTTCAATTTTCTTTTTTTTTTTTTTTTTTTTGCTCCTACCTTCCCTGTTCCTTCCTTCCTTAATCTTTCTTTTAATTTTTACAATGAAATCCCTTGAGTTTATTTTATTACATAAGATTATCACTCCACTAAGTAAAGAATTCAACAAATAGCAAGAAGAAAAAAACAGTTCCACAACAGTAGAGATAAGGGATTTAAACAAGAATCAGTACTCAAAATACCATTTTCATTCATGTCCATTACATTTTTTTACTCTATTTGTTTCCAAAAATCAGGGAAAACATGCTTTGTGAAATAAGCCAGTCCCCAAAAGAAAAATACTGTATGTTCATTTAACCTCTAATTTTAATTGTTTGTTTCTTTCTACTAATTTTGTTAGGTTTGTTGTTTTTTTAGGACCTTGAGATGCATTAATAGATCATTTATTTGACAATGTTCCAATTTCTTGATGTAGGCACTAATTGCTATAAACTTCCCTTTCAACACTGCTTTTGCTGTATCTCATGAGTTTTGATGGGTTGTCATCTTCATTTGTTTCCAGGAATTTTTAATTTCCTTTTTGTTTTCTTCTATACCCACTGTTCATTTAGGAGTGTGTTGTTCGGTCTCCATCTGTTAGCATGTTTTCTAGAGTTTTCTAATTTGTTAATTTCCAGCTTTCTAGCTTGTTAATTTCCATTGAAGTCAGAAAAGATACATGGTATGATTTCAGTTTTTTGAATTTGCTGTGCCATATGGCTTACCATATGATCTATCCTAGAGGAAATTCCATGCACTGATGAAAATAATGTATATTCTTCAGCATTTCTGATGAAATGTTTAGTAGATGTCTATTAGGTCTATTTAGCCCATAGTCTAGATTAGTTTTGTTGCATCTTTGTTGATTTTCTGTCTAGTTGATCTGTTCATTGATGAAAGTGGGGGTGTTTGATCATTTTTGAATCTCCAGCTTTCATTCTTGATTAACAACAACATTGTTGGCAAATGCTTTTGCTCTGGTACATCTTGCATCAGTCCAAGAATTTCACCTCTAGGGGTGCAGTATGAATGCCCCTGGCCATCCCTCTTAATCATGGCCTCAGTTCTGAAAACCAACAAAATAGAACTGTGGTCCCATTGTATTATTTGTAGCTGCAGTATCCAGGCAGAAATCCAGTCAAGAAATGGGGGGCAGGGTGGCTGCCGCTGTGGTGTAGCGGGTAAAGCCACTGCCTGAAGTGCTGGCATCACAAATGGGTGCCGGTTTGAGACCCGGCTGCTCCACTTCTCATCCAGCTCTCTGCTATGGCCTAGGAAAGCAGTAGAAGATGCCCAAGTCCTTGGGCCTCTGTACCCATGTGGGAGACCAAGAAGAAGCTCCTGGCTTCTGATCAGCACAGCTCCGGCCATTGCAGCCATTTGTGGGGTGAACCAGGGGATGGAAGACCTCTCTCTCTCTCTGCCTCTCCTCCTCTCTGTGTGTGACTGTGACTTTCAAGTAAAATAAATAAATCTTTAAAAAAAATGGGGAAAGGACTTGAACAGGCATTTTTCAAGAGAGGAAATTCAAATGGCCAACAGATACTTGAGGAAATTCTCAGGATCACTAGCCATCAGAGAAATGCAAATCAAAACCACAATGAGGTTGCATCTCCAGTTAGACTGGCTCTCATACAGAAATCAACAAAAAACAAATGCTGGCAAGGATGTGGGGAAAAGTACCCTGCTCCACTATTGGTGACCGTAACCACTGTGGAAGACAGAATGGAGATACCTCAAAAATTTGAATCTAGACCTGTTATATGATCCAGCCATTCCATTCCTGGGAATTTACCAAACCAAAATACACCAGTATATGAAAGAGTTATCTGTACCCCCACATTCATTGTAGTACAATTCACAATAGCAAAGATGTGGAATCAACACAGATATCCATCAGCTGTTGACTGAATAAAGAAATTATGGTGTATATACACTATGGTGTACTACTCAGCTATAAAAAAATGAAGTTCTGTATTTTGCAACAAGATGGTCACAGCTGGAAACCATTATACTTAGTGAAATAATCCAGTCCCCAAAAGACAGATATCATGTTTTCCCTAACATAAGGTAATTTATAGAGTACCTGAAATGTAATGTATTAGAATGAAATGGATATTTTCAGAATTGATGATTGCTTATAGCCCTTATCTCTTTGATTGAGGAACAGTGTTTCTTTTTGTTTTCTTTCTGCTCATACTATTTGTTGAACTCTTTTACTTATAGTTAACTATAGGATCATTAAGTATGCTAAAAATAGATCATTGTAAAAATTAAGAGTGGGAATCCAAGAGGGAGGGGGAGGAAGCATCACTATGTTACTAAATCTGTATATATGAAACTTATATAACTTAAATAAAATTTTAAAAAGAAAAGAAAGTGGGGCTGTCGAAGTCCCCATTATTATGCTGGAGTCTATGTCTCCCTTTAGATCCATTAACATTTCTTTTGAATAGGCAGGCATCCTGGCAATGGGTGCACATGTATTTACTATAGTCATATCTTCCTGTTGAACTGATCCCTAAATCACTATATAATGCCCTTCTAAGCCTCTTTAGCAGTTTTTATAGTTTTTATGTTACAGTCTATTTTTTCTGATAATAGGATGGCCATACCTGCTCGTTTTTTGTTTTCCAGTAGCATAGAATATCTTTTCCCATTCTTTCACTTTCTGTCTGTGTATCTATCTTTGTGAAGTGTGTTTCTTTCAGGTAGCAAATAGGTGGTTCTTATTTTTTAATTCATTCAGCCAGTCTGTATCTTTTATTTGGAGAACTTAGGCCCTTTACATTCAATGTTATTGTTGAAAAGTAATGTTGAAAGAGTACCATTTTTCCATAAATATTCCTATTGTTTGCTTTGGATTTCATTTGTACCTTTTCTAGAAGATTTTCTGTCATCACATTGTTTCATAATGATGACTATCATTCTTTGTTTCTGTTACCATATCTTTATAATCATCTGTAAGGCTGGATAAGTGCTGACAAATTCTTTAAATTTCTTTTTGTTTTGGACGGTCTTTGTTTCAACTTCATTTATAAATGAGAGCTTTTCTGGGTGTAGTATTCTGGAGTGCAAGTTTCTTTCTTTTACGATTTGGACTGTCTCTCAATCCTCTACTGCCCTGTTAGTCTAATTGAGAATCCTTTGAAGGTAATCTGGCGTTTCTCTAATGCACATTTTAGAATCTTATGTTTTGTTATTGGAAGTTTGACTGTAATGTGTTGTGGTGAAGAACTTTTCTGATCATGTGTATTAGAAGTTTTATGTATTTTTTCTACTTGGATATCCCTTTCTTCAAGTTTAGGAAGTTTTCTGCTATTATGTTGCTAAATAGGCCTTCTAAACCATTCTCTCTTTCCATGTCTTCAGGAACTCAAAGACATGTATAATTGGTTGTTTGATAGTGTCTCACAAATCACAAACACTGCTTTGAATTCTCCTCCTCTTCTTCCTCCCCTTCTCTACCTGCACTCCTCCTCCACTTCCTTTACTCCTCCACCTCCTCTCCTCCTCCTCCTCCTCTCCTCCTTTTTTCCTCCTCCTCTCTCCTCTTTCTCCTCCTTTCCTCCTCCTCTTCTTCTTCCCCTCTTCTTCCCCCTCCTCCCTCCTTCCCTCCCTCTTCATCTGGCTCATGTATTTCCAAGGATTTGTCTTCTGTCTCAGATAGTCTTCTGCCTCACAAAGGCTATTATTGTGACTTTCCATTTTTTCCCATGTATTTTCTATTTAACATATTGAAATCTTCAGTTCTAGTATTTGTTTGATTTATCTTCAGAATCTCCATGTCTCAGGAAATTTCTGTATCCATGTTGTGTATGGATTTCTTTATTTCATGAATGTGTTTCTCTGTGTTTATGAGTAATCTTAATGATTATTATATTGAATTCATTTTCAGGCATTTCATCAATCTCTTTGTCTTCACATTCTTTTTTTGCAAAGAGAAAAGCAATATTTATGTAAGTCAGAGAGGAGAGGGGCTCCAAGAAAATCAAAATCCAAAGGAGCTGGTGGGAGAGGATTTTTAAGCACAATTTTGACAGCTAACAATGAGCTACAAGACGGGAACAAAACATATCAAAAGACCTGATTTGTAATCTTACTTGCCCTAGTTAGCTTCCTCATGATAAAACAAAAGAGTCATCGGAAGGGTGGATAGGTAACTGGTTTTTACAGAAAGGTGGACTCACCACTCCCTTTCAGTTATAAGATTGGAGGCTCCAAAGGAGTGGGGCAGGCACTTTTGTTGTGCTAAAGGAACCTTTGGGAGATAAACATATTGTGCAATTCAGCACTTTGATCTTGCTAAAGGTAACTTTTAGGGAAAGCCAAGCATTTTGTACCCTCTTAGGGGCACTCTCCTTTTCCTCATTTTTATACCAGGACCAATCTATCTGCCTATTGATGTGTCTGACCCCTCACATTTGCTCCCTCAGAAGAATGGACCCTAACTTCTGTTAGGGGTATTGGATGATAAGCGCTCTGGCTTCTTCAAGCTGAGTAGGGGTAGAATAGAGACTGGCAGTCAATACAGGGTTCCAGTAGGAGGTGGTCCCTCAAGTGCGTCACAGTGCCAGCTCACAGAAACTGCTTCTAGCCGATGCTTCATGTGCATGGCTGTCTAGAGTTTCATTGCGTCAAGTCTGGAGTAAACAAATCTGACACGCATATTAAATACACAGGGTCTAAAATGAAGGACAGAGTCATTATTAGAGGACCTAAGAAAGGTGCTGTCCAAACCAAAAGAAGTTTTCCCACTGAGAGGCAAATAGAAACTGACAGGAGATAATAATGATGTGGGCATTAAGGCCTGGCCAGGTATAGATGAAGTCGAGGCCTATTTATCTCCACATGAGGTACATCATTACATGGAAGGGACATCATTAAATAGTTGTAAACCCCCTCAGGGAAGACTCCCTGTGGATTCCCATTACCTGGATGGCCTGAGAAGAGAGCTAGCGTGAATACAGTATTGAATAGATGACATCTCTAAAAGTAAATTTACAACTCTGCCTGCATTGTTATTGACCTTAGGCTGTCCCCTCAACAGTGGTGGTTACTTTGGAAGCTGGGCAAAATAAAGGGCTTTTTGGGAGTCATTCGACTCTAGGGCTGTTCCATTTCCAGTGACCCAGCTCTTGGCTGGCAGAGCTGACAGGGTTGTTCATAAGCTGACTTCTGTCACAACTGCCATCTTCCAAAGTCCTGGCTTTCCACATTGAAAACCAGCGCCATTCGGGGCTGGACTGGCCTTTTGGGGTCTCATTGATGGCAGATCACTGTGTAAAGCTGTTATTCATTGGCCTGCCGCCTCGTCTTACATTGCTTCTGTTGCCTAGCTTGCTCCTCTTCTTCCTGGTCTGTTAAAGTATTTATTGAAGTGTTGTTGTATTCCTTTTGGGGAGTCATACTGTCCTCCTTGTTTTTGTTTCTTGTATTTTTTGTGTTTAGGCATTTGTGGAAACACTTGTTGGTTTTCTCCTCTGATAGATTTTATCTTTGAACTATGCCTCTGGGGCTTAGTGGAGTGTCTGCTCCTTCAGTGGATTTCCAGAGGGATGTGCTGTGTGGGGCCACGGAGCTCTGGTCAGTGCTCAAGGGTATGGTGAGAGTCCAGGGTGACACCCACAATGGGCAGGGCAGATCTCTGTTGTCTGCAGGGGGAAGGACACACTCACATCCATTGGCATATTCACACTCTCAGTTCCTCTCAACCAAATTGATCAGTGCCCCAGTCAGCCCACAGTGGCCATAATCCCCACCCTCATAGGCACATGAACCACACAAAGTGTCTGTGCAGTCCTCAGTGTGACTACTGAACCCTATGCAATAGGCCACCCCAGTTGATCAGGGAGCTCTGAGCTTCTGACGCCAGACAGATTTCTGATTGCCCAGAGACCCAGCTACACCCCATGCCCTGTCATGTAGTCACAGAATTCTTAAAGTCATAGCACACAAGGCGCCCACAGAGGGCGCACTCTTAGGCCCACATGCCTGGTCCATCCACAGAGAGAGTAGGAATGTTCCCAGAGCCAGCTTCCTGTGCATGCTCCACGTTGGCAGTTTGAGCCCTGGAGTGTGTGATAAGGTGGGGGATGGGAGTGCATCATAGTCCTAAGTGGTGCCCAGTGCCCTGCCAACTCCCCAGGCCAGACTCAAAGTCAGTGAGGAGCGTGGATTTTTCCCTCTGATAAAATCCCCTAGTGTCACATGTGAGAACCGTCGTTAAGATGGCACTTTCAGGGCAGTGCTGTGGCGTAGTAGGCTAAGCCTCTGCCTCCAGCATCCCATATGGGCACTGATTCCTGTCCCAGCTTCTCCTCTTATGATCCAGCTCTCCGCTATGGCCTGGGAAGGCAGTGGAGGATGGCCCAAGTGCTTGGGCCCCTGTACCACATGGGAGACCTGGAAGAGGCTCCTAGCTCCTGATCAG
Source organism: Oryctolagus cuniculus (assembly GCF_964237555.1). NCBI lineage: Eukaryota > Metazoa > Chordata > Mammalia > Lagomorpha > Leporidae > Oryctolagus > Oryctolagus cuniculus. Next base: position 144,763,127 of record NC_091432.1, read on the forward strand.
CTCAACTCCATCCATTGCAGCCATCTGGGGAGTGAACTAGTGGATGGAAGAGTACTCTCGCGCTTGCTCTCTCTGCCTTTCTAACTTTGCCTTTCAAGTAAATCAATTAAAAAAAAAAAAAAGATGACACTTTTTCCCTGCTGGTCACCGGGTGCCCTTGTTGGAGGACTGGGAGAAATAAATAATGCTTTTCTTCGATGGGGTCTGCTAGGGCTGAAGCCAGACTCAGAGTCATTGCGTTCTGTAAGGTTCTCTGTCAGGCAACATCACCAGTGCTGGGCTGCCCCAGTCTGCTCACCTCGCTCTCTCAACCTGGCGTCTCCTCCAGCCAGTTCTGTGGTGTAGTGGGGAAAGCTGCTGCGTGCAGTGCTGGGCTGCCACCGTGTGCTCTAACCCAGCTGTGGTAGTCACGGGTGGTTTTCCTGCTCACTGCTATTTTTCCTGTCCTCATTACTCCATGGCATCTCTCTGCTCTGTAGAATTTCCACTGCAAGCTTTCCTGCAACTCTCCCCTGGGGATGCACTTCTCTGCTCTTCCTGTTATCTTGCCCTAGTCAAAGTCAGCACAGCTTTTCCATATTCAGCCATTTGCAATCCATAAAATTGTTTTATGAACTTCATTTTCCTATTTGGTATTGCTAGAGCATATAAACAACTGATTTCTGTATGTTGATTCAATATCGTGAAGCTTTGCTGAATTCATGATCAGGTTTAGAGTATTTTGAATTCTTAGGTCATAACATCTTTGGCCATATAATTTTACTTCTTTCTTTCCAATTGGAAGCCCTTTTATTTCTATTTCTTGTTTAATTACTGTGACTATAATTTCAAGTATAGTGTTGAATAAAAGCATCTTTGTCTTGTATTTGAATTAGATGAGAGCTTTCATCCTTGCAGTGCTGAGCGTTTCTAATACAGGTTCTTTTTTTTTTTTTTTTTTTTTTGACAGGCAGAGTGGACAGTGAGAGAGAGACAGAGAGAAAGGTCTTCCTTTGCCGTTGGTTCACCCTCCAATGGCCGCCGCGGCCGGCGTGCTGCGGCCGGCGCACCGCGCTGATCCGATGGCAGTAGCCAGGAGCCAGGTGCTTTTCCTGGTCTCCCATGGGGTGCAGGGCCCAAGCACCTGGGCCATCCTCCACTGCACTCCCTGGCCACAGCAGAGGGCTGGCCTGGAAGAGGGGCAACCGGGACAGAATCCGGCGCCCCGACCGGGACTAGAACCCGGTGTGCCGGCGCCGCTAGGCGGAGGATTAGCCTAGTGAGCCGCGGCGCCGGCCCTAATACAGGTTCTTAAATACCATTTCAGAAGCTCACGTCTATGCTTTCTTGATTTCATGTGTAGTGTATGTGTGAAATACTGAGATTTTTGTAAAATGCGTCTTCTGTGACAACTGAGGTGGCCATGTGTTATTTTCCTATTTTCAGTTATTGTGGTATAAGATATACAGGGATTTTCCTATGTTGAATCATCTTCACATTCCTGAGAAGAAATTAATTGGTCTTTTTTTTTTTTTTTTTGACAGGCAGAGTGGACAGTGAGAGAGAGAGACAGAGAGAGAAAGGTCTTCCTTTGCCGCTGGTTCACCCTCCAATGGCCACTGCGGCCAGCGCACTGCGGCCGGCGCACCGCGCTGATCCGAAGCCGGGAGCCAGGTACTTATCCTGGTCTCCCATGGGGTACAGGGCCCAAGCACCTGGGCCATCCTCCACTGCACTCCTGGGCCACAGCAGAGAGCTGGCCTGGAAGAGGGGCAACCGGGACAGAACCTAGCGCCCCGACCGGAACTAGAACCCCGTGTGCCGGCGCTGCAAGGCGGAGGATTAGCCTATTGAGCCACGGCGCCAGCCTACTTGGTCTTCATAAATAATCCTCTTCATATGCTGCTGAATTTAACTTATTTGTATCTTTTTGAGGATTTTGTCATTTATTCTCATGATGGAAATATAGAAAAGTATAGTTTTCTTGTGGTATCTTTACCTGCTTTTGATACTGGAAATAGTGGCTTCTCAGAACAACTTAGGAAGCATTCTTCCTCTTCTATATTCTTTTAGAAGAATTTTATTTGTGGTCTTGCTGCTTTTATATTGTAGTTTTAGAGGCGTAAACCTCCCCCTAAACAGTGCCTGTGTTGCATCCTCTGAATGTTGTGATTTCATTTTGTTTTGTCTAAAAGTGTTTTCAAATTTGAGCTGTAATTTCTTTTTTCATTCATTACTAGTAATACATTTTTGGGGGCTAGCATTGTGCTGTCAGCATCTCATATGGGTGCCAGATCTTGCTCCACTTTTTTTTTTAATTTATTTATTTGAAAGGTAGAGTTACCAAGAGGCAGAAGCACAGAGGGAGGGAGGGGGGGGGGGAGGGGGAGAGAGGGAGAGGAGGAGGGGTAGAGGGAGAGAGGGAGGGTGCGGGAGGTCTTCCATCTGCTGGTTCACTCCCCAAATGGCTGCAATGGCCGAAGGTGGGCTGAACTGGAGCCCAGAGCTAGGAGCTTTTTATTGGTCTGCCACGTGGATGCAGAAGCCCAAGCACTTGGGCCATCTTCTTCTGCTTTCCCAGGTCATAGCAGAGAGCTGGATCGGAGTGGAGCAGCCGGGACTTGAACTGGCATCTATATGGGATGCTGGCACTACACGCGGTGGCTTTCCCCCACTATGCCACAGCACCGGTACTCATGCTTCACTTTTTATCTAGCTCTCTGCTAATGCACCTGGGAATACAGCCAATGATGGCCCAAGTTCTTGGGCCCTGCACCCATGTGGGAGACCCAGACAGAATTCCAGTCTCCTGACTTCAGCCTAGCCAGCCCCTGCTATTGCAGCCATTTATTTAGGGTGTGATACAGTGGATGGAAGATTTCTCTCTCGGTCTCTGTCTCTCTATATCTCTCTGTGTCTCTCTCTCAATAATTATTTATTTGAGAGGATGAGAGGGGTCTTCAATCCACTGGTTCACTCCCCAAATGGCTGCAATGGCTGACTCTGGGCCAGGAACCTCTTCTGGGACTCCCATGTGGGTGCTGGGGCTCAAGGACTTGGGCCATCTTCAACTTCTTTCCCAGGCAATAGCAGAGAGCTGGATCAGATGTGCAGCAGCTAGGACCTGAACTGGCACCCATATGGGATGCGGGCACTCCATATGGTGGCTTTACCTGCTGTGCCACAGCACTGGCACCCATGCTTCACTTCTTATCTAGCTCTCTGATAATTCACCTGGGAATACAGCAGGTGATGGCCCAAGCAAGTTCTTGGGCCCTGTGCTCGTATGGGAGACCCAGATAGAATTTCAGACTCCTGACTTCAGCCTGGCCCAGCCCCTACCATTGCAGCCATTTGGGGTGTGAAGCAATGGATGGAAGATCTCCCTCCCTCCCTGTCTCTCTCCCCCCTCCCCCTCCCTTCCTTCCCCATAAGTTCACCTTTCAAACAAATGTAGGAAATAAGCCCACCAGGGACTACCTTACCTACCAAAGATGGACTGCAACCTGTGAAGTTAGGAAAAAAGCGAGACTTAATCACTGCCTTGCAAGGAAGAGTGAATGGTGGCAGGCACACCCACTGTAGAGAAAACAAAGTGCACACACTCTGATGTGCAAGTCCCTCTCCTCCTCTCCCCACTGGCTGGGTGCTCAGATGTTCACAGTCTTCATGATGCTGCCTAAAGTAGGGCTACTCCCTCCCCCTTTTTCCATCTGCCTCCCTAATAAGTTTTTACTACTCAGAAATGGGATTTTTGTTCTAAGGCAGCCCATGTCCCATTTTACCACAGCACTTTAACTTCCTATATCATATGTGAGCTTTGTGGTTGTAACCAGATCTGTTACCAGTCAGAAAATTTTCCACTCAGCTAAGCATTTTATTCTTTAAGAGAGAATAACAAGGCTAAAATAGTATTGGAAATTACTTGCTTTTAAACATTTTATCTTTGACAATGAACCACACATTTTTACTTCTTATAGCCCTGCCTTAAGTTTTTAATTTCTTAACAGTAGAGAAAATCTTTGCAAGCAGGATTTGGCTAAAGCTGATTAGTCTTTGCTGTAACCAATGTAGTGGAAGGAACATTTGTGGTTCAGATGTGGGTCCCTGAAAGCAGTATCCTGTATCTGTAGTCTCAATGCAGTTAGCTGGTGAGTTGGTTTAAGATGGAATTACTGGGGGCCGGCACCATGGCACAGCAGGTTAAAGCCCCAGCCTGCAGCACCGACATCCATATGGGCACTGGTTCAAATCCCGGCTGCTCCACTTCTGATCCAGCTCTCTGCTGTGGGCTCAGAGGGTAGTGGGCGATGGCCCAACTCCTTGGGCCCCAGCACCCGCATGGGAGGCCCAGAGGAACCTCCTGGCTCCTGGCTTTGGATCAGCTCAGCTCTGGCCGTTGCAGTCATTTAGGGAGTGAACCAGTGGAAAAGAATCTCTCTCTTGCTCTACCTCTCTCTATAACTCTTTCAAATAAATGAAAATTCTTTAAAAAACATGTAATTACTCTGGTTACATTTTATTATCTGAAAATAGATCATTAAATATCTTCCCACAAATTCTTCCTCTTTATTTTAAAATTGCATTGGTCTCGTTTTCATGTTTAATTTTTATTCTGAAGTCAACAGTTGATTCTTTCATAATATAATTCATAATGTAATAACATTTGCTCATCAGTTTAAGGTATACATTTGGTAATTGCTATTCCTATTCATCTCTGTGGAAGCCTCTTCTACAGGGTGTAGCACAACATTCAACAGCTGTCAGACCCCAGCCAGCATTATTAGAGTAGTTAGAATTGAAGTTGCCATTCCTTCCAATTTTTGAAATAAATCCTCTAGGTAGCTTGTAAATAGATTATCAATTCCAGAGTTTTCAGCCAATTCATTAGCTAAAGTAATTAAACCCTGTATTGCTTTCGTAATGGTTCTGTTGAGGGCAGTGTTGTTTGGAATGTATGTGCAAAATTTTCCCCATGGCATAACACAGACTCCTCCCTATTCTGCTAAGATGGCTAGAGCCATCTTGTTTCCCCACTCCATTCAGCTGGTGTCATCTAATTCATTGATGACCCCCCTGAAGAACTATAGTTAATGAATCTTTTTTATTATAATATATGTAATTAATCCAGTCTTCACTTTTATTAATAGTGGACCACCAAAAGATGAAAGACTCAAATCCTGCAGCTCTCTGATTTTGAGCCTTGAACTCACTGGAAACTCTCCTTGGGACTCTGGTTATATCTAGATTTATGTGAGGGGTCCAATGATCCTGGCACTGGTACTGATATTCAAGGGAAATGGTGGTTATTGTCCTGGATGTGTATGTTCTGAAATGCCTGAGTGAAGGGGATAGCCGGTTGGACCAGGGCACAAGTCCGTGTCTAACTGGGCTGCAACATGAAGCCCCCACCCCAACAATACCACAAGGCATCAGTCTGGCGTTTATGTAAAGCTGAATAGTTGCTGCTATCAGACCCACAAGTGACATTCAGGATGTAGATACAGGTAGTAACTTTTCTTACAGGTTAGCTGAATTTGTCCCCCTGCCTAGAGGGGCAAGAGGAGTAGTTCTTTTGACCTATGGGGAAAGAAGGAGTCATCTAGGGGCTAGACCTTCCAAGCCAAGCACTGGGAAAAGCAGTGGTGAGCTTTTGCACGTCTCATTTCCCATGCATCCTTGTTCTGGTACAGGGCCAGCATGTAAGTCGTTCCTGTGGGATCAGAATCCTGTTCCTGTGGGCATCCCACAGTACATGCATAACAATCGCTCTTATTATGAACCTGGACTAAATTTGGATGATTCAACCCAGGAATTTGTGTCTTTATAATCTCTCTTGGCTTCTGATATCTATTTTAAGTTTTTTGCTTCAATTATTTTTATTTGCTTTGGGTTGTTACCTGGTTGAACGTTAACTTTACTAACATTGGGAAACCCCAGTGAAAGGGTTGTGAGTGGACTGGTTTTATTGCTTAAGACAAGAACAAATCTGCCCATGGGATCTGTGCCACTAACATCTACTTCCAGGCCATAGGCTCTTGAGATCACTACCAGGGATTCATCTAGTAAGTAGTGAAGCACACTGTAAATTTTGGCAAGCATTAGGAGATATTTCTTTAGACAGATAGTGTTTAGCCTTTAACTCTTTGTCTCAGGGTAGGGATGGGGCTATTGCTCCAGTCATATAATTGAATAGTCCACCATATGTCATTCCAGCTGAAACAGGATCAACAGAAGAGATTTTTGGTTTGCAGATAGGGTGCTCCCAGGATATAAGTATTTATCTGCCAAGAAAAGGAAATGTGTTTGTAGTCATCTAGATTTCTGCAAGGCAATACCTGGCAAGCATCATATTTTATGACCAGAGAAGTGGTTTTAGTAACATTAATGATGAGTTTCATGGCAATATCTAAGTTCACCCCATATGACCCATAGGAATCCCACCCTATAACAGCTGAATTGATTATAACAGCTGAGATTGAGTAGGAGACATTGTATGTTTAGAACCCTATCCCATCTCATTTTATAAGCAACCCAGTGAAAGGAGCAGTCATGCCAAGCAAAGAAAATAAATATTATTAATATTATTTTGCCAGTGGTCAGGTGGAGTAGTGGTTTTAAGCCCCACCACTAAGATTTAGATACTTATCACTATTATAGGTAGAACCAGAAGGTGACAGCTCATTAGATCTGGCCTTTTTTTCTGCAGGGAGATATGAAGTCTTTTACAAACCATTTACCCTTATTAGAGTCCCTTTTAAAGGGTTGTCATATGACCAGTGGATCTTCCACTGTATTTCTCTACTTTCTTCTGAAGCCCCAGTTACTGATTCCTTGACTCAAGGATAATGAGTCCATCCTTTTCAGTGGTCTGTACAGCTGCTGCCGTGGTTAGAAGCACTTGGTAATGCCCCTCCCAGAACAGTTGCAGTTTGTCCTCTTTCCAGGTTTCAATCTGCACCAAGTAACCAAGTTAGAATTAACAAACACTGAACTCAAGAGAGGGATCTGGGCAAGGAGTCCTTTTAACATGAGGGATGGGAAATGGAAGGCATGGCTAGCTTATAATTTATTGGGCTTTGATCTTTGGTTTCCCTGGTGGGTCGATCTGTAGTTCTACCCAATGAAGGGAGTCCAATCATGGGGGTGGGGGCGGGGGGCAACCTCTTTTCTCTTCTTGGAGCTTTTCTGATCCTGAGAAGTGCTACTGGGAAGCACTTAGTCCAAGGCAATTTAGATTCTAAAATTAGCTTAGTAATATGCTTTTAAAAGTCTTAATCATCCTTTCTATCTTTCCTGAAGAGAGAGGATGCAAAAGGTTTTGATAATCCCACTTAATATCTAGACTTTGCATAACCCCTTCAGAATCATTGAAGTGTAATGTCTCCTGTTATCTGAACCAGTGTTTTCTATCAGGCAAAATCTAGGTAAAATTTGTTCTAGTATTACGTTGATGACATCTGTGGCAGTAACAGATGTTAGAGAAAGCCTCCACTGAACCACAGAAATGGTCTGCATTTATCAGCAAATATTTTAGTTCCCACCTTAGACAACTCTGTAAAGCCAACCTAAATACTCTGAAATGGCCATAACCAAGACAGTCTTCCTCCTGCTGTTTGTTTTCTAGTTACCTTTTTATTTATCCTTTGGTATATTATACAACTCTTATATATTTGCTTAGAAAAGCTGTAAATTCTCACATACCCATAGTTTCTAAGTATGGCATCACAGATGGTTTGGGGACCTCAGTGGTCCCTTTATGTAAGATGAACATTACTTCTCTCATTATGGGTTGGCTTTATTGTCTGTCTTCCATTGGGGAGCACACACTCTCTATTTTTACTTTGATTGCCCCCTATCTTGTGTAACTCTTCTTGTTATTCCTTGATGCTTTGGTGCCATAGTATTACCTCAGGAATGTTTGGGATTAGGTTGATTTTTAAAATTTTTTTGAAGATTTATTTATTTGAAAGTTACACAGAGAGAGGAGAAGCAGAGAGAGAGAGAGAGAGAGAGAGGTCTTTCATCCAATGGATCATTCTCCAGTTGGCTGCAATGGGGCAGAGCTGCGCTGATCCGAAGCCAGGAACCAGGAGCTTCCTCTGGGTCTCCCACATGGGTGTACGGGTCCAAGGACTTGGGCCATCTTCTACTGCTTTCCCAGGCCATAGCAAAGAGCTGGATTGGAAGTGGAGCTGCTGGGTCTCGAACTGGCGCCCATAGGGGATGCCAGTGCTTCAGGCCAGAGCGTTGACCCACTGTGCCACAGCGCCAGCCCCTAAAATGTTTTTTTTTTTTTTTAATCTAGAACACCAAAAAATGTATAGGAATGAAATGGTCACTTTGGGATATGACTGTTGTTTTTAGCTCTTGTTTATACATAACCCTGAGAAATTGTGGACTTCTTTTTTACTTGTTGAATATTATGATTAGTAGTGGAGTAAGCCTGTCAATATAGAATGGTTTAAAATTGTAGCTTTGCAAAAAACTGATGAAGAGAGGGGAGGGAGGGAGGAGGATTGGAAGGGAAACAGGGGAATGAAGGAAGTGTGGTTGTGTTCTTGGAATTGTACTATGGGAAGCATAAAATCGGTCTCTTTGTATTAATAAAAAATTAAAAATTTGTTTTCAACTAGTTTTTTAATAGATTGAATATAATTCATAGGCACAATCCTATGAATTTAATAGTATTCTGTTCCACCCTTCACCATTTATCCCTCTCTCCTTCATCCTCCTTTTCCCTTTTTTAGTTTTTGAGATAACGTGTTTTAAATTTACATCACAGTAAAATATTTAATGCTTCATCAAATATGTTTATCAAGTAAACAGCAAAAAGACCCTAAGTTGGTGGGAATATAGACAACAGCTGTAAACAGTAATTGAATGAAAAAATGACCATTTCACACAAATATAGTAAATTTTAAAGTGATCACAGATTAAAACCATAGTTGTATAACATTCTTAACCACTGGTTTGACAAAGCTCTAAAAGTGTTACAAAGCTATATGTGCAGTAGTACTGATACAGGCATTTTGGTTTTTTGTTTTTTGACTTTGAAAAAAAATCAGCTCCCACATGTAAAGGAGAGTGTGTGGTATTCAGGTCCCACTTTTAAGTTTATTAAGAGTTTTTATGGCCCTCAAACTCTGCTGTGTTCTCTTGAATCTGTGGTTCTCTACCTTGTGGAACACGGGGGAGAGTTAGACATATTAGAGGGGCCCAAGGTTTTACTATGGATGTCTCCTCTTTGAGATGGAGCATAGACACCAGTTCCTTTATCTAGCAGAAAGCATAATCTTTCTTTTCCTGTGAGGATGGGGTTTTGACTCTTATGAAGAATTACAATTTGGCATACCCAGTCTTCTTCTGATCTGAACTTGTGCCAAAAGACTTGGAAGCTTACAGATTTGATCTTGAGACCACACAAAAAAAGTAATATTTAATCATTTTTTGGTCGTTGGTTGGTGGGGCATCCCCTAAAAGAACCCAACACTCTCCCTAATGGACTTTCCAGGGGAATGCTCAAGGGAACTTACTTAGTTCCTTCCTTCCTTGGCCTAGAATTTTTGTTTCCCATTTTCAGCTGACACTCTCTGTTCCTTGTATCTGACTTTTCTGATGTTCTTGATCCTGTCCCTCCCTCATGGAGGTTTCTTGCACACCCTGAGATTCACCTTGTCTGCCTCCAGCTCTTTCCCCCACAGGAGGACAAAAACATGGATCAAGACTTTGCATTTTCTTTGCATCTAGGATACATCCCAACCACTCACACTTGACCTCCAAAAATGCCGAATCACCAAGGCAGTACTTAAAGTCCAATTTTCCTACCTTGTTCTTGCCCAAGGTTTTCTGGTCGCCACGGTGGTAGTGGTGCCTACTTTGAATTTTCTTGTGACTCTTTCAGTTTGATTCAGTTAACAACCTCAGGCTTTTCCTGTGGCTTTTGTGGGGAGCAAGAGCACCTGGGAATAGCAGGCTACCTGAAACTGGATGGGACATATGTCCCTCCTTCTACCAGAGACCAAATTCCACATATGCACTGAAAAACTGGATGAGCCCCCAGGTTGTGGGAAATAAGCCCACCAGAGAGCATCTCACACACCAAAAGATCAACTCTAACATGTGAAAGCAACCAAAATCAAGACTTTATTCACAGCTTGGCACAGCACGGTGACCCACAATAGAACAGAGCACATACACCCTGGTGCAGAAGTCCCTCCCTGGCCTGCCCATTGACAGGGTGCTCAGAAGTTCACAGTCTTCATGACCTCACCTAAAGTAGGGCACTCCTTCCCACCTTTTTCCATCTGCCTCCAGCCTAAGGTTTTACTTCTCGGAAACAAGATTTTACTTATCAGAAACCCTAGTCCTAGAAGCAGACACTTCTCCAAGATACAGTTTCCACTAGTAAAAAAGTATAGAAAATAATGTCTGGGGTGTGTGTGTGTGTGTGTGTGTGTGTTAACTGGTATTGGAGTGCCTTTGTTTGTTTTCAATAGACCTAGAAATATTTACATGCACATACAACCATGTACACCCACATAAACATGCATGGACACACAGGCACTTTACTCCAGTATTTTTTAATGTATATTGTTTTTCAACTTTTATTTAATAAATATAAATTTCAAAAGTACAACTTTTGGATTGTAGCAGCTTTTCCGCCCATAACCTCCCTCCCACCTGCAACTATCCCATCTCCCACTCCCTCTCCCATTCCATTCTTCATCAAGATTCATTTTCAATTATCTTTATACACAGAAGATCAACTTAGTATATACTAAGTAAAGATTTCAACAGACTGCACCCACATGGACACACAAAGTATAGAATACTGTTTGAGTAGTTTTACCATTAATTCGCATAGTACAACACATTAAGGAGAGAGATCCTACTTGGGGAGTAGGTGCACAGTGACTCCCATTGTAGTGTTTTCATAGAAAAACTTACGTTATTTTTTTATATGAATTTTAGCATGAATGTGTAATTGTGGCTAAAGAGCTTGACACCTTGGGTTTGATCACCGGCAAACATAATATGATGAGGCCTCAGGAACAGGGGTATGAGTCAATGCTCTTCCATCAGTCTGGTGATAACAAAGGTGAGTGTGTGGCAAGTGATTATAGATGCTGGAAGACTTGGGAAAGGGATGAGGTTGAAGGTCATAATGTCATTCTCACTTTCCACAGAACCAGAGTCCAGAATAAGTGTATAGAGGAGCCCTCTTGTCTCCCAAGAAGCTGAAGATCTGGGATCCTACTCCACACATCAGTGAATGAGGTACTGAACCAGGTATACATATCTGCAGGGAAGAAGTTTATTAAATCAAAAAGTCTAAGTATAGGGACTAGTATGAGAAAATAAATCATAGACCAGCTATCTTCACACTTATGGGGAAGGAAGTGGTCAGAACACACCGTATGTCAGGAATTGATGGCTGCATATGAGTTTTTGGGAACCAGAAGGCAACAGAGTGAACTATAACCCTCCCTACCCCATACCCCAATTTATATATTAAAGCATTAATACCCAATGTTACCATGTATGTAGATTGGACATAAATGGGCTATCCTCCATCAACTGGTTCACTACCTGAATGGCCCAAATGGCTCTGGGGGAGCAGGCCTAATCCAGGAGCTGGAACTACATCTGGGCCCCAGCACCTAATTGCTTGTCTGCTGTTATTTTCCCAAATTTTCAGGGAACTCTGTTGGAAGTAGAGCATTAAGACTCAAACTGGTGCTCATATGGGATGCCAGCACTGCAGGTGGCAGATTAATTGCCTGTGCCACAATGTCCACCCTATGGATAGCACATTTAAAGAGGTAATTTAGGTTAAAATGAGGTCATAAGTATGTAATCCAGTAGGACTGGTGTCCTTCTACAAAGAGGAAATGTTCCAGGAAGTTGTATGCAAAGAGTTAGGCCGTGTGAGGATATAGAGATATCCTCATGGCTTACAACTTCTGTGACTCCCAAATTTCAGAACTGTGAGAAAGGAGTTTTATTGGTTGAGCCACCCAATATGTGTTGGCCTGAGAAACTAATGGAGATTTTGGTGCCATCCACAGTTTTCTATGTAAGTTGAAACTTGGTATTAGGTAGAGGATAGAAGAGTTTTGAGATGCCTGTTACAGCCAGGGTTGCTTGAGAGAGACTTCTGGAGAGATCTATGATGTGGAATACATGCCATATAACATGTTCTAGTACTTTGTGGAATGTGGAACATCTAAATGTTGAAGTGCAGAATGCTCAGATATGATTTCTACACACAGGGGTGAAAGTGTGGTTGCTGCCTAAAGTAAAATGAGTGGGGAGAGAGGAACAGAAGGAGTTGTGAGAGGATTTTTCCTGGAGCCAACACTGAGGGTGAGAGTCAGGGTACCAATTAACCAGGAACACTGCCAGTTGGGACTCAAAGGGAAGGATATGGAGTGAAATGAAGGCCTGTTGTTGTTGGATTATGGGGTGTCATAGAGCAACCTGCAAATGTGTGTTACTCTTTAAGAAAAGGGGAAAATGTGACCAAGGAATCTTATGTTGTGGATACCACTACGAGGAGGAGAGTGGCACATGTGATTTCTGTTTCCCTGGACCAGGAGCTGCTGTTTAGAGCAGTACTGCTACCCTAGCGATCCCTGAAAGCAGGACTTCCAATGCAATGGACCATAGGCACAGGGCATTGAGTGACAGACGATTGTTCTTTAGGTCTCAAGTCGGAGAGTTGGACTTGCTTGGGATCCACCACTCTATTTCTTTCTGATGTCTTACCTTTGGATTGGGAAAGGCTACCCTATGCTTGTCCCACCATTGCTTTGTAAGCAGATGCCATGCCTGGTTTAACAAGATCACAGCTAGAGAAGCTTGTCAAAGGATAAATGGTAACTGGATTTTCACTCACACTTGATTTCAGGATTTACATGAGATTATATATTTAGAGTTGATATAGGAGTAGGTTATGGGAATGCATTTTTTTATGCTGGAATCCTAATTCCCAACATGAATATATTTAGAGATGGGACATTTAAAAAGCTAATTAAGGTTAAATGAGGTCCTACATGAGTGGCTCTATACAAAATGACTAGTGTCCCAAGAGACAGGCCATGTGAAGACTGCTACAGAGACCTCTACAACTCCTTTCCAGATTTGCATCTGGACATTCCAACTCTAGTATGAGAAAGTAAATTGTTGGTTGGTAAGCCTTACTCACATTCCCTGCACACACATGGCTTTTCCCCATGTGCCTCTTCTGGTATCTAAGGAGGAAGGGCACCCACACTCAGAAGGCGTGTGTGTGTTTTCTAGTGCTTGATGGGCTCCGACCTCTGACAAAAGCCTCACTCACATTGAGGGCACACGTGACCCTATGATTTTACTAGGGTCCTAGTCTGCATTTATGTGCACAACTTCTACATATTAAGGTATCCACTCCCTTCACCATTGTTCCTGAATCTCAGGGCTAATCTTCAGGATGAGGTCAAGTTCTGTTCCATTTCCTCTGTTGCCTTCCAACCAATCTACTGGGTGACCTTGATGTGGACTAAAGAATGTCCTGAAATCCTACTTGGGTTCATCCTGTCAAACAAAGCACTGGTACTGTATCTTTCCACTTCTCCTTTTATAGTTAAGAATCTTGGAGCTCTTAGTTGTATGTCACTTCCTGAAGATGACCCAGAAAGATCAGGGGATGACTGCTTAGCAGATATTATTTTCAGAGCAGTGAACCAGCAAAAGCCACCAGGTGGCAGAATTCTGCCACAGGCCCTGCTAGAGAAAGATTTGGTTAGGATCACAAGCGCCCTGTGTACAGTAACACTGCCCAACCGTAGATTCCTGAGATGTTCACAACTAAGACATCCCTTACAGACCCTCCTTCCTTCCCACTGTACACTCAGAGTAGGCCCACGCTGCCGACTAGCTCTAGGTGCCAACTGAACTGCTTCAAGAAAGCAGCAAATGCATGTTAAGCTCTGGAAACTACTGCAATTTGTTACACACTTATGTCCAAGCCATAGCATTATCCACAAAAATTCACTTTGATTCTGTGAGCTACTGTAACAGTTTTAGGGACCTAGAATCAGTAAAGACCCTCCCAACACCGAAAAGCCCAGAACTGGATGATTGCACTGTTAAAGAATTTATTCCAATAAAACAGTTGAAAGGGAGGTATATGTACAGTATGGAATACTACTTAGCCATAAAAAGGATCAAATCCTGTCTTTTGCAACACGATGGATACAACTGGAAATCATTATACTTAGTGAAATAATCCCAGTCCCAAAAATACAAATATGATATGTTTTCCATGATCTGTAGCAAGTAATAGACTACGAAAAAGAGTGAAATTGATATTTTGAGAGTCAATAATTATTTACAGCCCTTGTCTCTACTGTTGAGGAACGGTGCTTTTTTTCTATTTGTTGAACTCTATAGTAAAGCAAACAAAGTCGATCATTGTAAAAATAGAGAGGGAATATGAGAACAAGGAGGAGGTAGGATGGGAAGTATTGCTATGTTCCTAAATCTGTATAAATGAAATACATGAAATTTGCTTGCCTTTAAACATTGCAGACTTCTCACAGTGTTGGTAGTCTACTTAAAACTATCCTTGGACAATGACTGAAACCAGAAAATCCAGAGACTTGTTCATCTGGCTAGTGTAAAGTGTACATTGCTCACAGTACAGTGCCTGATCCCTTTTAATTAGCTGTCCTGTTTGAGTAGTGGGTGACCTTGGCTTTTCCTCTCAGCTTTCTTCGTGCTTCACATCCTTCACCTATTAAGAGTTTCATCTCTGTAGTGTTGGAGCCCAAAGTGGGAAACGTAGGGTAAAGTTAACCAGAATAGACTGAGTCATCTCTGCTGGGGAACTGCCTCCCCAGTGAATGAGAACTCCACCCAGTGGGAGAGAATGAAAGCTTTCCCTTAAGGTCAAGTACAAGACTCAACACTGACGTTTTAGCCACAGTAGTTAGCCAACCAAAAGTAAAAGGCATCCAACTTGGAAAGGAAGAAGGAAAATGATTTCTGTTCACATATGATCCCAGAAGTCCAAAACTATTAAGCTAATTTAATTCAGCCAACTTGTAGGGTATTAGGTCAACACAACAGAAAGTGGTTATTTATATACTCTAGTAATGAAAAATCTAAAGAATGAAATTTAGGAGAAAGTACTTCCTGGGTTAGACTTTCATACATTTCTAAGACAGGAAGTTCTCTCTGATTGGTCAAAGTGCATGCTAATGAAGCATCCTATGTGAACTGACATTATAAACTGTAAAAAACAGCATGCTCCAAAGTTATCTGTTTCTCCCATCTCCCCTTCCCTCAGGGCACCTGGAAAGTTTTTATACATGTATATGTGTATGTATATATTATTTCCTTTCCTTCCAGGGGCCCCTGGAGTCCCTATCATTGCTATAAGCATTCCTGTCCATGTTTGTTTTTAATTCCTTTGAGATACATGTAAGTAGCCTTGATTATAAGGTAAATCTGTATATAACTTCTGAGGAATGCAAATCATCTCCTACTGTACAACTGTATTACGTTCCCAGCAGCCATCCTCGTAAGTTTTCTGTCATTTTTGCTTGCATTTCCCTATTGACTGATGATGTCGCTATTTTCTTTTCAAGTCTTTCATTTGTAATTCAGTAATCTGAACTTTTGTAAGAAGGCTTCATATTTTCTGGATACTATACCCCTTTCAAATTTTTCAATATTTCTACTATATGTTGTATTTTCTGTTCCTTGATAGTATCCTCTGATATGCAGAAGGTACTATTTTATTTTGTAAAAAAAATAATATCTGAGAATCCATGACCAATCCATAGCTCATCCATTTTCTGTCTTAATGTTCCCCCATTAAGAGAATTCTTCCCAGGGGAGCCACTAAAAGGGACAAACACCCTCTGGCATCTGTTCCAGGTATGGACAGCCTGGACATGGGACTAGGTCTTATCCAGAGCCTGGACTGTGGCCTCCTCTGGACCATGTCCCTTTTGCAGTCATGTTGGCGATTAGAAGTCTGACTGTACCACTGCCCAACAAGGTGGTCAGGAATCACTTCCCAGACCCCCACTCAATCTTCCAATGCCCTAGCATCCTGCCAAGGGCTCAGCTGACCCTGAGCTGAGCCTGATGGAATCACCTGGAAGAAACTAATGCAGCCCAGCACCACCACAGGCCTCTACCTCCACCATCCAGTCAGTTGCAGGTAAGACAGTGCCATTTATTGACACAGGGCCACATGTTCCACAAAACCCAAATTTTTAGGACATCTCACCAATTCTTCCATCTCTTTTATTGGGATTATCTTACACTCCTGAGAAACCAGTTTTCCCTTGCCACTGTGGAAGTCACCTTTTCTCACATTCTTTGCTGGTCCTTTCCCACTGTCCCACTCTTTTACTCTGCAATCCAAGCCCTCCTCTTGACACATTCCTTGTTGGCCTCTTCTCTACTCCCTCTACCCTCACGCCTCTTTCAGGCCCTCCTTTCCCAATTTCCCCTGACCTGGTCTACCCTAAGGGCTGGGTCACCTCTCACCCTATTGTAGGTCTCCTCACAATATATTCATCCAAATCAGCCTGAAAAACCCCAACTATTTCCCTTCCAAACCACAGTACTCGATTACTCTCTCCAGACTACAGGGTCTTGAGCCTCTTATTAAGGTTTCTCAAGGCACATTTTCTCTGACCACCTCCCCTTATGGCACCCCTATTCTCACACTCACTCAAAAAACCAGATGGCTCCTTCTGCTTCATCCAGTTTCTCCAAATTATTAATGAAGTTGTCATTGCATTACACCCCATTGTGCCTAATTCCTAGATCTTTCTCTCCTGCCTGCCCCCCTAAAATCCAGTAATCCACTGTCTTGGATCTTAAGGATGCTTTCTTTTCTCCTTGACTCTTTGCCTCAAGACCTCTCCGCTTTCACTTGGACAGACCTTGACACACACTGCTCACATGAACCCAGGGGTTCAGACACAGCCCCCATCATTTCTGTCAGGCATTAGCTAAAGACCTTTGTTTTGGGGAACCCGGACCTCCTACTCATGTGTCCTCCTTATTTACAGACATCCCAAACAAATCCCATCTCCTCAACCACCTTAGGAACCTAGGATATCAAGGTCTCCCTCTCCAAGGCCCAACTCAACCAGTCTTAAGTCACTTGAATAGATTCTCTCCCTGGGAAAAGAGGGAAGTAACCACACAATAAAAGCACCTCACTTCTCCTATGCCTACTACTAAATAGGAACTCTCATTCTTCTTAGGGCTGGCAAGATATTTTCACATCAAGACCCCAAATTTATGTCTTACTGTTAATCCCTTAAATGAGGCCACTTCAAGAGCCCCTCCCTACTTTGGTTAACTAAATGTTCTCTCTTATGAGCTTCAGTGCTGACTTTTGCTGATTTAAATAGGCCATTATTTGTCTACAACCCCCAAACCAAGGCTTAGTTGGCAATTGGCCTACTGATGAAAACATCAGGTCCAGACTTCAACGTGGTAGCTTCTCTCTCCAAACACTTTAAATCCCTCAGCTCTCAGATTGCCTCCATGCCTCTGAGTCCTGGCCAGTACAGGCCTCCAAACTAACCTATTCAGGTGTTCTCACTCAGTCCTAGATGTGCTACACAAGGCCCCATCCTGTCATTACCCTAGTTGCCTGGCCCAGTATGAACTCTTCTTCATCATACCCATGTCACTGTCTCTTGCCACAACGCTTTCAACCCTTCCACTCTCATCCCAACCTCAGTCCCCTCACAATATTCTTACTCTGAAGAACTTGAATCTGCATATGTCCTCAGATCAGACTTCTTTATAAATATCCTGTCCTGGACCACAACACTTCACTTGGTTCATGGGAGCAGCTATGTTTGCAGTGGTCAGTGCTATGCTGGCCTACTATCACTATCACTAACTAGTTGAATGTTTCTCTCTCTCCAGAGATACTTTGGTCCAAAAGGTGAAACAAACATTGCATTTACTTGGATCCTCACATTGGCCTCAAGTCAACATTTATACTAAGTGTCCCTATCACATCATACATTTTCATGCTTCCTTCAAGGCTGTTTTACCACCAAGGACTCCTGGGTCATTCACACACCCAAAATTCTCAGCCTGATCTGGGCCATTTACCTCCCTAAATGGGTAACCATCATCCATTGTCAAGGCCATCAGAAGGGTGGCAGACTTGCATAAATAGAAATGGGGCTGGCATCACATCTGAGTACCAGTTTGATTCTTGGCTCTCTACTTCTGACCCATATCTCTACTAATGCACCTGGGAAAGCAGCAGCCTCTGACCCACGTACTTGGGGCCCCTGCACCCCTGTTGGAGGCCTGGATGAAGTTCCTGGATCCTGGGATCCAGGATGAAAGATAGAGTCTCCCTCCCTCTGTGTATATGTGCCTTTCAAATAATTAAATCTTTGTCAGTTTTTGACAGAGAAGCCAGGAGGGCTGCCCTTGAACCCAAATATGAAACCTCTGAATATGCCCTCCTTATGGCCCAAGAGGCAATAAGGAGGTCCTAAGTTGACCTCCAAGTGCCACCTCCTCCTTCTGGGTCAGCAGGCAGAAGCCATTCTGACACCTTTCCACAATGCTCTGCATATCACACACAGCCCTTTCTAAAGTTTTTTCAACACCTGGTCTCCCATCCTCCCTTGTGTGACATTACCGGAGTTACTCAGGAATGCCATATATGACAGGCCTCCAACCTTAGTGCCTCCTTTTCTGACTCCCTGCTTTTCCACTCAACAGGCATGGGCTAACAGCCCTGGACAGGATTGTCCTACCAACCACACACATGCCCAAGATCAAATCTTGCAAATATTTATTGACCTCCTTTGGAACTCTACCAAATGGTTAGAGGCTTCTCCAGACAAAATGGAGAGGGCTTCCTAGGTTTCCACTGACCACCTCCAACATATCGTTCCCCATTTTGGCTTCCTGAGTTATAGCTAATTGGAAAATGGCCCAGCTTTTATCTCTGAGTTTCATGTCCTCTATAAGAACAGGGTCATTCCTCTCTTAAAAATGCCTCTTGAGGCAAGACAGGACTGGGTTTCCCTCCTTTCTAATGCCATGATTTGTCTTCAAGCAACACCTCAAGTGTCCCTCCACCTTAGCCCTTTTGAACTCCTGTATGGTAGGCCCATCTTCCTGGGCAACCTTCCCCCTCAAAGTACTACACTACTGAGAGACTGCCTCCTTGTCATTTGCCGCCTCACATGGCATCTCCTTTGGGAAAATGTCAATAAATTCCTTCCTAGACCACACACCAGTATACACATTCCTGCCTCTCCCTGGGAACTGAAGGACTGGGTCTGGGTACAGAAACCCCCAGACTAGGTCTGCTCTCCTGGCCCCACTGGGCTATCCCCTACCAGGTTATCTCAACCACCCCCACAGCAGCCAAACTACTAGGACTCTATCCTGAAATCACCTGTCTGCACTTAAGCCTGCTCCTCCACCACCAACACAGGACATCCACTCATCTGATAACCCCAGGCTAAATGCCTGCCAGTCAGAATGAGTAGATGCTCTCAAGTCTCTTCAGAAAATAAAGCTCCCCACATAACAGACAGAGCAGAGACCTACTAGGAAAACACCTTAGAGGATCTCTGCAAAACCCCTCAAACACCTTAATCAACAATGCAGAAAAATTAGGTCAATAATTTTATCCCTTTTTTGGGATAAACTCCAGGCATTTTCCCACAAGGAGGTGTGCACCTACCTAGAAGTAGGTATGTAAAAAAATAGAAAACAAAACTGACAGAGAAGCCAGGAGGGCTGCCCTCCTGGCTCCACCTTGAACCCATCTTTTAGCTATTTCCCACCTCGAACTCAAATACGAAGCCTCGGAATATGCCTTCTTTATGGCCCAAGAGGCAATTAAGGAGGTCCTACGCTGACCTCCAAGTGCCACCTCATCCTTCTGGGTCACTTCTATGGTGCTTAAGATAGACCACTAAGTAGTATAGCACCCCTTAGTTTGGATTCTTTTGTTGCTGTCGTTCCTTACAATAACATCCTATTTGTGCATATAGCTCTGTACACTCCCAGATGGCTGAAATCACTTTCTTTGCAGCCATCCCGTTAACCTCTTCCCACTCCAACCCATACATTCCCACATGCTTATATTCCCAAATTCAGAAGACCTTCAACCAGAATAGACCCAACAATCCTTATTCTTTTTTTTTAACTTTTATTTAATGAATATAAATTTCCAAAGTACGACTTATGGATGACAATGGCTTCCCCCCCATACCGTCCCTCCCACCCACAACCCTCCCCTTTCTCACTCCCTCTCCCCTTCCATTCACATCAAGATTCATTTTCGATTCTCTTAATATACAGAAGATCAGTTTAGCATACATTAAGTAAGGATTTCAACAGTTTGCTCCCACACAGAAACATAAAGTGAAAAATAATAGATGATTTTTTTTAAATGATGATGAAATCAGATCAGACCTATTGTCATGTTTAATCCCAGTGAGAGTCAAGTTGGGAGTTGATAATTTCTTTTTTTTTTTTTTTTTTACAGAAGATCAGTTTAGTATGCATTAAGTAAAGATTTCAACAGTTTGCACCCCCATAGAAACACAAAGTGAAATATATTGTTTGAGTACTCATTATAGCATTAAATCTCAATGCACAGCACATTAAGGACAGAGATCCTACATGAGGAGTAAGTGCACAGTGACTCCTGTTGTTGACTTTACCAATTGACACTCCTGTCTATGGCATCAGTAATCTCCCTATGCTCCAGTCATGAGTTTCCAAGGCTATGGAAGCCCTCTGAGTTCTCCGACTCTTATCTTGTTTAGACAAGGTCATAGTCAAAGTGGAGGTTCTCTCCTCCCTTCAGAGAAAGGTACCTCCTTCTTTGATGACCTGTTCTTTCCACTGGGATCTCACTCACAGAGATCTTTTTGCCAGAGTGTCTTGGCTTTCCATGCCTGAAATACTCTCATGGGCTTTTCAGCCAGATCAGAATGCCTTTAGGGCTGATTCTGAGGCCAGAGTGCTATTTAGGACATTTGCCATTCTATGAGTCTGCTGAGTATCTCACTTCCCATGTTGGATCACTCTCCCCTTTATTTATTCTATCGGTTAGTGTTAGCAGGTACTAGACTTGTTTATGTGCTTCCTTTGACTCTTAGTCCTTTCATTATGATCAATTGTGAACTGAAATTGATCACTTGGAATAGTGAGATGGCATTGGTACATGCCACCTTGATGGGATTGAATTGGAATCCCCTGGTATGTTTCTAACTCTACCATTTGGGGCAAGTCAGCTTGAGCATGTCCCAAATTGTACATCTCTTCCCTCTCTTATTCCCACTCTTATGTTTAACAGGGATCACATTTCAGTTAATTTTCAACATTTAAGAAAAACTGTGTATTAATTACAGAATTAAACCAGTCATATTAAGTAGAACAGACAAAAAAACTACTAAGAGGGATAATGTATTAAGTTGTTCATTAACAGTCCGGGCTATGCTGATCAAGTCACCATTTCTCATAGTGTCCATTTCACTTCAACAGGTTTCCTTTTTGGTGTTCAGTCAGTTGTCACCGATTAGGGAGAACATATGGTATTTGTCCCTTTGGTACTGGCTTATTTCACTCAGCATGATGTGTTCCAGATTCCTCCATTTTGTTGCAAATGACTGGATTTCGTTGTTTCTTACTGCGGTATAGTATTCTAAAGAGTACGTATCCCATAGTTTCTTTATCCAGTCTACCGTTGATGGGCATTTAGGTTGGTTCCAGGTCTTAGCTATTGTGAATTGAGTTGCAATAAACATTAGGCTGCAGACCGCTTTTTTGTTTGCCAATTTAAATTCCTTTGGGTAAATTCCAAGGAATGGGATGGCTGGGTCGAACGGTAGGGTTATCTTCAGGTTTCTGAGGAATCTCCAGACTGACTTCCATAGTGGCTTGACCAGTTTGCATTCCCACCAACAGTGGGTTAGTGTCCCTTTTTCCCCACATCCTCGCCAGCATCTGTTGTTGGTAGATTTCTGCATGTGAGCCATTCTAACCGGGGTGAGGTGAAACCTCATTGTGGTTTTGATTTGCATTTCCCTGATTGCTAGTGACCTTGAACATTTTTTCATGTGCCTGTTGGCCATTTGGATTTCCTCTTTTGAAAAATGTCTATTGAGGTCCTTGGCCCATCTCTTAAGTGGGTTGTTGGTTTTGTTTTTGTGGAGTTTCTTGATCTCTTTGTAGATTCTGGTTATTAACCCTTTATCTGTTGCATAGTTTGCAAATATTTTTTCCCATTCTGTCGGTTGTCTCTTCACTCTCCTGACTGTTTCTTTTGCAGTACAGAAACTTCTCAATTTGATGCAATCCCAATAGTTGATTTTGGCTTTGACTGCCTGTGCCTCCCGGGTCTTTTCCAGAAATTCTTTGCCTGTGCCAATATCTTGAAGGGTTTCTCCAATGTTCTCTAGTAACTTGATGGTGTCAGGTCATAGATTTAGGTCTTTAATCCATGTTGAGTGGATTTTTGTGTAAGGTGTAAGGTAGGGGTCTTGCTTCATGCTTCTGCATGTGGAAATCCAATTTTCCCAGCACCATTTATTGAATAGACTGTCCTTGCTCCAGGAATTGGTTTTAGATCCTTGATGAAATATAAGTTGGCTGTAGATGTTTGGGTTGATTTCTGGTGTTTCAATTCTGTTCCATTGGTCTATCCATCTGTTTCTGTACCAGTACCATGCTGTTTTGATTACAACTGCCCTGTAGTATGTCCTGAAATCTGGTATTGTGATGCCTCCGGCTTTGTTTTTGTTGTACAAGATTGCTTTAGCTATTCGAGGTCTCTTGTGCCTCCATGTGAATTTCAGCACCATTTTTTCCAGATCTGAGAAGAATGTCTTTGGTATCTTGATTGGTATTGCATTGAATCTATAAATTGCTTTTGGGAGAATGGACATTTTGATGATATTGATTCTTCCAATCCATGAGCATGGCAAATTTTTCCATTTCTTGGTATCCTCTTCTATTTCTTTCTTTAAGGTTTTGTAATTTTCATCGTAGAGATCTTTAACGTCCTTGGTTAAGTTTATTCCAAGGTATTTGATTGTTTTTGTAGCTATTGTGAATGGGACTGATCTTAGCAGTTCTTTCTCAGCTGTGGCATTGTTTGTGTATACAAAGGCTGTTGATTTTTGTGCATTGATTTTATACCCTGCTACTTTGCCAAACTCCTCTATGAGTTCCAATAGTCTCTTAGTAGAGTTCTTTGGATCCTCTAAGTAAAGAATCATATCATCTGCAAAGAGGGATAGTTTGAGTTCTTCCTTCTCAATTTGTATTCCTTTAATTTCTTTTTCTTGTCTGATGGCTCTGGCTAAAACTTCCAGAACTATGTTAAATAGCAGTGGTGAGAGTGGGCATACCTGTCTGGTGCCAGATCTCAGTGGAAATGCTTCCAACTTTTCCCCATTGAATAGGATGCTGGCCGTGGGTTTTTCATAAATTGCTTTGATTATATTGAGGAATGTTCCTTCTATACCCAATTTGCTTAGAGTTTTCATTATGAAAGGGTGTTGAATTTTATCGAATGCTTTCTCTGCATCAATTGAGATAATCATATGGTTTTTCTTCTGCAGTCTGTTAATGTGGTGAATCACATTGATTGATTTGCGAATGTTGAACCATCCCGGCATACCAGGGATAAATCCCACTTGGTCTGGGTGGATGATTTTTCTGATGTGTTGTTGTATTCTATTGGCGAGAATTTTATTGAGGATTTTTGCGTCTATTTTCATCAGGGATATTGGTCTATAATTTTCTTTCAGTGCTGCATCTTTCTCTGGCTAGGGATTAAGGTGATGCTGGCTTCATAGAAAGAATTTGGGAGGATTCCCTCTTTTTCGATTGTTCTGAATAGTTTGATAAGAAATGGGATTAGTTCTTCTTTAAATGTCTGGTAGAATTCAGCAGTGAATCCATCTGGTCCTGGGCTTTTCTTTGTTGGGAGGGCCTTTATTACTATTTCAATTTCTGTTTCAGTTATGGGTCTATTTAGGTTTTCTATGTCTTCATGGTTCAATTTAGGTAGATTGCATATGTCCAGGAATCTATCCATTTCTGATAGATTTTCCTGTTTGCTGGCATACAAGTCCTTGTAGTAATTTCTGATTGTTACGTTTCCTTTTTCATCTCTGATTTTATTGATTTGGGTCTTTTCTCTTCTTTTTTTAGTTAGTTGGGCCAATGTGGTGTCAATTTTGTTTATTTTTTCAAAAATCCAGCTCTTCGCTTGGCTGATTTTTTGTAATGTTTTTTTGGATTCAATCTTGTTAATTTCTTCGCTGATTTTAATTATTTCTCTTCTCCTACTAGATTTGGGTTTGGTTTGCTGCAGTTTTTCTAGGTCCTTGAGATGCGCTGAAAGCTCATTTATTTGGTACCTTTCCAATTTCTTGATATAGGCACCTATTGCTACAAACTTGCCTCTCAGTACTGCTTTTGCTGTATCCCATAAGTTTTGATATGTTGTGTTGTTATCCTCATTTACTTCCAGAAATTTTTTGATTTCTCTTTTGATTTCTTGAATGACCCAGTGTTCATTCAGGAGCATGTTGTTCAGTCTCCATGTGTTTGCATACTTTCTGGGGTTTCCTGAGTTGCTAATTTCCACCTTCATTCTGCTGTGGTCTGAGAAGCTGCATGGTATGATTCTAATTCTTTTGAATTTGCTGAGACTTGCTTTATGGCCTAGTATGTGATCAATCCTAGAGAAGGTTCCATACACTGCTGAGAAGAATATGAAGTCTTTAGATGTAGGATTGAAAGTTCTGTAGATATCTGTTAGATCCATTTGGGCAATAGTGTCAATTAAATCTGCTGTTTCCTTGTTGATCTTCTGTCCGGTTGATCTGTCTATTTCTGAGAGTGGAGTATTGAAGTCCCCCAGTACTATTGTATTGGAATCTAAATCTCCCTTTAAGTCCCTTAACATATCTTTTAAATACACCGGTGCCCTGTAATTAGGTGCATATACATTTATAATAGTTACATCTTCCTGTTGAATTGAACCCTTAATCATTATATAGTGTCCCTCTTTGTCTCTCTTAACAGTTTTTGTGTTAAAGTTTATTTTGTCTGATGTTAATATGGCTACACCTGCTTTTTTTTGGTTTCTGTTGGCATGGAATATCTTTTTCCAACCTTTCACTTTCAGTCTGCATGCAACTTTGTTAGAGAGATGTGTTTCTTGTAGGCAAGAAATAGTTGGGTTGTGTTCCTTGAGCCAATCAGCCAATTGGTGTCTTTTAACTGAAGAGTTAAGACCATAAATGTTTAATGTGACTATTGATACATAGTGACTTTGCCCTGCCATTTTCCCGGAGATATTTTCTAGTATATGCTTTGAGCTTCCCATGCTCTTTTACTGGTGGTTTTTCTTCCTTTATCTTCTTTCATATTGATGGCCATATTTCTGTGTTTCTGAGTGTAGCACATCTTTAAGTATCTTTTGCAGGGCCGGTCGAGTGGCCACAAAGTCTATCAATTTCTGTTTGCTATGAAAGGTCTTTATTTCACCTTCATTCACAAATGAGAGCTTGGCAGGATATAATATTCTGGGCTGGCAATTTTTCTCTCTTAGCACCTGTGCTATGTCTCGCCATTCCCTCCTAGCCTGTAGTGTTTCTGATGAGAAGTCTGCTGTGAGTCTGATTGGAGATCCTCTGAGAGTAATCTAACATTTCTCTCTTGCACATTTTAGGATCTTTTCTTTCTGTTTCACTGTGGTGAGTTTAATTACAACGTGTCGTGGTGAGTATCTCTTTTGGTCATGTTTACTGGGGGTTCTATGAGCTTCCTGTACTAAGATGTCTCTGTCCTTCTCCAAACCCAGAAAGTTCTCTGCTAGTATCTCACTAAAAAGGCCTTCTAATCCTTTCTCTCTCTCCATGCCTTCAGGAACTCTTAGAACCCGAATGTTGTTTTTTTTTTTTTTTTTTTTAATAGTATCCTGTAGATTCCCAACAATATTTTTTAGATTTCTAATTTCCTCTTCTTTTCTTTGGTTTGACTGTATCCTTTCCTGTTCTCTGTCTTCTAAGTCCGATATTCTCTCTTCTGCTTCACCCATTCTGTTTTTAAGGCTTTCTAATGTGTTTGTCATTTGATCTATTGAGCTCTTCATTTCATTTTGATTTCTCTTCACTATAACACTTTCCTGTTCTACTAGTTTCTGAGTTTCATTTTGATTCTTCCTTAAAATTTCATTTTCACGAGAGAGATTTTCAATCCTGTCCAATAAGGATTTCTGTAGTTCAAGGATTTGCTTTTGAAAACTTCTAAATGTTCTTATCATAAATTTTTTGAAATCCGTATCTTGCATTTCTTCTATCTCATCATCTTCATAATCTTGGCTTGGGGTGTTTTGTTTATTTGGAGGCATCATAGTGTCATCGTTGATCTTGTTCCCTCGATTTCTGTGTTTGTTGCTTGGCATAGTTAATTCTTCTTTCATCACTGTGCGTTTGTTTTTTTTTTTTTAATTTTATACTATGTCTGTGTTAAGTGGACTGCCTGCTGTTGGAGGAGCCTTGGAGGCTTGAGATGGGTGTGGCCTGAGGGCTCTGCTTGGTTCTTCCAGGTTATGGGTGTGCAAAGGTGACACCCTCAGGTTATGCCTGGTAAATCTCTCTCTCTCTCTCTATTTATTTATTTATTTATTTATTTATTTATTTTATTCAGGAGGTTATTAATACCGCACCGCACGGCTGTGCAGAATTGATGATATTTAGCTTCTGATCTCTGGCTTCTACCCAAAGAGTGTGCAGGCTCTGTTTCTCCTCTGGGCTCCCACTGGGTTGCCTAGGCTACTGAATTGTAGTGACTCAGTTCCTTAGCTCTCCCCTGTTGTTATGTATATCCAGAGTGGGGGCCTGCTCTTTGTCTCTTGCAAACCTTGCAAACCTTGCAAACTCTTGCAAACTCTTGCAAACCTTGCAACCTTGCAACCTTTGCAAGGTTGGCGGAGAGAGAAACCCCCCACCTTTTTTCCTTCTCTCCTGTAGTGAATCTGGTGAACTTTCCTGCTCCCCTCTAGATTCTGACTGCCGTTTCCCCACCAATGTCTCGGGTTACTGAGCTCACCTCCCCTTCCAGTGCCGATGTGTGGACTCAGAGCCCTGGGCGTCCCAACTCTCCCCACTGGTGTCTGTGTGACATCCACTCCCCTTCCTGCACTGGCACGCAGACCCTGCGCCTCCCGCGGCTCGGCTTCTGCGTGGTGGGTGACCTTGTTCTCCCAGTAGGTTCTCCGAGTCACAGCCACTAGATCCAGAAGAGTTTCCTCTGCAATTTTTTCCTGATCCTTTTTCTGAGGCTACCGTAACTCCACTTTTATTAAACTAAAATTTCCCGGACTATCAGTGCGTGCCCTCACTATTCCGCCATCTTGGCTCCGCCCAACATAACTAAGTTATTTTTAAGACTTCTACAGGAGCTCTTTACACCTGGAGACTTCCTCAAAACAAAGCATCCTGCTTTTCCCAAATCCCAACTCTGAGGACACCCACCCTGGCCAGTACAGCTTCCTCCTTGGCTGATGCATACAGCCACAAGACCTACATGACACCACTGTTAGCCAGAATATGTAACTGAAACTCCAAGTTCTCTTGCTGCTTCTCCTGCCTCTTACATACGTCATCTTCCTTGCAGCTTTCTCTACCTTCTTCCCTATTGCTGCTTGGGGCATAGCCCTTCCTCTGTGAAGTAAAATAAACTCCAGGTAAAGCTAGCCTAAGGATCACTCCCTAACACCTTAGTTGCCCAAATGTGGCTAAAAGGGTTGCTGATGCTGACTGATGGTCAAATGCTCCATCCCAATATTGGCTCAAATACAACCTGAGAACAAGGGACAAAAGAAACCTAGCTACAGGATGACTGATCAGTAGTATGCTGGAAAAAGGATACTGATCACAAAAATAAATAGGGTGGGCAGTGTAGTACAACAGGTTAAGCTACCACCTGCAATGCTGCATCCCATATGAGCACTGGTTGGAGTCCTGGCTGCTCTGCTTCTGATCCAGCTCCATGGTAGAGCATCAGGGGATGGCCAAAGTATATGGGCCCATGCCACTCACGTGAGAGCCCTGGATGGAATTTCTGGCTCCTGGTTTTGGCTTGGCCTGGGCATGGCTGTTGTGGGCATTTGGGGAGTGAAGCAGTGTGTAGAAAAATCAATCTCTTTCTCAGGTGCGCATAAATATATGCCTTTCAAATAAAAATCTTTTAAAAATACATAAATAAAAATAAAGTTGGAGTCACTGGTTTCGATCCTAAACAAACTTAGATGAAGCCAGACGTTTATAAGGGAAGGGGTCTTATACATGATTTCCTGACAGTAACTGTCACAAAAAGCTCTGCTAAAAGTAAACTCTCTAGAGGAGGCCCCCACTTCAAAACAGAGATGCTAACCAAATGTGATATTTGTTATTTTCACACATAATGATAGGACATTGTCACCAAAGGTTGGGTGATGTGTCAGAAAACGATAGCCACTGTGACATTCCCAATAATTCTGGGTATTATGTTTGCTTGCCGAAAACTGATCAGAAAAACAACTCATATTTCAAAATTTAAATTTATTTTCTGTTGCCCCTAGTCATCACTTTTCCAGCTTGCCCTAACTCTTAGGCCTCCTTTTAACAAACTAATTCAGTTTATCTCCTCCCAAATATAAGAACTACTTCAACTTTGAATTCTTCCTTACTTTCCTCCCCTCTATTAGGGACAGCTCTATAATCCTACTCAGCCAAAATTAGTCATAGAAGATTGATCCTCACCTGTGTTTATAAAAATATTCACCAGAAAGAGGGGGAAATGTTAAAAAAACTGTATCTTCAATTCAAAACAACATTTCCATTTAACTATGGTATTTTTAAGACTTCTTTTACAGTATCTCTTTGTACCTGGCTATCTAGGAAACTTTCTCTAAACAAAACATCCTGCTTCACCTAGTACTGAGGGCATCCACCCTGGCTGGTGCATACAACCACAAGACCTATAAGACACAGTTGTTAGCCTAAACTCATAAAGCCATAACCCTACCTATAAGACACAGTTGTTAGCCTAAACTCATAAAGCCATAACCCTAGAATACATAAATGCCTCCTCCAAGCCCTCTCACTACTACTTCCTACACATCTGATCTTGGCAGCCTTCTCATCTTCATCTTTGCCCTACTGCTGTTGCTTCTTGAGGCACAGGTCTTCACAGCCTCTGGGAAGTGAAACTGGCCAATAATTTATAGCTACACCAATCCTGCTTGCCCTGTGGACTGTGGCCTGGCAAATCCTGTCAGTGCCCAATCACTTTACTCTGCCAGGTGCAATTTGCCAGGAGACAGCAAGTATTACACTGTTTTAGACTTAAAGGATGCATTCTTGTGCACTGCCTTCTATCTAGAGTTCCAAGAGATAGTTCCTTTTTAGAGGAAAGAACAAAAAACTCAGAAATTACAGTATTATCAGACTATTGTGCCGCAAGGATCTAAAATCTCTCCTACAATTTTCAGGAAAGGGAACAGTCTTAAAACATGTGTAAGATATTCTTACTGCTTGTCACACATCAGAGGCTTCTGATAACAACATTAAAATCTTGAATGCTGTGGCAGAGAGGAGTTTTTTAAAAATTTATTTGACAGGTAGAGTTATAGACAGAGAGAAAGTTCTTTCTTCCATTGGTTCACTCCCCAAATGGCTGCCACAGCTGGCGTGCTGCACCGATCCGAAGCCAGGAGCCACGTGCTTCCTCCTGGTCTCCCATGCGGGTGCAGGGCCCAAGCACTTGGGCCATCCTCCACTGTCCTCCCAGGACACAGCAGAGAGCTGGACTGGAAGAGGAGCAACTGGGACTAGAACCCAGCGCCCATATGGGATGCCAGCGCCACAGGCAGAGGATTAACCAAGTGAGCCACAGCACCAGCCCTCAAGAGGAGTTATAATGTGTCAATACAAAAGGCACACAGAGGGGCAGGTAGAAAGAAGTCTCCTGAATGCTAACAACAAAAGCACAAAATAACTATGGTAAACAAATTTTCAGGCTTCTATAGGCTGTAGATAAACCCAAAGAAGCAGCTGTTGAAAAGTGTGGCATAGAAGATACCCAAAGTGAAATTCTGAGTTCTAAGAGGGAACCCCCTAGCAGATGAAATCATTAGGAAAAGCAGGCAGCTCTGCCAGAAGAGACTCAATTTATAAATAACTCTGCTACCTTCCTGACCCTGTAAGTCTCAGCCTAAGTACTCCTGAGCAGACTCACAGGGGACCGAGAGAGACAGTGTCGAGGACCACTGACTCAGGGTGGATGACATGCACAATAGAAGAAGTGTGGAGAACTTGGAAATTAAGCTGAGAGGTTATTAAGCATGCCCATGGTTCCACTGACTATGCTAGAGAAAATACCTGGCTGTTTAGAGTAGCCTAAGTCCTGTGGATAAAGGGATTCTTAGATGAAATATGAGAACAGTGTACTTACTGCCTTGAAAAGAAATGTGCAGATGTCCTGTACCCCCACTAGCCAAAACAATGCAACCAAGTAGTACCTGCCCAGAGAAGAACTGAAGTTTGACTTCACAATTATGCCTGCATCCCAGGGTGAATTAAAAATTGGAATATCTGTAGATACCTTCACTGGGCTGAGAGCCTTCCTCTGTCAAACCAAAAAGACTGGACAAGTAATACATACCCCCTAGGAGAAATGTTGCAAACATCTGGTCTGTGTAGGACTGTACAAGTATAGTAAGCCATCTTTTGTTTCAAAGGTGGAGGCTGGAGTGTCCTGGGCTTTACAGGTAGGTAGGCAATTCTGTGTTGCCTGGGTGCCTCCCTCAGAAATTCAGCTGCTGTTTTCCCCTACCACACAGAGGTCCCTTCCCCCAATTCCTCATTGGTTAAGCAACTTGGGAGGTACAATCTAAACTCAACCTGGCTTCCACCTCCTGGTCACTGCTCTCAGTAAATGCCTCAGCTTCCTTCATGTTTATGGGTCCACCGTTTGGTGGATAGGTGGTCTCAAGTGGGCTTATTTGCTTATTTCCCACAACCTGGTGGTTCATATGGAGCAGGTAGTTAAGATGCTTGTATCCTGAATTGGAGTAGCTGACTTCAGCTTTCTGTTAACGCAGATGCTGAGAGGTAGTAGTGACAGTTCAAATAACTGGGTGCCTGCTACCCACATGGATTGCATTCCCAGCTCTCAGCTGTGGTGGAATGAGAAGGCCATGGCAAGATGGCTGCTGGCAAGCGAGCATCAGTTACTCAGGAATGGTTTTGAAACCCACCTGGCAACGGAGCCTGCCTGGCAACAGGCTGTGATTGGTTAGGGCATAAACTGCCCCTTGCCCGTATTGGCTGCCGTGGCTATCTAAGCCCTGTACCAACTGAAATAAACGAATCTGCGGATTGCTTGCCTCAGCCTGCTTTCACCCGACTCCCGGGGTCTGTGTGGTGACTCCGCGCCTCCTGCCCCCACCACACTCCTCCTCTCAAAATGAATTCACAGCAACATCTGGTGCCCAATGCCCCAGCCCAGCCCTAGCTATTGAGGGCACTTGGGGAGTGAACCAGCAATTGGGAGTGCTTTTTCCTTCTCTTTCTCTGTCTCTCTCCTTCCCTCTCTCCCTCTCATATAAATATGTAAAAAAATTATATGAAAAATAAGATGCATATGTACGGGAATTTCCCAGACTGATTTTACAACAGGCTGAATACAGAAGCAGGTAAGAGAATCAAGCAATCTTTCTTTGTGCCAGACATTAGAGATTTGCAAAAATATGAAATAATGGTGCTTTCCTCATATGTTTTAGAAAATAGTTATTTTCATTAAAAGTGTCATTTATGGTAGCATTTAATAGCTTTAAATGAATTCATAAATTTTGTCACTTTTAATTTCTGTATGTTTAATAATAATAGGAATACAAAAAATAAGCTCTTATGGCCCTCCATTATTTATAAGACTTTTAAAGAGTATTGAGAACAAAAAATCCTGAATTTATGATACATTTTTATAGTAAATAATGTTTCCTTTTTAGTTTTTAAGTATTACAGACAATTAATACATTAAGAGTAAATTATGGATTACCATTTAAACTAATTTACCATCCAAATTAATACTTTTTCTTTCCAAGAAAAGTTATCAACTATTGATTTAGATTAAACATTGAATTAAACAGGAGTATAACTGGCCATTTTTTATACTCATTTCAAATTATTCAAATTACTCTCAAAATACTTATGGCCAGGAGAGCTTCTTTAAAAAAATATTTATCTTATTTATTTGAAAGACAGAATTACAGAGAGAGGCAGAGCCAGAGAGAGAGAGAGAGAGAGAGAGGTCTTCAATCTGCTGTTTTACCTCCCAGATGACCACAGGGCTGAGCTGATCCAAGCCAGGAGCCAGGGGCCTCCTCTGGGTCCCCTACACAGGTGCAGGGGCCCAAGAACCTGGGCCATCCTCCATTGCCTTCCCAGGCCACAGCAGAGAGCTGGATTGGAAGTGGAGCAGCCAGTACCCAAACCAGTGCCCACATGTGGTGCCAGCGCTGCAGGCTGGGGCTTTAACCTGCTGCACCACAGCACTGGCCCCAGGAGAGCTTCTTAAAAGATCTAGATTTCAGGATCTGACTCTTTCATTAACTTACTGGGTAACCTCAGCAATGTCAATAAGTTGTTTGAGCATAATGATTTTGTTGCCTGTAAAATGAGACTAACAGTAATAATAAAGCTTACTGAGTAATACCAAGTAACATTTTTCTCAGTGCTTTGTATTTATTAATCACTTAATTCTCATGGCAGCCCTATTAACAAAGTATTTATCGTCTTATTTTGCAGAGAAGAAAATTGAACCATAGAAAAATAAACTTATCCAAAACAATTAGAATGGGGATTTGAACCCATAAATCAGAGTTTTTTATATGATTATATGAGAGCACTTCAGAATGTTCGTGGAAAATGTATAAAAAACTCTGCATGGACTTCAAATATTTTTGTACAAAATATCTTTTAATCCCATTGTCCATGAACTTTTTGGAGGACCCTTGTATGATGGCTCTCTGATTCCATCAGCCCTATATAATATGACAGCTTTCTCAACATTGCATGCCATGTATGCTGAACGGCAACCTACAGGATTCCAGCTTTAACTTCACAGACCCTGTATCCCCAGATTCCTTTTCTTTTAGCTTTCCTTTACCCCTCTTCTGGTAACTTATTTCTCTGATATTATTTTCAAAATATGAGCCTTTGGATTACAGAGAAAATGTTCATTATGTTACTCTCAAGTTACCTTAAATTTCCCAATATGTACATTTCCAAATGGACAAAAGAAAATACATCTAAGAGCTAAATGTTTGTAATCCATAAGCAGTCATTATGCAAGCACTGACAGCTAAACGAACTCAATCTTACTTCATTTGATAATTATGTTATTACATATCTTGTGAGACCAAAAATGTTGAGAAAATCAGACAATGATTTTAAAAAAGAATACTACTACTACCATGTCACAGAATGAGTCTACTTGGACAGAACTATTCAGAGAACATATTATCTGAAATACTGACTCAGAAACCCTATGGAAAAGCTGAAGGTTAGGCATGTGAGAAAGTACAAGGGGGTATATTATGTCACTTCCCAACTCAAAGCACTCTAGTGACTTCTAAATATTAGAAAGTTATAATAAAAAACACATCCAAATCTCAGTCTAAAAACTTCCCCCAATCTTCCCTCCTGATACTCTTACCGTAATCTCTACACTTTGGCCATGCCTGCCTCTTTTCCTTTCCTTTGATATATTGCATTGCATTGCATTGCATTTCAGGGCCTTTGGATTGTAGTTCCCTTAAATGTTGGATATCTCCTTTCCCAAATTTTCAGGTCTAAATCACTTTGTTTTTGAGGCCTGTCCTTAGTACCTGATATAATTAGCACTGTAAATGCCACTTGCTACACTATTATAATATCTCATTTAGAGGCTGTGGCACGGTGGGTTAACACCCTGGCCTGAAGCACCAGCATCCCATATGGGTGCTGGTTCAAGACCCGGCTGTTCCTCTTCCATTACAGCTCTCTGCTATGGCCTGGGAAAGCAGTAGAAGATGGCCCAAGTCCTTGGGCCCCTGCACCCACATGGGAGACCTGGAATAAGCTCCTGGCTCCTGGCTTTGGACTGGCACAGTTCCAGCCACTGCAGCCAACTGGGGAGTGAACCAGCAGATGGAAGACCTCTCTCTGTGTAACTCTGACTTTCAAATAAATTAATAAATCTTTTTAAAAAATCTCATTTAATTTTTTCTTATGATTTATATATGCTAGTTGTATTTTTTTTTTGACAGTCACAGTTAGCCAGTGACAGAGAGAGACAGAGAGAAAGGTCTTCCTTCCGTTGGTTCACCCCCCACCCCCCATGGCTGCTACGACCTGCGCACTGTGCTGATCCGAAGCCAGGAGCCAGGCGCTTCCTCCTGGTCTCCCATGGGGTGCAGGGCCCAAGCACTTGGGCCATCCTC
The DNA here is from genome assembly GCF_964237555.1 of Oryctolagus cuniculus. Classification (NCBI taxonomy): domain Eukaryota; kingdom Metazoa; phylum Chordata; class Mammalia; order Lagomorpha; family Leporidae; genus Oryctolagus; species Oryctolagus cuniculus. The sequence continues at coordinate 144,797,667 of NC_091432.1, forward strand.
CACTGCCTTTCCGGGCCACAGCAGAGAGCTGGACTGGAAGAGGAGCAACTGGGACAGAACTGGCACCCCGACCAGGACTAGAACCTGGAGTACCGGCACCGCAGGTGGAGGTTTAGCCTAGTGATCCACCACGCCGGCCAGTTGTATTCTTATTTATTGGTTTACTTGTTCATTTTCTTTCTTCTCCTGGCTTGGATCTACGTAGCTCTGGCCGTTGCAGCCAATTGGGGATTGAACCAGCAAATGGAAGACACCTCCCACCTGTCTCTGCCTCTCCTCTCTCTGTGTAACTTCGACTTTCAAAAAAACAAATAAATCTTTAAAAAAAAAAAACTGTCCTAAAGAAACTGATACTTTATCTCAGGAGAATGTTAGGCAAACAGAATTCTAGTGTTTCTCTATTAAGCATGCTTCTCCATGCAAGTAATCTGAACTTTGAACCCCCACTTCATGTTTTCTCAAGGAACACTCAATCCAGTGCTCTTCTTATCACAGAAACAAGTTATAACCTAATCTGGAAAAATCAAACATCTCTATCTCTATGTCAACATTTTTTTTGTTTCAGGAATTAGCAACTATTTAATACAAGGCCAATCATTGCATTGTTTTCATTAAGAGGTAGAGAGAGATAGAGAGATCTTCCACTGGCAGGTTCACTCTCCAGATGGCTGCAACAGCCAGTGTGGAGTCAGGCCCAAGCCAGGAGCCAGGAGCTTATTTCTGGTCTCCAATAGGAGTGGCAAGGGCCCAAACACTTGGACCATCTTGTCCTGATTTTCCCAGGCTGCTAGCAAGGAGCTGCATCAGAGACTTGCATGAGGCCCATGTGGAATGTCGGCATTGCAAGCTGCTACAGCTTTACGGGCTACACCACAACGCCACAAAATCTCCCACATTTTAAGGTTGCCTGATAAACCACCTGAATCCCACCTGGGAATTGAATTTACTTATGCAGTTAAAGCAACATAATCACAGGTTCCAGAAATGAGGCTTGGACATCTTTGGAAGCCCTTAATGGTCTGAACACCTTGAAACTGTCAGATTCAGTTAAAAGGCAATTATATGCTGCCTACGAGAAACCCACTTTATTTTTTTTAAGATTGCTTTATTTATTTATTTGAAAGGTCAAATGACAGAAAGGGAGCAATCTTCAATCCACTGGTTCACTCCCCAAATGGCCACAATGGCTAGTCCTGGCCAAAGCCAGGCACTCAAAACTCCATCCAGTTTCCCACTTGGGAAGCAGGAGGAAAAGCACTTGGGCCATACTCTTCTGCCGTTCCAGGCACATTCACAGGGAGCTGCATAAAAAGCGAAGCCACTGGAACTCAAATCATTGCTCCAGTATAGGATGCCAGACGGCATTTGGCAGCCAGTTCACTGTGCCACAATTCTGGCTCCTGAAAACCTATTTTAAATATAAGGCAGGGGCCTGCGCCATGGTGCAGTAGGTTAATCCTCCACCTGTGGCACTGGCAACCCATATGGGTACCAGTTCTAGTCCCAGCTGCTCCTCTTCCAATCTAGCTCTGCTGTGGCCTGAGAAGGCAGTGGAGGATGGCCCAAGTGCTTGGAGACCAGGAGGAAGCACCTGGCTCCTGGCTTCATATTGGCATAGCTCTGACCGTTGCAGCCATTTGGGGGGGAATGAACCAATGGAAGGAAGACCTTTCTCTCTGTCTCTCCCTTTCACTGACTGTAATTCTACTTCTCAAATAGATCAAATCTTTAAAAAAATACGTAAGGCAACACATTTAAAATAAAAGATAAAAAAACATAAATCACTGTAATAAAAAAGCTGGGCACAGGGAAGAGATGGCAGCAAAATGGCCAATGAGAATCCTGGGGAGCTACCCCTCCCCAGAAATATGGAAAATCCATCGGATTAAAACACATTGGCCCTCTGGAAGCTAGCAAAGATATACAGCCACCAAGCAAACATATAACCAGGAGCAAAAGCACTGAAGCACTGCACAGAGCATGAGGACCTTCTAGCTCACCCTTGCCCCATTCCACACCCCAGCACAATGTTAGTTTTGAAGGTCTCAGAACAGCTATTTTAAAATAGTTTGAAAAATTCACTAAAGAAACCACACCTACAACTCACAGTCATAACAACTAATCCTAGAGAAACTTGAGGAATCTGATTTCCAAAGTTACCTCAAAATATCCACTATTCAAATGAAAGAAATACAAGATATGTCAAGAGACAAGAAAGTGTGATTAATTCATAACAAAGGAGAAATTAACAGATTCTGCCTAGGAGGTTCAGATACTGGAATTACTAGAAGACAATAAGTCAATTGTTAGAAATATGTTCAAACAGATGAAAAAAAAAAGAACTAATGGAAATCAGGAAAATGATATCAACAAATAAGAAATATCAATAAAAAGTTATGAAAAGGAACCACATTGAAATTTTGAAGCTGGAATGAACAACAACTGAAATAAAAACTCACTAGAGAGGTTTAATTGCACATTTATGCAAGCAAAAGAAAAAACATTAGTGAACTTGAAGGATTCCTAATTAAAATTATCCAGTCTTAGGAGCAGAAATAAAAAAGCTAGATTATCTCTGTGAACCATCTATTTTAATTATACAGAAAGTGAACTTTAGAAAAAAATGTTACATACAAAAATGAGAATCATTTCATAGTTTTTCATTTCAAGAAGGGGCAGTAAGGACATAGAAGGCTTGAACACAGTAGCAAACTATTTGGCAGAATTAATATCTGTAGTATACTTCACAAATCAATAGAAGAAGGTACAACTGCATGGCCAAAATTAAGAAAAAAATCACAGAAAAGTTAAAACTTCAAATTAGATGAAATATATCCTCCTACAATAAAAATTATAATCAATACCAAAAAATATGAAAATACATAAATACCTAGAAATTAAATGTAATCTTAGAATTAATGAGTAACTCAAAAGGAAAATTGGGAGGTATTTTGAGTGGAATGAAAAGCAAAGACAAAACACTGAAATTTATGAGATACAGTTATAGCAGTGGAGAGAAATTTCTAGCTCTAGGTGTCTATACCAGAATAGAAAGTTCTCAAACCAGGAACCTTAGCATTCTACCTTAAGCAATTTTTAAAAAGAGTATCAAAGAAAAAGGAAGTAAATAAGTAAAAATTAATCACTGAAACAAAAAAGCCAAGAAGAAAATCAGTGAAACATCTTTTTTTTCGGTCACATAATGACACATGATAGCAATACATCAAATACAGAAGTCAGATTGAAGTAAGTAGCTATATCTGTGACATCAAAATAAATATTGACAGCAATAGGTTATATTGAATCAAAAGGAAACCAAGAGACTATATAGATAAAAACAGCAAATAAGTAACCATAAAATTTGATGTGGAATGGGATATTTTTGTCTTGAAATGAGGCATTTAACTTTATTGAGAATGTTTAAATTTTGACTCAGAATGTGAACATGCACATCACAATAAAACATTGATTACAAAATTAAGGTTTTTTTTTAAGCTTTTATTTATTTGAAAGGCAGAGTTACAGAGAGGCAGAGGCAGACAGAGGGAGAAAAGTCATCCATCTGCTGGTTCACTCCCAAAACAGCCACACAAACTGAAGTAGCCCCTTGACAGTAGGGACTCCATTTTGGGGCACTTGAGACTCCATTCTGGGAAAGCAACCCCCCCACCATGAGACTCTGGTCTGAAACTATGATCTCAAATAGTTGGACAATAGCAGTGCACTACATCACCCTTGGCAACACACAAAAACCCCCTAGCATGATTGCTCAAGCTTAAAAATAAAAAGGTTGCACCTGGGTTACCTGGGCTAATAATGAAGATGTGATTTGTCTATGTCTTAAGATCATAATTGCTGATTGTAAGATTTTAGCAACCGCTTAGCAACCGTGTATTCTCTCCCTCCTCCTGATTTTGCGGGTTTTGCCTTTATAAACCCTATGCTGTAGTTCCTCGCTGCTCCTCTGTCCTTGTATGTTCAGAGGGCCCCAACATGTTGGATCAATAAATTTAACGCTTTGCTGGTTGCATGAGAGAAAAGTTTCTTGGAGTCGTTCCTCGGGCGGTGGGCTTTTTCCGACCCTAACAAAACTAGAGCTGGGCCGATCTTAGCCAGAGGCCTGGAGCTTCTGGGTCTCCCCCGTGGGCACAGGGCCCAGGACTTGGACCATCTTCTATTGCTTTCCCAGGCCAGAACGAAGAGCTAGGTTGGAAGTAAAGCAGCCAGGGCTTGAACTGGTGCCACATGGGATGCCAGCACTGCAGGCGGCAGCTTTACCTGTTAATGCCACGGCAACATTCCCCTCCCCACCCCCCCCCCCAAATTAAGTTCTTGACCTGAACGATATTAAAGTCCCTGTGGGGGTTGTGTGGTGCACTGTGAGCATTCTAGATTTCTCTGCCCAGAATTTTTTCTGTCTTAGCAATATAGTAGCTTTCTAGCTTTGGGGAAAATAGAAGTAGTGTACATTAGTTGCTTACATGCCCCAGTGTTATTACTTGGTTATGGGAATATAAAAGGAAGAGTAGATAGGAGAAGGAGGAACTGCTTAAAATTGGAAGAGTTTACAGTGAGGATGAGCAAGCCGTTAGTTTCAGTGGCTTAAAATTAAAATAATTCACTACCGAAATAGCTAATACATGTGTCTATAGCTTATCTAAGAAAGCTGAAGAAAAAGTAGTAGGCAACAGGCAGAACTTTAGGTTAGGAAACGATCAAACATTTAGGAAATCTTTATTCTGTCTAGAATGGGATAAGGTTATAAGCAAGTAAAATTATTAACAGATATGGTAAGCAAAACATTGTTTCTAAAAATTAGAAACTAATCAAACACCAACAAAAGGAAGAATATTCTATCACTTAACATGCTATTATAAAAATAATATTCATAAGAGTACTTTTTAAGCACATGATAGTAAACAAGCATTAAAAAAAATTAACAAGGAGCTGATGCTGTGGCATAGCAGGTTAAGCAACCACCTGCAGGGCTGGCATGCCAAATGGACGCTGGTTCAAGTCCCAGCTGCTCCACTTCCAATCCTGCTCCCTGCTGATAGCCTGGCAAAGCAGTGGAAGATGGCCTAAGTGCATGGGTTTCTGCCCACGTGTAGGAGACCTGGAAGTAGCTCCTGGCTTCAGACTGGCCCAGCTCTGGCCCTACCATTTGGAGAGTAAACCAGCGGTTTCAAGACCTCTATCTGTCTCTCCCTCTCTCTATAACTCTGCCTCTCAAGTAAATAGATACATCTTTTAAAAACAAAAATATTAGCAGGGCCAGCACCGTGGCGCAGTAGTTTAATACTCCGCCTGGGTGCCGCTTCTGGTCCTGGCTGCTCCACTTCCAATCCAGCTCTCTGCTATGGCCTGGGAAAGTGTAGAAGATGGCCCAAGTCCTTTGGGCCTGAGCACCCACGTGGGAGACGGGGAAGAAGCTCCTGGCTCCTGGCTTCAAATCGGCACAGCGCCAGCTGTTGCAGCCACTTGGGCAGTGAACCAACAGAAAGACCCTTCTCTCTGTATCTTCTTCTCACTGTCTGTAACTCTACCTTTCAAATAAAATTTAAAAAAAAGCAAAATCTGGAAAGAACCAGCAAAATGTTAAGAACAGTTGCTCTAATTCTATTTTCCAGACCCTGTGAATTTGATGAATATTACTTTCTTTTTTTATTTATTTATTTATTTATTTATTTTTTTTGACAGGCAAAGTGGATAGAGAGAGAGACAGAAAGGTCTTCCTTTGCCGCTGGTTCACCCTCCAATGGCCGCCGCGGCCGGCGCACCATGCTGATCTGAAGCCAGGAGCCAGGTGCTTCTCCTGGTCTCCCATGCGGGTGCAGGGCCCAAGTACCTGGGCCATCCTCCACTGTATTCCCGGGCCACAGCAGAGAGCTGGCCTGGAAGAGGGGCAACCGGGACAGAATCCGGAGCCCCGACCGGGACTAGAACCCAGTGTGCCGGTGCCGCAAGGCGGAGGATTAGCCTAGTGAGCCGAGGCGCCGGCCTTGAATATTACTTTCTTAAAAAATAAATAAAAAAAAAATCACAAAAAGGATTCCCTTCCACTTCTTAAGAAGCCACAGGTAACAACTTCTACCTAACAAGGAGCACCAGTCCTCAATAAATGTGTGACTATCTCAATACCCACATAACTGGAAGTAGTTGTCTGAGATTCTGTGCCCTGTGAAATGCTTGTCTGTGGAACAGGCCAACCTTGGTCTTGCCGTCCTGGCTCCTGAACGTCATGACCAAAGGTTCTGCTTCCACCCTCAGGAGTGGGCCTTGTCTCTGCCCACTGACCCTAGGCCTCGGAGTTCCCAGGTAAACCATTCCTTATAAACAGACTTCTGCAAGCCGTGACACCCTGCCACAGGTGCCAGTACAAGAGTGAGAGGGGAAGCTGCAGACCGGAGCAGCACTCCTACCAGACTCTGCCGGGTCCCCCAGCAGTGGGACGAAAGCACCTGCTGGCTCCTCTGAACACAAGCAGCGGCGGGCGAGCCCCGCAGGCCCTGTTCCTGGGAGGACGACTCCTAGCGTTCGGACTTGTGGCCACCTGGGAAGTAAACCAGCGGATGGAAGACCTCTCTCTCTGTCTCTCTCTCTGCCTTTGCCTCTGTCTCTCTTTAGCTCTGCCTTTCAAATAAATAAATATTTTTTAAAAAGTAGTTTAGGAAACAAACTGTTTTGAGTACAAAAGCAAAGGAATTAAGAAAAAAAATAGGGACCAGCATTGTGTCAAAGCCAGTTCAGCCACCACCTGTGAATCTAGCATCCCATATGCGCCAGCTCCCTGCTAATGTGCCTGGGAAGGCAGCAGAGGATGCTCCAAGTGCTTGGGCCCCTGCACCCATGGTGGGAGAACTGCAGGAAGCTCCTGACTCCTGGCTTTGGCCCAGCCCATTCCCGGCTGTTGTAGCCAATTGAAGAGTGTACCAGTGAATGGAAGGTTGGTCTCTCTCTCTCTCTCTCTCTCTCTCTTCCTCCCTCGCCCACACTCTCTCCCTCTGTCTCAGTCTGTTTCTTCCTCTCCCTGTGTAACTCTTTAAATATTTTTTGATAGAGTTAGAAAGAGAGAGAGAGAGAGAGAGAGAAAGAGAGGTCTTCCTTCCGTTGGATCAACCCCCCCCCCAAAGGCCACCACGGCCAGCGCTGCATTGAACCGAAGCCAGGAGCCAGGTGCTTCCTCCTGGTCTCCCACGTGGGTACAGGTGCTCAAGCACTTGGGCCATCCTCCACTGCCCTCCTGGGGCCACAGCAGAGAGCTGGACTGGAAGAGGGGCAACCGGGACTAGAGCTGGGCACCCATATGGGATGCTGGTGCTGCAGGTGGAGGATTAACCAAGTGAGCCATGGCGCCAGCCCCTCAAATAAATAAATCTTAAAAATGTAATCTAAGCTTCACCAACATTGCGTCTGTCATCTCCTGGTGTTCCAAATGCTTGGAAGACACAGGTAATCACTGAGGAGTGAACAGATGCTCTCACAGCAGCAATGGAACCAACCGTTAGTTGTAGAAAGTGAATTTTTATTAAAGATTTATTTATTTGAAAGAGTTAAACAGAGAGTAGAGGCAGAGAGAGAGAGAAAGGTCTTCCCTTTGAAGGTTCACTCCCCAGAGAGCTGCAATGGTCAGAGCTGTGTCGATCTAAAGCTAAGAGCCTGGAACTTCCTCTGGGTCTCCCATGCGGGTGCAGGGGCCCAAGGACTTCCGCCATCATCTACTGCTTTCTCAGGCTATAGCAGAGAGCTAAATTGGAAGAGGAGCAGAGGGGACTAGAACCAGCGACTATGTGGGATGCCAGCGCTTCAGTAGGGCGTTAATGCGCTGTGCCACAGCTCCGCCCCCTGTAGATCGTGAATTAATGTTGCCACCGACATACCTGTGTGATTTCATAAAAGAGGCATCACCTCCTTTTAGAAAGAAAGTGTAGAAAATGCAGAGTTGGAGTTTGCCAGGCAAGATGAAAATATATTGATACAAGCTGTTTGGATCTCTACAGGTTTGTGGTTCACAGTAGATCATAAAATTATCCTTGAAGGGGAGGAAATTACAAGGTTGTTGCAGGATAGGGAGAAAATTTAAAGTGGTTTGTAGTACCTGAATAGGTTACGCATTGGTACATGAGGATACAGACTAGAAAGGTAAAAGGTAGAATGTCAAACTGTATTTTTTTGGGCCGGCACGATGGCTCACTTGGCTAATCCTCCGCCTGTGGCGCTGGTATCCCATATGGGTGCCGGTTCTAGTCCCGCCTGCTCCTCTTCCTGTCCAGCTCTCTGCTGTGGCCCGGGAGGGCAGTGGAGGATGGCCCAAGTGCTTGGGCCCCTGCACCCACATGGGAGACCAGGAGGAAGCACCTGGCTTCAGATCAGCACAGGGCAGCCTTAGTGGCGGTGATCCAATAGAAGGAAGACCTCTCTCTCTCTCTCTCTCTCTCTCTCTCTCTCTCTCTCTCACTGTATAACTCTACCTGTCAAATAAGTAAAAAAAAAAAAAACTGTATTTTTTCAGAAGGCAGAGGTACCTGTTGATTGTTTCTAGAGAACTGGAGTAACTACCTGGAATGGAGACTAAAAGCATGAGAGAAGGATTAGACAGAGACCACGTTATTAGATGTTTTGTCCATCTGGATAAGAGGGCCCCCAACTGCTTCTGCCCTCTTTAAGCACTGTGACCAAGGCCCATCCCAACTCTTTTCCCTCCCAGAACCTGAACAGAATTAGCATTCTTCTTGCATCTCTAAGCTTCAGTCAATGTCCTCACTCTAACAAAAACAGAAAAGCAGGAGAGAGAATGCTGTAGTAAAAATCTGCTTTGTTGTCATTTTTGTCACCCAGCATTCACTTACCTTTGGTAAATATTCTTTCCTTTGCCCTTTGGGGAACTAACTCCATTCTCAGTTTCAGATCATGTGCAAGTAGAATTGTCTTTTCCTGATACTCTTATTTTAAGGATAAATTTGGACAAAAAGTTCATCCCATGTTTTGGGCAACAGTGACTGGTTAGATGTGTGCATGTTAGCACATTGGAAGGGACTAATACAAGAGACAACCCATTTTTAATTATGCTGAAGGTTGAAGGATATAACTATGAAACTGCCAGACACAAAGACATAGTGAAGCCAGCCTAAATATAGCCAAGAAATGCTAGAAAATGAATCCTTATGGCATCATTAAGTCAGCATGAATGCTGCTGCCCAAGGCCATTCTCATTTCCAGACTTTTTCAGGTACCCAAGTCAACAGTTTCTTTTTTGTTAAGTTATATTTGCTGTCACTTACATCCAAATTCTTTCTCACAACATGAGGAATCTCTGTTTCTGGCTCCCTCTTCCATGTTTGCCCTCTAGATATTCATAAATATTACCTTCTCACTCAAATTGTCTTTCTATAAAGGGGGATAAAGTTAATTATTTCATACTGTTCTTAGTATTAAATGGAATAATTTGTTCCACAACACTAAACTATGGCACACAGTACTTAATTTCTCTATATGAAATCTGGCTCAAAGCCTCAATTTTAACAGGTGGGAAATATCCCATATGAGTGACTCCTGGGACCTTTTGTATACTTAGCTTAGTATCCAGTGTCAAACACAGATACTAGGTTGGCCAATGCAGTGTTTTGCTGCAGCTCCCGAGACAATGGAGCTTGAACATTCGTCATCTCAGCAAATATCATTTCATCCTTAGGAACCGCTACTGCTTCCTAGACGACTTCCACACGGGACTCATCCACTTAGAACCCGTCTTTACAATGATTCTGTTAGGCAGCTCTCCAACTTTCAATCCCTTACGTCATCGTCTTCAACCTCATCTTTTCTTCATAGGAGCACCTAGATGAAAGCCACTCCTACATGAGAATTGGGATAGTCCTGTACAAAAGATGTGTTGACGCTGGTTTTGGAAAGGAAACATGGAAACTGTTAATAGCTCCTGAGACCAAGAACCCAGAGCTCCTCAGAAGACAAGCATGAAAAGTTACATTCTTTCCTTTTGGAGTTCCTTCAGGCAGGAAAGTGTAATCAACAGCTCAGTAAATTACCCTGCAACAATTGAAGAGTCAGTAAAGCTGTGAAAGTTGGATGAGCAAGATTAATTTCCCTCTCATTGTTGTCAGCAAACCTCCCACCCACTATGAAGCTTCCATCCTGATCAAGAGGGGTTACTTACTGCCACCTCCTTTTGGACATTACACTTAATAGATGGTCCATGAGTGACAAAATTTCTTACTGCCTCATCTGGTATTTCTCTGAATGGAAGAATATGAGATCAAGGTAAGAAGACTTGTTGTGTAGACCCCACTCAGTAACTCAACCTCTTTAAGCCACCATATCTCCCTTTGATGGAAGTCCTCAGTAAGGTCATGGGTACACACAAAACACCCCAGAATGGAAGTTACATGCTCTGAGTTCCCTTCCATTGGCTTTTCTACTAATTGGGTGACTCATTCTCTAATGTGGAAGCATGAGAACCAAATGTCAGATGGGTGTGCTATATCACATGTATTTGTAAGATCAGGAATTAAATTTAATTAATTAGAAATCAAATGTAAAGATTAGAAATTCAAGGAATAAATAAAAGTAAACTAAAATTTTTACTATTTAATTCTCAATTTAAGAATTAATTTAAGAATCAATTTAGTTCAAGAAATTAGAGTCAGTTTGATTCATTAATTTAATTAATTGATTTGATTTATTGTCAGTATAGATTAGCTCTGCTGTTTCTTTGATGCGTTTTTGCTCAGTTGATCTGTTGATGAAAGTGGGAAGTTGAAGTCCCCAATTGTTATTATACTGGAGCTTATTTCCTAGATTAGATCCATTAACATTTGTTTTAAATAGCTGGGTTCTGTATTATTGGGTGCCTATACATTTACTCTAGTCTTGTGTTCTTGTTCTTAATCATTGGATAATGACTTTCTCTGTCTCTTAGCACTTTTTGTCTTAAAGTCTATTTTATCTCATATGAGAATATCTACTCCTGTTCATTTTTGATTTCTATTTGCATGAAACATCTTTTTCAATCTTTCCACTTTAAGTCTGTAGTTACATTTGTCAGTGAAATGTGTTTCTTGTAGATAGTACGCGCATGGGTTTTGCTTTTTAATCCATTCAAACAGCCTGTATCTTTTAACTGGAGAATTTAGTCTATTTATATTCAAGGTTATTATTGATAAATAATTATTTGATTCTGACATTTTTCCCCTAAGTATTCCTATTGTTTGTTTTGAATCTCCATTGTACTTTCACTAGGTTTTTTACCTTCACATACTTTCATGATGATGATTATCTTTCTCTGTTTCTATGTATAGTACATCTTTAAGGATCATTTGTAAGGTTGGCAAGGTGGCCACAAGTTTTTACAATTTTTTTTCTTGTCTGAAAAGGTTTTTATTTCACCTTCTTTATAAATGAGAGCTCTGCTTGGTAAAGTATTCTGGATTGACAGTTTTTCTTTTAGGAATTAGTCTATACTGCTCCATTCTCTTCTAGCCTCCAGAGTTTCTAATTAAAAAATCTGCTGTTAATATAACAGGAGATCCTTTAATGGTAATATGGCATTTCTCTTTTGCAGATTTTTGGATCTTTATGTTTTATTAAGGAAAGTTTGAGAGGACGTGTTTTGGTGCTGATCTTTTCTGATTGTGCCTATTTGGGGTTCTATGTGTTTCCTCTATTTGGATGTCTATATATTTCTATAAGTAGGGGAATTTTTTTTTCTATTTCACTGAAAAAGTTTTCTAGGCCATTCCTTTTTTCCATATCTTTAGGAAATCTTAAGACACATGTATTTGGTTAGTGATGGTATCTCATAGATCCTGATCACTGTTTTTAGTTTTTCAAATTTTCTCTTTTTTTTCTGAGATATTTCCAAAGATTTGTCTTCTAGTTTAGATATTCTTTCTTTTGCCTCACCTGAGCCTGTTGTTAAGGCTTTCTACCATATTGTTTATTTACCATATTGAATTCTTCATTTCCAAGATTTCAGATTGATTTTTCTTTAATGTCAGATTCTGTCCCGGTTTCCCCTCTTCCAGTCCAGCTCTCTGCTGTGGCCCGGGAGTGCAGTGGAGGATGGCCCAAGTGCTTGGGCCCTGCACCCCATGGGAGACCAGGGGAAGCACCTGGCTCCTGGCTTCGGATCAGCGCGGTGCACCCGCTGCAGCACACCTGCCACAGCGGCCACTGGAGGGTGAACCAACGGTAAAGGAAGACCTTTCTCTCTGTCTCTCTCTCTCACTGTCCACTCTGCCTGTCAAAAAAAAATTAGAAAACTCAACCTTGGAGGAAATTTTGTTTTAACTGATTACTTTGGTAATTCTTTTACATATAGTAGAATTTATTCAGTGTTCAGTGGTTACCAGATACTTGTTCATATTTGAGATGAGGAAATTTGAACATAGGAGATGCTTGTCAACTGGCAGGCTTAGCTCTAATATGAATGGGTGGGATATTTCTTGTTCTGTGTAAAGGAACCAGGCAAGCTATTGATTATTCATGGGTAGAGATCTTTTTTTAAAAAAAGATGTATTTGAAAGGTAAGAGTTATAGAGAGAGATGAAGAGGGAGAAGGAGAGGAAGGGAGGGGGTGAGAGATTGAGAGAGATAGGTGTGGGGAGCAACTCGGACTAGACTGTTACTGGAATTAAGACTTATTCTATGCATCTGCTCTCCCACAATATGGCGCTGGGAGAGGAGTAAACAGCTTCTACCCAGCTGCCTCTCACCAACTTGACAAGCTGCAGGAGCTGCTCCTGATTGGAGAAGAGCAGCATGCTCGGCGTGTGGGCAGCCGAGTTGGGATTGGCGGAGGACTATATAGGAGGAGAGAGACGGGATGGTGGTGTGGGGTTGGTTGGAGAGTGTGTTGGAGAGTTCGCGGGGAAGTTCGTTACTTCGTTCTTTCTCATTTCTCTCTACTCATTCTTGCTTTGGGAGTTTGCTGTTTACTTATTCTTACTTTACTATAGAAAGGACTTGTAAAAAAAGGGAACAACAAGCGCCCGGTCCGGTGCGGCTCCTCTGCGTGCGGAGGAGCAGCAAGTGGTGCCATGACTCGGATAGGAAACCTAGGAGGGAAAGACCGGGAAGAAGTGGGAAATTACCGGAGAGAGAGACTAGCAAAGAGCCTAGGGGAAGGCCGGACGGAAAGAGTGCCGGTGAAAAGCTAGTTAAAACCTAGGGAAAAAGCCGCGGGGGAAGAAAATTAGAAGCTAGGAAGGAGGTATTAACTGGGAACGTCTGGGAGACTCAGTCTTCCATTACGCCCACTGCTCCAACATGTCACAGATGGTACAGACAATGGAGTTCTTTGGCTACTCTTTGCCCACTGGCTACCTCTTCCTCCTGCTGGGCACCATCCTCTGTTTCTCCCTAAAGATCATCCATGGGCTAAATATGGTTTCTCTCTCTCTCTCTTCCTACTCCCCACCTCCTCGCAGCTTTTCCTCTAAGCAAGGGAAACGAGGGGGGAGGAAAATTCATGCATTCATAAGAGCAGTCGTAGAGACGTCCCCCTGGTTTCTACAGCAGTGGAGGCAGGTGGGACGGAAATTGCGTGAGGCTGGGGAATCGATAGAAGTGCTGAAGCTGTGGCAACTCGTTGATCAGGTGCTTCAGAACCCCACGGAAGGGATCAAGTTGTTGCTTAGTGAGGGGAGTGAACTGCAGGAAGAATTATGGCAGGGCAGCCAGGCGAGCAACTATTGTAACGAACAAGTGAGAAGAAAATCAAAGAAGGATTTAGAGAGCCAGGAAGCTTATGGGGGGGAGAAGGAAGCTGAGGAGGGAACCTCGCCCCCGAGAGAGATGCCAAGAATATATCCTGGCCATACAAGGCTGGCAAATTCAACCATAAAGGATGAATCACCACCCCGGTATCGCCCATTGGTACTACCAAAGTTTCCTCCTGTAAAGAAAAGCCCCTTTTTTCCATATGAGATTGAAGAAGAGTGGGAGGAAGGAGTGATGGAGGGAGTAGGTATGCAGGAGGAGCTAGAAAGGCCAAGAACCGAAAACAAGCAAAGGGGAGCTGTTTATAGAAAACCTGCTTGGGAGCAGTACCAGGAACCAGGCCAGGTGTTTCCTGTAATTCAGGATCCACAGGGAAACAGGGGATGGACGCCTCTTGACCATAAATTACTTAAAGAGTTGCAGCAATCAGTACAATTGTATGGGCCCCATGCAAGTTACACTCAGGCAATCCTTGATAACATTGGGCAGCAAGGCCTAATACCTGAGGATTGGAGAAACTTAGTAAAGGCGGTGTTAGGCGGGGGTGACTTCCTCTTATGGTTAGCTGCTTATAAAGAATTTGCGCGAGAATATTCAAAGCAGAACTATCAAACAGGGAATCAAGCATGGGATGAGGAAATGTTAAATGGAGAAGGGCAATTTGCCAATCCCGATGAGCAGGCCCGATTACCAACAGCTGTCCTCTTACAAGTGAGAGAGATAGCAAGAAGAGCCTGGAAGGTGATACCCAGAAAAGGAGAAGTAAGACACAGCCTAACTAAGATAGTACAGGGCCCTACCGAACCTTACGCTGATTTCGTGAACAGATTAATGGAAGCAGCAGGAAACATTTTCGAAACCGTGGAAGAAGCAATGCCCTTAGTTAAAAGATTGGCGTATGAACAGGCCAATAAAACATGTCGGGAAGCTCTTAGACCATGGCAGCATAAAGACATCCCTACCTTTTTGAAAATCTGTAGGGATATCATGGATGATGTAGTTTCTGGATCACATGCTGCAGTAGCAGTAACCCGACAATTTAGACAGAACATGAGGGGACGTATATGCTTTAGATGTGGTCGAGAAGGGCATCTAATGAGGGAATGTAGGGCCAAATTTCCAGCCCGAGATCGGCAGGGCATAGAGAACTCGAGAAGACCAGGCCTTTGCCCACGCTGTAGAAGAGGGAATCATTGGGTCAGTGAATGTTACTTTAAAATAAACAGCGCAGGCAATCCCCTGAGGATGCCAAATGAGCCAGGCCCCATAAGAAGATCAGGTGTATATGGTCAACAGCGAAAAAACGGAATGTGGGCCCCTGCACCCAGGGGCCAAAACAATCGGTGGGTGCCACGGTCCCAAAACCAAATATTTACCACGCAGAGTTACGAGCCACTGAATATTCGGTACTAACACCTCAAATGGGGCCACAAGCCATAGAGGTTAGGGCAGAAACAATTTCAGCGGAGCATAACGGACTTAGAATAATCGTAGGAAAAGAAACAAATGCTTTGAGAGGCCTAATGGTCATCACCGGAGTCATTCAATTACCTTTTGATAAGTTAAAAGTGCTAATACAATCTACAAAGGGCATTATTCAAATCAAGCCAGAAGAACCTGTGGCTCAAATACTGATCATGATTGGAGCGCAGGATGTTCATGGACCCCAAGGGGAGAAATTTGCAGCCTTGTCCCTATCCTTAGCAGATCGACCTCTGTGGACCTTAACCATTAGAGGAAAGTCGATTCAGGGCCTGCTAGACACAGGTGCGGATGTAAGTATAATTTCGGAAAATGATTGGCCGAAGTCATGGCCCCTTCAGCCAGGAGATAATACTTTAGTAGGCCTAGGTGCGGCCATGACACCATCAAGAAGTGCTCAGGTGCTTCATTGGCAGGATCAAGAAGGGAACAAGGGAAATGTGCAACCTTATGTTAGTGCACTCCCCATCACATTATGGGGAAGAGACATTTTAGAACAATTGGGACTGACGTTAACAAATGAGGACCAATTGGAGAGTTCTACAGGACGGCGTATTATGTATAAAAAGGGATATCAGGAGAGAGGATTAGGCTCCAGAGAAGGCAGAAGGGACCTAGCCCAGCCCAAAGGCGATTTTAAAAGACAGGACACGGGTTTTTCGTGGGGGCCACTGAGATGCAGCCGCTGCCATTGTCATGGCTGGACAACAAGCCAAAGTGGATACCACAGTGGCCCCTTACCCAGGAAAAGTTGGCTGCGGTAAATGATATAGTATCACAACAATTAGAGGCAGGCCATTTGCAACCATCAACCTCCCCATGGAATACGCCAATATTCCTGATAAAGAAAAAATCAGGGAAATACCGGTTGTTGCATGATTTACGGGCTGTTAATCAGCAGATGCAACCCATGGGGGCATTGCAACCCGGACTCCCGGTTCCTACTATGATCCCAAAGCATTGGCCACTAATAGTACTCGATCTGAAGGACTGCTTTTTTAGCATACCTCTACATGAACAAGACATTCAGAGGTTTGCTTTCACCGTACGTTCCATTAATCATCAAGGTCCCGACAAAAGATATGAATGGAAGGTGCTTCCCCAAGGAATGACTAACAGTCCTGCCATATGCCAGCTATATGTTGACCAGGCAGTAGAGCCGGTTCGACAACAGTGCCCAAAAGTACAAATTTTACACTACATGGATGACTTGTTAATAACAGCTGAAAGTGAAAGTCACCTAATGGAAGCATATAAGCTGCTGCTATTATATTTGGAAAAAGTTGGGTTACAAGTAGCGCCAGAGAAAATACAAAAAGGGGAAATAGTACAGTACTTAGGACTTAAAGTAACTTCTGAAAAGGTAACCCCATTAGAATTTGAAATTGCAATAGATGGGTTACAGACCCTTAATGACTTCCAAAAATTATGTGGCAATTTAAATTGGTTGAGGCCCTATTGTAAATTAACTACCGAAGATATGATGCCATTATTCAATATTTTAGAAGGAGATGCCCAGCTTGATTCCCCTCGTAGATTGACAATAGAAGCCCGCTTGGCGTTACAGAAAATTGAAAAACAAATTAAAGCAATGCAGATGGAAAGATGTGATCCACAACAAGCCCTAGAAATATTAATTTTTATGGAACAGCTGTATCCCTTCGCAGTCATTTGGCAAGGAGGACCCTTGTTGTTTGTATACCCACATTCACATGCACCGCGTGTACTATACACCCAAGGCATTGCGGTGGCTGATTTAATATTAACAGCAATAAAAAAGGCGACAGAAATGGCGGGGAAGACTCCAAAGCGATGTGTAGTTCCCTTTGCTCAAGAGGCAGTAGAAGCCTTTACAAGGGAATGCTGGCAATGGGCATACATAGTTCTCATTCTACAAATAGAGATTGACAATCACTACCCTCGCCATCCATTTGTTAACTTCTGCACACAGGTTTCAATAAAATGGGTGCAGAAGGTGCGAAGGGATCCAATTCAAGGGGCAGTTACCGTATTTACGGATGGAGCTAAAGGCGGAACAGGAGCAGCTATATTTAACAATCAACGATATTTTGTTTTAACAGCATCCCCTTCTCCACAACATGCAGAATTAGCTATTATCGCAACAGTATTACGCAGAGAGAGTGCACCCATGAATATTTTGTCTGATAGTGCATATGTGGTGAATGCAGTTCAGATGCTCGCTACACAGTGCCTTATTCTTAAATCCTCCTCAGTCTATTCTTATCTAAGTGAAATTCAGGGGTTATTAAATCAAAGAGAGCATGCTATTTACATAGGCCACATAAGAGCTCATTCTAATTTACCTGGCCCACTTACTCGAGGAAACATGATGGCATATCATTATTCAAGATTCTTGCTTGCATGCACCGCTTTGGAACAAGCTAAAGAATATCACTCTAAATGGCATGTTAACACCAACACTTTAAGTTTTAAATTTAATATTCCCCGCAAGCAAGCAGAAGATATTATTAGATCCTGTGAAAAGTGCGTTGTTACCATAGTTCCAAAGATTCCTGCGGGAGCCAATCCCCGTGGCCTTAAACCAGGACATATCTGGCAGATGGACGTTACACATATCCCCTCTTTTGGGTGACAAAGCTGTGTTCACGTCACTGTAGATACATACTCAGGTGTAATTATGGCCACAGCCATGAATAAAGAAGGAGTACAACAAGTAATCCAACACTGCTTGCAGGCTTTTGCAGCCTGGGGAGTTCCTCATGTGATCAAAACGGATAACGGCCCAGCGTATACATCAAATCGTTTTGCTGCATTTTTGAAAGAATTCGGAATCTCCCATATTACCGGTATTCCATACAATCCACAGGGGCAAGCTGTGGAAGAACGCGCTCACTTATATTTAAAAAATTTAATAATTAAACAAAAAGGGGGAATAGGGGAAATGGCCACATCCAACAAGGATGTCTTGGCCCTAGCTCTTTATACAATTAATTTTTTGAACAAGAAAAAGAACGGTAAAACACCTGCAGAAATGCATACTCAATCAGCTGATAAGGAATCAATACAGTGGGTAATGTGGAAGGATTTACAGGACAACCAATGGAAAGGCCCGTTCCCCTTACTCAGAAGAGTACGAGGCGCCGTTTGTTTTTTTCCACAGGGTGCGGCACAACCAATATGGACCCCTGAGAGAAGAATTCGGTTGATAAACCTGCCAGCAGAAGATCTAGAAGAAGAAAACTCCATTTGAGGAAGAAAACAATGAATAACCAATCCCTGGGATCTTTGGAATATGGGACATTTTTCAACGAACTCTGAAGTAGCACGACAAACAAGACAGTCAATAGCATGAAGATCATGCTGAATTTTACACAGGCGTGTATCAACGCCAAAAAATAAAAAGAAAGGGGGATCTGTGGGGAGCAACTCGGACTAGACTGTTACTGGAATTAAGACTTATTCTATGCATCTGCTCTCCCACAATATGGCGCTGGGAGAGGAGTAAACAGCTTCTACCCAGCTGCCTCTCACCAACTTGACAAGCTGCAGGAGCTGCTCCTGATTGGAGGAGAGCGGCGTGCTCGGCGTGTGGGCAGCTGAGTTGGGATTGGCGGAGGAGGACTATATAGGAGGAGAGAGACGGCATGGTGGTGTGGGGTTGGTTGGAGAGTGTGTTGGAGAGTTCGCGGGGAAGTTCGTTACTTCGTTCTTTCTCATTTCTCTCTACTCATTCTTGCTTTGGGAGTTTGCTGTTTACTTATTCTTACTTTACTATAGAAAGGACTTGTAAAAAAAGGGAACAACAAGTGCCCGGTCTGGTGCGGCTCCTCCGCGTGCAGAGGAGCAGCAGATAGGTAGGTTAGTTTTCCATCTGCTGGTTCATACCCCAAAAGGCCAAAACCAGGATCCAGGAACTTTTCCATGTTTCCCACATGGGTACAGGGGCCAAAGCACTTGTGCCATCCTCCACTGCTTTCCCTGGCTCATTATCAGGTAGCTGGATTGGAAGTGGAGCAGCAGGGTCTCGAACTGGCACCCATATGAGATGCCAGTGTTGCAGGTGGAGGCTTTACACAGTGTACCACAATGCTGGGCCCCTAGAGATCTTTTTTAACTTTACTTTTTCAGTCCACACTTTCAATTCCCATTGGCATATCTTCTACTTTTTTTTCACTAGGATGCTACTTCCTCTACCCCTGAAAGCCCCTCCACAGATATTCTAGTCCATACCTTTCTCTTTACTTTTTCCATTTATGGACATTCTTTTATTTCTTTTCTGTTTCAGCTACTGTTGAAAGTCCCTCTTGTAAAGATGTCATTTTCTCTATTACAGATTTAAACCCATTTTATCAGGTTTAGTAGAAGAAGGAAGGAGAAACCTCTAGTCTCAACTGGACACTTTTATCCAGAGTGTTTTCTTCATACCTTCTTTGGAAAGTCCTTGCTTTATATTACCTGCTTAGGAGGAATAGCCAATCTTTTTAACCAATGAAATGATTCTCTTTTATGTGAAAACCTCTATGTTTGTTATATATTTTGGCCTTTTTGGTTAAAAGCTCTTAAAAATGAAGATGCCATTTATCTACCAGGATGGAAATGAAATAATGAAATACCCATATTGAGTATCACTGTAGTATCCAGGTATAGCTATATTAACAGAATATGGTAGGGCTGTCATATTACCTCCTCTAGCTGTCCCAAGGTTACCTGAAACATAGGACAAGAGCTTGTACCATGGTTGGTTTAACATAGATTTCTTGTCAGTGGTTGGTATATTAATCTGGCAAATCTTCCTTTTCCCATCTGCCAAATTTTTGATCTTCTAAAAGTCTGCCAATCTATTTCTTTGTGTGTCTAAATATGGGGTTCCCTTCATTTACATTTCCTTGACAGAAGTCCAGACTTCTCATACTTGTTGTAATACTTTTGGGTTGTTCCATTTCTTGTTCAAAATCTTACAAAGTTACTCTCTTCATTAGTGGATAGATTTTCCTAGTTGCTCTTAAACCTTATATATATTTTACTAAATTATGTTGAATTCTTCAGAGGCTGTGGTTTCATAGCCTCACCTTTACCCTCTTCCCTGGGAGTATATCTCAGCTCTGTTTGTTCAATATCCACCAATGTGTCCTTGTGTTAGTCTGTTTTCTGTTACTAAAACAAAATACCCGAGGCCTCATACTTTATAAAAAAATCTGATTTATTTAGATTTGGAGGCTGAAAGTCCAAGATTGGGCAGCCCCATTAGTTTGACTTCTGGTGAGGGTTCCTTGGTACAATATAGTGGCATAGCAGGAAAGGAAGTGGTTGTGTGCAGATTTGGGTGGTTTTTTTTTTTTGGTTAGTTGGGCCAATGGAATATCAATTTTCTTTATTTTTTCAAAGAACCAGCTCTTTGTTTCACTCATCTTATGTATTTTTTGTTTCAACTTTGTTTATATCTTCCCTAATTTGAATTATTTCTTTTTCCAACTAATTTTGGGTTTGGTTTGTTGCTTATTTTTTAGATCCTTGAGATGTAATGATATTTCATGTATTTTTCTCCATTTTCAATTTCTTGATGTAGGCACCAATTGCTATGCTCTTCCCTTTTAATACTGTTTTGCTGTATCCAATGTTTTGATATGATGTATTGTCTTCATTTCCAATTTTTTTTATTTCTCCTGTGACCTACTGTTCTTTCAGGAGCACATTGTTCAGTCTCCCTGTGTTTGCATATGTTCTAGAGATTCTTGAGTTGTTGATTTCCAGCTTCATTCCAGTGTGATCAGAGAAGATGTATGGTATGATTTCAATTTTTTAAAAATTTTCTGAAACTTGCTTTATGGCCTTCCATGTAATCTATGCTAGAGAAAGTGCCATGCACTTTTGAGAAGAATATATATTCTACAATTGTGGAATGAACAATTCTGTAGATAACAATTAGGTCAATTTGTTCTATAATATCAGTGACTGTTGTGTCTTTGCTGATTTTCTGCCCATTGCTCAAAGTGGAGTATTCAAGTCACCATTACTGTTGTATTGGAATCCATGTCCCCCTATAGATCCATTAGCATTTCTTTTAAATAGTCAAGTGCCCTGTAATTGGTTGCATAAATGTTTATTATAGTCACATCTTACTGCTGAATTGATCCCTTAATCATTATATTGTGCCATTCTTTCTCTCTTTTAACAGTTTTTATATTAAAGTCTATTTTTTTCTGATATTAGGATGGCTACATCTGCTCTTTTTTGGTTTCTGTTAGCATGGAATATCTTTTTCCATCCTTTCACTTTTAGTCTGTGTTTATCTTTCTTGGAGAGATGTGTTTCTCTTGTAGGCAGCAAATAGATGGGACTTGTTTTTTAATCCAATTAGCCAGGCTGTATCTTTTGCCAGGAGTGTTGAGGCTATTTACATTCAAGGTTACTGTAGATAACTGATGATTTGGCCCTAACATTTTTCCATAAGCATTCCTGTTATTTTCTTTGGATTTCCTTTTTACTTTTACTGATAGGTTTTCTGTCTTCACATTCTTTCATGATGACTATGTTTCTGTGTGTAGCACATCCTTAAGCATCTTTTGTAATGCTGGATGAGTGTGGACAAATTCTATTTCTTTTTTGTTACAGAAGGTCTTTATTTAACCTTCATTCATAAATGAGAACTTTTCAGGGCACAGTGTTCTGGGTTGACAGTTTTTTTTCCCTTAAGACTTAAAATATATCTTGCTATTCTCTCCTAGCCTGTAGGATTTCTGATGGGAAGTCATCACTGATTCTAAATGGAGATCCTCTGAAAGTAATCTGGCATTTCTCTTTGTGCACATTTAAGAATCTTTTGTTTATGTTTTACTGTGAAAAGTTTGACTATAATGTGTCATGGTGAAGATAATTTCTGGTCATCACGTAGCCTTGTAGGAGTGCTATGTGATTTCAGTATTTGGACATCCTTTTCTCTCTCCAAATTAGGGAAGTTTTCTAAAACTATTTCACCAAATGGGCCTCCTAATCCATTCTCTTTCCATACCTTCAGGAACTCCTAAGACCTGTCTATTGGGTCATTTGATAATATCCCATAATAAATCTCCAAAACTGTTTTGAATTTTCTAATTTCTGCTACATTTTATTAATTTTTTTGATATAATTGTAAAATTTCCAGATTTGTCTATTTGTCTTCTAGTTTGGATATTCTTTCTTCTGCCTCACCAATCTGATGTTAAGTTTTCCACCTCATTTTTTATTTGATTTATTGAAGCCTTGCTTTCTGATTTTTCATTTTATTTCTCTTTAAAATATCATTCATGGCTGCGCCGCGGCTCAATAGGCTAATCCTCTGCCTTGCGGCGCCGGCACACCAGGTTCTAGTCCCAGTCGGGGCACCGGATTCTGTCCCAGTCACCCCTCTTCCAGGCCAGCTCTCTGCTGTGGCCAGGGAGTGCAGTGGAGGATGGCCCAAGTCCTTGGGCCCTGCACCCCACAGGAGACCAGGAGAAGCACCTGGCTCCTGCCTTCGTATCAGCATGGTGCGCCGGCCGCGGCGGCCATTGGAGGGTGAACCAGCGGCAAAGGAAGACCTTTCTCTCTGTCTCTCAGTGTCCACTCTGCCTGTCAAAAAAAATATATTATTTACATTCAAATATATAAGTGTTGTATTCCTTTGTGGACATATTATCTTCCTTATTCTTGTTTTTGAATTTCTGCATTTATTTTAGGTGTTTGTGGAGATAATTTTTGGTTTTTGTTCCACTGGTGGCTTTTATTTTGGATTAAGTTTCTGTGGCTTAATGGAGTGTCTGCTCTTCCAGTGAACACCCAGGGGCATGTGCTGGATATGGCCAGGGAGTTCTGGTTAGTATTCCAGGGTGGAGAGTATGCAGGGTTACACCAAAGTTAGTTGTGGTAGATCTTTATATATATATCAAACACTCACCTCTGATTATTTATATATCTATATCTAAATATATATACATAAGCATATAGATATAGATATATAAATAATCAGAGGTGAGTGTTTGATCAGCTCTGTTCCCAGGTCATCAATACCTGGGCCCTAGTCTTCAGAAGTTCATTTTCTCATCTGAGCTGCTACACAAAAGTTCTGTGCAATCATCAGTGTAAGTATAGGTCCCCCTCGCAGTGACTCACTCCACGTGCTCAGGGAGCCATGAGCCTGTGGAGTAACCCATGATGACCCCTGCAGTGAGGATGGACTTCACAATGTAGCTAAAAACAGGTCCCATCTGGCTAACAGAAGCCATGTTCATTTACCAGGAACCAAAACCAGTTGCATTTTAACTTTGCCTTCCTCATGGCTACTAGTTGTCCCAGAATAGAGAGTTTGCAATGTCTCTCAAGTCCTAAATACACAGTGAATGGGCTGGCTGCCCCCTAAACATGGCTAACATTGGCCCACTCTTCCTGGAAATGTAGGGATGCAAGGGAGGGCCTTACTTCTAATAGGGAAGGAAGTTTTGGCCTCTTGGTGTCCAGATGTATCAACTAGATAGTAGAAATGGCTGTTCATCCTTCCCTCTTCCAAAGACATCAAGTAACAGAGTTGGACCATAGGCATCCATTCAAAGGCTTCACAGTTTAAGAAAGACAGGAGTAATTAGGAGGCATTTCAGAGCACAGCTGTCATGACAAGATCTGAGTAAATGCATAGGAAAATGGGTGGGGGTAAGTGGGTGGATTTGGAGTGATTTAAACCTGACAACAGAAGCCTGAATAAATTGTTACAGGAAGCTGACATTACACATTTGCAGTGTGCTTCTATAGAGCACACCTTCTCAACCATCCCCTGCCCTCTCCCACATTGGAAAGGCACTATAAGATCACTTTTACTTGGTCCACAAAAGTAATCAGGACAGGGACCAGCACTGTGGCATAGCAGGTAAAGCCACCACCTGCGGTGCCAGCATCCCAAATGAGCATCGGTTTGAGTTGCAGCTGCTCTTCTTCTGATCCAGCTCTCTGCTATGGCCAGGGAAAGGAGTGGAGGATGGCCCAAGTCCTTGGGCGCCTGCACCTGCATGAGGGGCCTCCTGGCTCCTGACTTCATATTGCCCCAGCTCCAGCTGTGGCAGCCATCTGGGGAGTGAACTGGCTGATGGAAGACTTCTCTCTCTGCCTCTGCCTTTCTGTAACTCTGTAACTTTGCCTTTCAAGTAAATAAATCTTTAAAAAATGAAAAAAAAAGTAATCAGGACAGTCTGCATAAGATTACATTCTGTTCCAATAACCTGACTCTCCTAAGTCCCAGTCTGCCACCAAGGACTGAGGGGATCAATTGTTTAGTACACTGTTACCCTTCCTTGGTTTGAAGGAGTCACACATCTATTGATCTAGAGGCCCAGCCTCTCTGTACTTTAGACAGGGTTAGAAGTGGCCTTAAAACAACAAATTGAAGCTTTAAATAAAGTTTGAAAACATTTTAGTTTTAAAAATTCTGGGTTGATTAGTCAAAGGATTATTTGTATATAGAGCATTTCTTAAAGTCTTCATTCAGGGCTGGTGCTGTGGTATAGTAGGTTAAGCCTTCGCCTGTGGTGCCAGCATCCCACATGGGTGCTGGTTTGTGTCCCAGCTGCTCCATTCCTATCCAGCTCTCTGCTAATGGCCTGGGAAATCAGTGAAAGATGGCCCAAGTGCTTGGTCCCCTGTACCCACATAGGAGACCTGGAAGAAGCCCCATGATCCTGGATTTCGATTGGCCCAGCTCTGGGTGTTGTGGCCATGTGCTGAGTGAACCAGTAGATACAAGAACACTCTCTGTCTCTTCTCTCTCTGTAACTCTGCCTCTTAAGTAAATATATAAATAAATGTCTTCATACAGTTTAAGCTATACTAACTGGAAAAATAAGTGCTAAATATAGTCCAACATTGCTTGAAGTTATTATATATATATATATATATATATATATATATTACACTTATGTGTTTTGTGCCTGTTGAATTATGAGCCCCTCTGAAGACAGTAAAGGCTGAAACAAATAAACAAAATAATGCTTGGCATTCATAAAACTAAACAAGAGTAACGAACCTAAATTTTGAATCTGGGTCGGTGTAAGGCAAAAGCAGTATAGCAGGTGGATTCGGTGATATATGTGATCTAAGAATATACATATGTGGGCTGGCGCCGCGGCTCACTAGGCTAATCCTCTACCTTGCAGGGCCGGCACACCAGGTTCTTGTCCCGGTCGGGGCACCGGATTCTGTCCCGGTTGCCCCTCTTCCAGGCCAGCTCTCTGTTGTGGCCAGGGAGTGCAGTGGAGGATGGCCGAAGTGCTTGGGCCCTTCACCCCATGGGAGACCAGGAGAAGCACCTGGCTCCTGCCATCAGATCAGCACAGTGCACTGGCCACGGCAGCCATTGGAGGGTGAACCAATGGCAAAGGAAGACCTTTCTCTCTGTCTCTCACTGTCCACTCTGCCTGTCCAAAAAAAAAGAAAGAAAGAATATACATGTGTGGAGACAAGCAAAAATTCAGACTTTCAAGGTTGTGCAGTTGGTGGGCTTTAAGTCAAGGGCACCTAATAGTAAAATGGACTCAGGTCAAATCTGAATTATAGATAGAAGTTTGACATAGGATAGGGGAAAGCATGGAGTTTGAAGATAGAGTGAAAGGGCTGGGCAAGCAAATCTGCTGGGCTCTAGGTAGGGGCGGGGCTGTGGGCACATCATGATGTCATCCTCTCTAGTCTCAGACTCCCTTTGTGACTCATGATCTGTGATGCAGAGCTGGAACTATATAGTCAAGGGCTTGAACCCTCAACCCTCAGTTGCCTCTCAGCAGCACTGCGATTCAGATAATGGAGTACATCCTCTCATTTCTGAAGAGCCATTCTGAGCTGTGGCTGAGCTTCAGCTCGATTTTTATTGATAGCAGCCTCAACTACACTCTTATTAGTGGGTTGCGGTTGATCTTTTTGTACCTGAGCTACCTGGTATTAAAGCTATTTTTCACAACCATCTGGAAAAAGAAGACCACCGAAAAGGTAAGGAATTACGGGTGAACTCCAAGAAGGATGTTGATGTTGCTGTTGTTTCCCATTTCTGTTCTCTCATATCTAAACGAGTTTGGTTTCCTCAGAGAGAAGCCAGAGATGGGAAGTCTGAGGAAGGACACAGCACCACCTTCCTAGGGGCAGAGGCTAGGCAGGGATGGTTTTGGGGGGAACAAAGGCTTACAAGTGAAGCTCACAGACCACCTGTCTGGTATGGTAGAGGTTTCCAGGATAAAATCAAACCTGTGAATATTAGTAATGTAAGGAATACATATCTATAATTTAAAATGAAGAGATATTTGGGGTGGTTAAAGGAGTAAGAGAAGTGAAACTTAGTCCCTCATTCTTTACTTCTTGTTCTCAGTGTCAGGGTAGAGCCATGAGGCAGCGGAAAGGTGGAACATTTAGATGTAAGGTTCTCTGTGTTCAAACTGAGCTTTGCAAGGGTGATCCTTCCTGTCTCAAATCCAGGGCCTCTGAAAATGTCAGTTGCTATATACAGTCTCTCTGTGAAAACAGAATACTCAGAGGAGAAACTCCTGGGAAGGACAGTCATACCTGAGACATTTCTCAGAGTTCTTCCTTAGCCCATCTGTGGGCAGGAATCAGATGCATGGACAACAGGAACAGCCCAAAATGTGATGAGGTGAGAAATAAGTATGGACTACCAGTTGTCTTGTAGTCAGAACTTCAGTCTCTTGCCTTTATAGATGTCCTTTGACTTCTCGGGTACGCACATTCTTCACTGAGTACTCCGCTGATATCTGTGCTTCACGTGGTGAGTTTTGGCATCACACTGTATAACATATGTGAAAGTACTTTATAAATGCTGCCACATACACATGCGAGTCTTATTAATATTATCATTGACAATCTTTCCATAACTACTGATTCTTGGAACATTCAGAATTTAATATCCCCAGGGACTCCCATAGGGGGACTCCTGTATGATTCTTATGCTTCTACTTTCATTACATATGTTCTACTCTCCGATTTCCCAGGTTCAAGGATTAACCAGAAAGAAACAGAGGAGGGATGGAAGCTTCTTTCTGTTTTGAAAAGGTGATTAACCTTTCCTCTTTTTCCTGGTCCTTTTTTTAAAAAATATGTTCCATATATTCCAGGGAATCAGTGAAGCCTGCCATTATGATGTGAAGCAGGTAGCCATAGGAATAAAATGTGTTGGGAGGGGCTACAGAGTTAGTGTGACATCACAAATGTGAGGTGATGGGAACAGTAGGCTTGGGCTATCCCTATCCCCACTAGGCCGGCAGAACCTCCTTTCCATGTTCTGGTCTTGACTGCAGCTTTTTCTTCCTGTTTCCTGTAGACCGAAGAGCCAACATCAAGATATCACCAGTTTCCATCACCTGCTTTGTCCAGACCCTCACTGTACGGTGTGTAACAGAGTGGCTACAAAAGAGACTTCATTCACTGTGACATCTGCCCATTCAAAAACTCATCCAAGAGGCCAAAATTCAGCCCCTTTGCTTGTGCCATCTCCACCTGCTCCTTCTACTGTCTCACTTAACCATGTGGCTTCTTTACCTGATTTCCTGTCCCCTGAACCACCAGCTGACTCAGGACCATCAGAGCCTATTCCTCCCTTGGCTTCAAAACTCCCAGTGGACCCTTTCCCACCCCAACCTGTTGCTATTTGCCCTCCCACATCACATCATACTCAGATCAGATCAGGATCTCCATCCAGAGATTACTCTGTAATGAATAGCCTTGGTGGGTTGTCAACTGATATTCCAACAGTCAGTGAAATTGACCATTCAATGCCAGAATCACCCTGGCAGCAGGCCCTGGTCAAGGATGCCAAAGCCTTGTCCTCTTCCAATGCAGAACAAGATAGTATCAAGCATGAGCTTGTTGATGGCCAATCTTCTGAGACCTCTTGCACAGAATGTGCATCCAACCTTGGAGAACCCACTAATTTCTTGTTACTCAGCCATGACAATCTGGCACTCTTGGAGAAACAAGTAAGAAAGAGGGGTGATTTCCTGATCTGGACGGAAAGGGAAAATAAAATGGAACCATTTCTAAAACAACTTAGTTCAGACTACCAGCTGAGTACTTCAGAGAAAATGGTAGAGTCAAGTGCTGATATACATGAGTCAGCAGTCAGTCCAGACCACCAACTGTATATATCAGAGCCAAAGTTAGAGTCAGATGCTGATAAGCATGACTCTGCAATCATGGCAGAATACCAACTAGATACTTCAGAGAAAATCTAGAGTCAGATGCTGATAAGCCTGACACAGAAGTCAGGTCAGACCTCCAACTATATACTTCAGAGAAAATGTTAAGGCCAGTTGCTGATAACCATGACTCAGCAGACAGGCCAGTATACCAGTTAAATGCTTCAGAGAAAATGTTGGGGCCAGACACTGATAAGCATGAGTCAGCAGTCAGTCCAGACCACCGACCATATACTTTGGAGCCAATGCTAGAATCAGATGCTGATAAGCATGACTCAGCAGTCTCCCTTTATTTTGGAAACAGCAAAGGCAAACCAGAGGAGCTGCAAATGAACCAGCAGCCTCCATCTCCTAGGACCTCTGAGAATCAATTAGCAGAAAAATGCATCAAATACTTTTGGGGTCTTCCATCTTTGCACAGTGAGTCCTTGTGCTCAATTATCCATCATTCAGATGACTGTCCCTCAACTTGGGTCATCTTTAATGGCATCTCCAAAGCTTCCACATCTCAAGTATCTTTAGGACTTTCCAATTTCCAACCTCTGATCTTGCCTGAGATCCAATCTCAATCCTCAACTAAAACTGTCTCCCAATCACAGTCACAACATGCTACTCTGGCACAGTCTCAGTCCAACCTTCCATCTCCAATCCCCCAATGCTACCAACATCTCCCGATTTCCAGTGTAGGATCTGTGGAGTGTGCTTCCATAGACCCCATAATGAGGCATAGTGTCTCATGCAATCTGACCTTCATCAGCTAGAATACAATGTGTTACAGAAAGAACAGGAATGTTTGTGGGGTTTACCCTCTATGGTCCAAACATCCCAGGAATGCCTTTGTCCTCCACCTCCCAACTTTTCATTGGTGAGCCAGTCCTCCAAAATCCATGTTCCAATCTCCATCATTCCTGGAGATTACCCTCTGAGCAGTGAGCTTCGTAAGAAATTTGAGTACCACCTTAGAAAGAGACTCAGGAGCAGAGTTCGAGAACTGAGCCTGGAGAGGGCACCCTCCCCAGGGGGCTCCTTTCTGCTCCCCTGAAGCAGGCTCCTGGCAGGCCTGGTCCCTCCTCAGTGTGGGTCTGGGGAGGTGGAAAGCGCTGGCTTTGGGATAAGAGGCTGCGGAATCTGGGGAAATGGAGGCCGACAAACTGAGCAGCACTGATGGCCGCCAAAGCCAAGGGCTGTGCTTTGTCAGTCACCAGGGGGGACTGCTCCACAGGGGGCCTCAGCACTGCAGGAGGTCCTGGACGGCTCTGTGCCCTGGGCAGCACTGGGGGGTGGCCCTCACTGGTCCTAACAGGTGCCCCATCCTGTCCCAGGAGCCGGGAAAAGGGCGGGCCAGCACGAGTCTGCTCATCAGTCGACCACAGGCAGTGGCTGACAGGTCTCCTGCAGACAAGAGAAGGGCTGGCTCCTGGGACACACGAGGGGCAGCTGAGGCCTTCGCAGGCCCTGCAGTTTCTGTGAAGGCATCCTGGGCTGGGAGGAAAGAATCTGGGCGGCCCCACAGGGGCTCTCAGGACATGACTCCTACCCTAGACAGGCTCTGCAGTGTCCCCAGACCAGCACGGCCCTGTGAAGGACTTCAAACCCCACTAACTAAGCTCTGTTCCCTGACACCAGCACAGGTGCCTTGTGTGCAAGCCTCTCATTAACTTCAGACAAACATTCATGACTAAGGCTGACCTGGGCTGGCTCTCATCCCTCCCCATCTCAGTCTCCCGAAGGACAAATTCCACCTCTCTGATGCCAACACCCCTTCCTGCAGTGTCCAAAGGTTCTCATTTTCTTCAATTACTGCTGCTTTGGTTGTGATATCGAGAGAATGTTTCGGGCCGCACAGTGGCATAGCGGGTAAAGCTGCCTGCCACCTGCAGCACCAGCATTCCATATGGGCGCCGGTTGGAGTCCCGGCTGCTCCACTTCCAATCTAGCGCTCTGCTATGGCCTGGGAAAGCAGTGGAAGATGGCCCAAGTTCTTGGGCCCCTGCACCCACATGGGAGACCCAGAAGAAGCTCCAGGCTCTTAGCTTTGTATCAGGCCAGCTCCAGTCATTGTGGCCATTTGGGGAGTGATTCAGCAGATGGAAGACCTCTGTCTCTGCCTTTGCCTCTCTGTAACTCTGCCTTCAAATAAAGAAAGGAAGGAAGGAAGGAAGGAAGGAAGGAAGGAAGGAAGGAAGGAAGAACGAACGAACTTCGGTAAATAGTAATAATAATAATGCTACCCTCACATCATGAGTTATGAGTGTTCCCTCCTCGTCACTTCTTTGGAACAGCTGAAGGGGATTGATATTCTTTTTTTAGAAAAAAACTTTTTTCATTTTATTTGAAAGGTACAAGGGGAAGGGAGAAGTAGAGGGAGGGGGAAAAGGAGAGGGAGAAAATACTCCTATGTGCTGTATCACTCCCCAAACTGGCAATGGCCTGGGGCTGGTTTCAATTCATGCGGTATCTTCTGCTGTAATTTGTTATTATACAATAGGAGCCCTATTGATGAGGTGGGGAGGTGTTGGAGGGGAGGCATTCTATAACCCTGTGATTTTACTGAACCTGGGCTACTATCCTGTGACCTTCACATGACCTCTGAGTAGCCCTCATCACAACCCATGGTGTGGAAGAAATGCAAGAGCGTGCTGGAGCTGGGCATTTCTTGTCCACAAGTCAGTTAGGTGCTGGTAAAACCTCCAAAGACAAGACTCGCGTAAGAGCTGCTGTGGATGGTAGGCTTTTGTAAGCAGGGCTGATGGTCTCTTCACATTTCACAGTTGTCACATGGCCGTCCCTGTCAGAAGCAGGACAGGATCTCCCTCTTATCCACGCACCAAGAGCTTGAGCAGGCTGCTGAGGTAACACTCAGGTAACCACCCCAGCCCCTACGTCCATCTCTCATCCTGCAGTCACAGGCCAGGACCCCTTTCCTCACGTCCTGCTTCTGGACGCAGCCATGCTCAGTCAGCTACGCCCCAGGCTTTCCCTCCCTGAGGTCCACTGCAGTTCAGTCTTCCCTTTAAAACCCCAGCCGTGCTGCTTCTCTACTCGGGAAAGCCCTGGATCCTCTGCACTGTGGGTCCTGAGTAGGACGTCTCACTCCTTCCGCAGGCCTGGGTGCCCCCGTAGCAGGCACGTTCTGTGAGAGGCAGAATCAGCCTTCTCCCCTGACGGTGCCCCTTAGTGTCCCCCTACACACCTGCTCTTCTCCTGGGATCCCACACTTGAGAGTCCTCCTGCAAGGTCTCCTTTCTGAACAAGGGAACTGTATGGTGACCCCAAGGGAAGGGCGGGCATGGAGAGCATGAGAGATCAGCAGAGGAGCAGGGTGGGTCATTGCTTTCCTCTGCCTCTGCCACACCTAGTTTGAGGGTGGGCAGAAGAGCCAAGGAGAAGTGTCAGGCAAGGACACTGGGACACGGGATGAAAGGCGCTGAATGCCCACAGGTCACGTCAAGGCTTTCTGGGAGGCCCTGAGGATAAATGGCAGCAGAAGCCAGGTAAGCACAGTTCTGAGGGCTGTGTGGGGTCCAGGTGAACAACAGGCTGGTGTAGGATGGAGCAGATGCTGGGTCTGGGGAAGGGTGGGCCTCGTGATTCTGTCAACCCAGCCCACTGAGCAGGAGACCCTGGGAAGATGCTGGGGTAGACGCAGTGCCAGCAGACCAGACCCACACTGGCCTGTTTCACCAGTCCCCAGACTTTGGGAAGGTAGCAAACTAGGGGCTCCAGAACCACACTTCCTCAACCCACTGGGGGAGGGTGCAGCTTGTACAAACAAGGTGAGGACGGCTGTGTCAGGACCTAGGGTGTCACAGGAGGCCACAGGCAGTTAACAGAGCCAGCCTGGTGCTAGCACAGGGTGCCAAGTTGGCAGGCACCAGGTAGAGATAGGACCAAAAAGACGCCAGCAAAGAAGAAAAGGTAAGAAGCTATTGACGGGGAGAGGAAAGGGGGACTTGGTGCGATCACAACTCGATGGCCTCCGGGTGTCCTCGTCCTCATCCCTGGGACCTGGGACTAAGTGACTTCATGTGCAGAAAGACTTTGCACATGGGATGGAGCTGGGGGACCTGAGAGGGTAGAGGACCCTGGAGTACTCAGGTACCATCCCTAATGTCCTTCTAAGGGGATGGGGCAGCAGGGGTCAGAGGCAGGAGGAAGGTGAGGACAGAAGCAGAGGTTGGCTGGATGCACTTTGAGGATGCAGGAATAGGTCACTGGCCAGGGTGTGCTGCAACCCGGAGAAGCTGGAAAGGCGGGAGCAGAATGTGCACGAGGGGCTCACTGGGAACCAGGTGGCCCACACCTGGACTCTGGCCCTCCAGGTCTATTAGTCACTCAGTGTCAGCCGCTGGGCTCCCAGGTGGTGCTGACTGGATACTGTGTCTGGGGAATTCACATCAGGGTCCTCCTGAGGACAGTGCTGTGCCTGTGCTGTCCTGTTATTCCCTTCTTGGGCTCCCACAGTGAGTGTCCTTCCCCCACCTTCCTCTCACTGTGCCACCACCCAGCCTGAGAAGGCGGCAGCAGGCCTCACCTGAACAGTGGGTGCTGTCTGCTCCAGGCCATGCAATGAATGCTATGAGCTATGGGGTCCCCAACATCATCCTGGATTTTGAGCTGGTGGGGGAAGCACCAAAGGACCCCAGCAGTCTCCAGGCCCTTGGGGAGCTCCAAGAGGGTAAAGTCCCACTTCTTAGGACCCTATGCAGGGGCAGGTCTGAGACAGGCACTAAGAACAAGTGCAGCTCAGACACAGGGAGATGGACAAGATCTGGAACTGGAGCACCAACACTTGTTAAGCAATGTGCTTACTTTTCTGTAGGAACCTTAAGACGTGGAGGCTGGAAGCAAGCCCATTTCCAGGTGAGGAAACGTGGCTAAGGTCACAGTGCAGGCAGATGACCGATTACAGACTGCAGCCAGGCCTCTCCTGGCCCACAGTGTGAGCACTGAGTCACCCCACAGCACGTCTCTCCTCAGAGCTGTTTGGCACTCTGGGTAGGGCGGGGTGCAATTTAGGGCAGAGAAGGGAGCCCTGGAGAGGAGGTGGGGACCAGGTCAGGCAGGGGAGGAATCCTGAGGGTTCTCAGAGACAGGCAGTGGTGACGGATGGGGTAAAGAAGGAGGAGGGGCAGGGGTGTTTGCCTGGACTCTCAGGAGTCCAGCTCAGCAGTGCCCTGGCATAGGGAAGGAACAACAGGAGGGGAGGGTTGTGGGTCCATGACGGTGTGTGGGGAGCAACTGGGAGCAACTCGGACTAGACTAAGTTACTCGAATTAAGACTTATTCTATGCATCTGCTCTCCCACAATATGGCGCTGAGAAGGGAGAAACAGCTTCTACACAGCTGCCTCCAGTTCAACCAATAAGCAGCAGGACCTGCTCCTGATTGGAGGAGAGCAGCGTACTCGGCGTGTGGGTAGCAGAGTTGGGATTGGTGGAAGAGGACTATAAAGGAGGAGAGAGACAACATGCACCAGGAACATCTAAGGGGAACACCTGAGCAGCCCCCGAGAGAGCCGGCCGGCGGTGTGCCGCTCCCCCGCGGAAGTGGGGAAAGTGGCTAGGGGGAACCGCCCTTCCACGGAGGTGGAAGGGTCGGTAGCCAACCCGGGAAGAACCAGCAGCAAACCCGGGGAGGGCCGAGCAGACGAAAGAACAACGCAGGGTCCTGTGTCGTTCCTCCACGAAGAGGGGGAGCGACACTACTCTACTTCCCATCCAACCCCCTGCTAATGAGACAGGTAAAAGCAGTGGAGTGTTGCCCAAGCATTTGGGCCCCTGCCACCCAGATGGGAGACCCTGATGATGTTCCTGGCTCCTGGCTTCAGCCTGGCCCAGTCCTGGATGTAGTGGCCATATGGGGAGTGAATGTGTAGGTGAAAGGCCCTCTCTCTGTGTTTCTACCTCTCTCTGCAAGTGTGACTTCAGCTTTTTATAAAAACTAAATTGCCAATGGACCCTTCCCACTGCCAGGGTGTCTCAGTGTTCAGAGTGGGGACAGCAAACACCAGGTTCTAGATTTCAATCCATCGTTTGCTAGTGGTATGATTTAGCTAAATGTATTCAGTTATAAAAGCTTGCTATAATAAGTTGTCATTAAGTAGTCAATTTGGAAATAGGAGAAACTGATTCTCGTGATTCTGGAAGCCAGAAGTCAAAAATCAAGGTGTTATCAAGGTCACTCCACCTTAAAAAGGCTGCAGGAGGAATTCCTCACCTCTGCTTACTTCTGGTAGCTGTTGGTGTTTCGTGGCTTCTGACTGTATCACTCCAGCCTCTGCCTCTGTCTCCATGGGAATTTCTTACCCCTATGTGTCTCCATGGATGCTTTTCTTTTTAATACCTTCCTTTTTATTTATTTGAGAGTTGGAGAGAGACAGAGACAAAGAATGACTGAAAGATCTTCCATCTCTAAGTCCACTTGCCTAAAGCTCTTGAAAGGCAGGGATGGGCCAGATAAAGGTAGAGTTGGGAACTGAATCCAAATCTCCCACTTGAGTGGTGTGGGCCCAGCTACCTGAGCCATCACTGCTGTGTCCCTGGGTACATAGGAGCAAGTAGCTGGAATTAAAATCAAACACAGGCACCCTAACATGGCTGTGGCAACACAAGTAGGCTCGTAACCACTCATCAAATGTCTGAAACTGGCCTCTCTTCTCATATGGACATCAGTCATTGGATTTAGGGTCTACCCAAAAGGTGTTTTCATCCTGAGATTCTTAATGAAGTACATCTATAAAGACCCCATTTCCAACTAAGGTCAAACTCAGAGGTTCCCAGGAAGAAAAAAAGTTGGGGGATGTTAATCCACCCAATGCACCATCCTTTCAACAACCACATGAGGGAGGCTTCAGAATCCTCCATTATAGAGGACAACTCCTGCTCAGAAGATAAAAGACCAGGAGTAGCTGGCCACACAGCAGGCCCATGTGGTGGAATACTGTCTGCGGCTTTATGGTCCTAACAATTTCCTCTCCACTCCATGCCGCCATGTATGGAACAGTTTAGCCCACAGAGGCCTGCTCAGGAGACTCGGCCACATGGAGGATGCTGTAGTGACTGGAATGGCTGGGCCCAGGTTGTATCACTCACTTTCACCTACTCACTTTCTGTCTCTGCTTTTACACCTCTGTTTTTACACCTATACTGTACAGTTTTACAGCTCAGTTTTTATACCTATAAGATAGGACCCAGTCCTTATGTAAAACAGGGAACTTATATCCAGAATATAAAAATACTTATATCCAGAATACTTATATCCAGAAAAAAACTTATATCCAGAATATACAAAGAGTTACTACAAGAAAAAGTCAGGCAACATAACAGAAAAACAAAATCTTAAAAAAAAAAAAAACTAGAACAGGCTGGCACCGCAGCTCACTAGGCTAATCCTCCACCTTGCGGCGCCGGCACACCAGGTTCTAGTCCCAGTCAGGGCGCCAGATTCTGTTCCGGTTGCCCCTCTTCCAGGCCAGCTCTCTGCTGTGGCCAGGGAGTGCAGTGGAGGATGGCCCAAGTACTTGGGCCCTGCACCCCATGGGAGACCAGGAGAAGCACCTGGCTCCTGCCATCGGATCAGCGCGGTGCGCCGGCCATTGGAGGGTGAACCAACGGCAAAGGAAGACCTTTCTCTCTGTCTCTCTCTCTGTCCACTCTGTCTGTAAAAAAAAAAAAAAAAAACAAACAAACAAACAAAAAAACTAGAACAGAAACTTCACAGATCTCCAATGACAATAACATATGAAAATACAGTCATCAGGAAAATGCAAATAAAAATCATAAACCACCACACTAGCAAAATGATCAGAATGAGTGTTGGTGAGGATACAACCTCTCATGCAGGCTGTTTGCTAACTTGGGAGGAAGGTGACCACACCCCTTTCTATCCTGCAATGCTAGTCGTGAGTTTCTAGGACATGTACCATGAAAGACAGAGTGTTCATCTCTGCTACGAAGAGAAATAAAAGATGTGCACAGCTCTCCTACTCAGATATCTCCAGGTGGAAACTACGCAAATACCTCCCCAGCACAGAATTGATAATAAAATTCAGTTCTCATGGCAGCACACTATATGGCAATGAGAATGAAAATACCTTAACTATGTGTTACAGCATGTATGGGTCTCACATATATAAAATTAATACACAAAAGAGTGCTAGCTGTAATTCTATTAATATAAACTAAGAATCTAAGGTGCTTAAAAGTGAAGGTGACAAGAACCGGGCATGAAGTGGGACTTTTGGGGGTGCTGGTAACATGTTTTGGGAGTGTAGGGAGGGTATCAAACTAATGACTTATGAATTACACACTCTTGTGTAGTTATGTCATACTTCAATTAGGAAATTAAAATATGCAATGAAAATGTGCATTGATTTAGGCTGCTTTTTTTTTTTTTTTTGGACAGGCAGAGTGGACAGTGAGAGAGAGAGACAGAGAGAAAGGTCTTCCTTTTGCCATTGGTTCATCCTCCAATGGCCGCCGCGGCCAGCACGCTGCTGCCAGCGCACCGCGCTGATCCGAAGCCAGGAGCCAGGTGCTTCTCCTGGTCTCCCATGGGGTGCAGGGCCCAAGCACTTGGGCCATCCTCCACTGCACTCCCTGGCCACAGCAGAGAGCTGGCCTGGAAGGGGGGCAACCGGGACAGAATCCAGCGCCCCAACCGGGACTAGAACCTGGTGTGCCGGCGCCGCAAGGTGGAGGATTAGCCTATTGAGCCACGGTGCTGGCTTAGGCTGCTTCTTGCAGATGCCCTCATGTTGGGCTGGGCCAGGAAAGGGGTTACTTTGGGGAGACTGATGAGGAATGGAGCCCACAACAGACAAGCGCCACCAGACAGGGCCTTACTCACAGGGCAGATGGACTCTTCTTTCGAGAAGTTCTCCTCACAGACCGTATCTCGATATACAGAGATTTTGTCTGTTCTCTGCCCATATAATAACTTGCAGAACTGGTTCTCAATGAGACTCACCTGACCTTACTGGAGATTGGAGGGTGGTAAAAGACACATTGCAAAAAAAATAAATAAAGCAGGAGGTCAGTAATGTGTGCTGTGGCTTAGTCAAGTCACCCTGATGTACTCTCTTCTGAATTCTCCCGCTGCCTGACTATTCACCAAGATCCCTCTCACAGGGCTTTTCTCATAATATCTGAGCATTGAAAACTGCCTTGATCTCCTATTATCCTTGAAGTTCCTCTCCATTTTCCCAAATACTTCCAACTTCTCATCCAATTCATTTCACTTCTATGGACAACAGACCACACCTGTTCTATGCCACCAAGAGGCAAATCCCACCAACACTTGGGGCTTAGCAACCATTCACTGACCTGCTCACCCTTTCATAAATCACCCTATTCACTTTCCATATAATACTTTTGTCGCTCCCCCTCTTCGTGGAGGAACGACACAGGACCCTGCGCTGTTCTTTCGTCTGCTCGGCCCTCCCCGGGTTTGCTGCTGGTTCTTCCCGGGTTGGCTACTATCCCTTCCACCTCCGTGGAAGGGCAGTTCCCCCTGGCCACATTCCCCACTTCCGCAGGGGAGCGGCACACCGCCGGCCGGCTCTTCTCGGGGGCTGCACAGGTGTTCCTTCAGCTAGATGTTCCCCTTAGATGTTCCTGGTGCATGCCGTCTCTCTCCTCCTTTATAGTCCTCCTCCGCCAATCCCAACTCGGCTGCCCACACGCCGAGTATGCTGCTCTCCAATCAGGAGCAAGTCCTACAGTTTATTGGTTGAACTGGAGGCAGCTGTGCGGAAGCTGTTTACTTCTCTCCCAGCGCCATATTATGGGAGAGCAGATGCATAGAATAAGTCCTAATTCCAGCAACTCAGTCCAGTCCGGGCTGCTCCCCACAACTTTCTTCATTACAATCTTACATTACATTACCTCTACATTACAAACACCATACATTACTTTCCTCCATTTCTTTATCCACCCACCTACCCACATTCACACAGCCAACCACTGACACCTACTGTCCTTCACAACCCCATTCAATCACTAAGCTTCCATTTACCCGTGCATCTGATCTTTCAGGAATCTCTCCGTGACTCAGCCATCAATCTCCCCACCTATAATACATCCAGCCTAACTACCAACTATCCACTCACCCATCCTTTCATCCATGCATCTGCCCACCGAATCTTCATCCATCCAACCATCCATCTACCTCTCTTCCATTGCTCCATCTTTCCACTCAATCCATCATCTATTCACTCTTCCATTGATCTGTGCACATGCTAGGTATCTCTTGGACACTAATGACAGAAGGGGACATTTGTTGGTCACTGTTGCGCCCAGATCATTAGATACCCGCAGAGACTCCCAGAGAGTAGATCACACCGAACTGCAAAAGCAATGTTTATTCGGGAATACAAACTGCGACAGGGACCCCATCCAACCAATCCGTGCAGCGGAGGAAGGAGTGAGGCCCCGGTCTCTTAAAGGAAAAAAAGGGCTACATCAGCAGGAAAAAAGTTACAGACAGCACGGAAGCTTTGGGTACAGGGAGTTACTTTGTTCAGCAGTCTCTACTGTGCTGTCCTTGGTCTACCGAGCTAGCTGTCCCTGGTAAGCTTTGATACCTCCAGAATGCCTGAATGCCTGCTTTCCCAAGGACCCGGGTCTGCTATGGGAAATGGAGGCTGCTTTTTTTATTGTTTTAAAATGGAGTCACTTTGGCTCTTCATTCCCCCCTTGTTTTTGTACATGTTTGGAAAACCCAATCAGGGGTTTTAGACTGACATTTTATAGGTTTTACAAACATTTAAGGGTTTATATTGGGACCGTTGGATTATTAATTGAACGGTGCCCAATTTTTGTTTTATAAACTGTACAAGTTTGTTAACAATGTAAGGGCTGAAGGTTAAAATTAAAATTAGGAGAACAAGGGGCCCTATGAGTCCTGATATTAGGGTGGCTTGCCATGGAGAAGAACTGAACCAAGACTCGAACTACCCCTGAGAGACCTCCCGTTCTCTTTTTTGTTTTGCCAGCCCCTCCCTGACTTTAGCCAGCCATGTTATATTTTATTAGGCCCGAGTGATGGGTGTAAAAGCAGCATTCTTTCCCAGAGTGGCTCACAGCCCACCACATCAGTCCCAGAAGTCCAAGAGGTGCAGAGGGATGACGATCCATCTTCAGAGCCACCCCTGCTGACGTGGAGCAATGAGGCACTCTGCGCTGCCATGGGGCGATGTCTTAAGCTGCTGTCTCCTGGGTGGGAAGCTGAGCACATTCCTGTAATAGTATTTGGTTGATTGCCTGTTTGCCGAAGGCCTTGGTTCGCTCCATCACCAGCTGTAAACACTTAAATAGACACTGTAGTATAGAGACAGGGTGAGAATAAAGCAGATTCCAGACCAAACCAGGGGAAAAGCCACTCATTAGTGTGGGAGAGGATTATCAGTACACACATGTTGTGAGTATAAATGGCAATCTACTACAGAAAACAAAGAATTTACAGAAATCCTCAGCATTTAATTTTTGCTCTACTTTTTTTTTTTTTTTGACAGTCAGAGTGGACAATGAGAGAGAGAGACAGAGAGAGAGGTCTTCCTTTTTCTGTTGGTTCATTCTCCAATGGCCGTTGCGGCCAGCGTGCTGTGGCCGGCGCACCGCGTTGATCTGAAGCTAGGAGCCAGGTGCTTATCCTGGTCTCCCATGCGGGTGCAGGGCCCAAGCACTTGGGCCATCCTCCACTGCACTCCCAGGCCATAGCAGAGAGCTGGCCTGGAAGAGGAGCAACCAGCACACACTATTGATAATATAGTTGGTAATATGGCATTTCTCTTTTGCAGATTTTTGGGTCTTTATGTTTTATTTTGGAAAGTTTGAGGGAACGTGTATTGGTGCTGATCTTTTCTGATCGTGCCTATTTGGAGTTCTATGTGTTTCCTCTATTTGGATGTCTATATATTTCTATAAGTAGGGGAATTTTTTTTCTATTTCACTGAAAAAGTTTTCTAGGCCATTCCTTTTTTCCATAACTTTAGGAAATCTTAAGACACATGTATTTGGTTAGTGATGGTATCTCATAGATCCTGATCACTGTTTTTAGTTTTTCAAATTTTCTCTTTTTTTTTCTAAGATATTTCCAAAGATTAATCTTCTAGTTTAGATATTCTTTCTTTTGCCTCACCTGAGCTTGTTGTTAAGGCTTTCTACCATATTGTTTATTTACCATATTGAATTCTTCATTTCTAAGATTTCAGATTGATTTTTCTTTAATGTCTCTATCTCTACTGAATTTTTCATTCATTCACTGATTTCCTAATTTTATGAGCTTCTCCATGTTTTCATTGAATGCTACAATCATACTTTGAAATTCCATTTCAACCATTTCAGCAATTTCCTCATCTCTACAGTGTCGCTCCCCCTCTTCACGGAGGAACGACACTAAGCCCTGCCTAGGCTTCATATCCGAGTCAAGGCACCATTATGTCACTCCCCATCTTCGTGGAGGAACGACACAGGACCCTGCGCTGTTCTTTCGTCTGCTCGGCCCTCCCCGGGTTTGCTGCTGGTTCTTCCCGGGTTGGCTACCGACCCTTCCACCTCCGTGGAAGGGTGGTTCCCCCTAGCCACTTTCCCCACTTCTGCGGGGGAGCGGCACACCGCCGGCTGGCTCTCTCCGGGGCTGCACAGGTGTTCCTTCAGATGTTCCCCTTAGATGTTCCTTGGTGCATGTTGTCTCTCTCCTCCTTTATAGTCCTCTTCCACCAATCCCAACTCTGCTACCCACACGCCGAGTACGCTGCTCTCCTCCAATCAGGAGCAGGTCCTACAGTTTATTGGTTGAACTGGAGGCAGCTGTGTAGAAGCTGTTACTCCCTTCTCAGCGCCATATTGTGGGAGAGCAGATGCATAGAATAAGTCTTAATTCCAGTAACTTAGTCTAGTCCGAGTTGCTCCCCACATCTACAGTCCAATATTAATGCAATATTGTGTTTTGTGGGGAATTATATTACATTTTCATTCATGTTTTTTATATTTCCACAGTGATCATTTTCACATTTGGGGAATCACTTGTTACTATCTCCTCTGAAGAATTTGTTATTGGAAATGTGCTTCTGGGGCTTGATGGAATGCCTGCAACTTAAAGCAAATGTCCAGGGATGGGGGGCAGCATTTGTGGGTGGGTCAAGAGTCCAGAGTGAAATCCAATTTGGGCATGGTAGAACTTCTCTGACTATCATGAAGAGGAGGAGGGAGTGTTTATGCTGGCTGACATGTTCACAGCCTTAGCCTTTCTCTGTGCCAAGGTGAACCAGTTGGTTTACTGTCTAGAGTGAGCTCAAAGTGCTTTTGGAGCCCACCCACTCAGATTCTCACAAACTGCACAGAGCATCTCTGATCTTTGTAGTGTGAGTGTGGAGACCTTCACAAGTTCACTCCCTAGGACTCAGGGAGTTCTTGGCTTATAGAGTTGGACTGTTGAGTGCCTGTAAACCCAATCACATCCCATACCCTAATCAGTTTCATGCCTATGCAGAACTTACACAATACAGGGTGCAGGATTCTCAGAGTCACAGGGTACAGGGGATCTGTTCTTTGCCCTCTGAGATGCCCCATCCCTGGAGTGAGCTGTCTTGCCAATGTCAGCTGGAGCTCCACCTGAACATACCAAGACTGGTTCTTTCATGGGGAAAGGGGAGGGAAACAAGGTGGCCTTCTTTCATGGTGCTAAGTGGGTGCCCTGCCCCCAGCCAGTTCTCCAGGCCATACTCAAAATCAGGACCTTGAAATTCTCCCTCAGTTAAAATCCACCAGTGATGTGCAGGCCACTGCAGCATCCTCTTTTCTAGCTTGTTCTGTTAAGATGGTGTTTGGTCACCAGCCATTCACTGGCTATGGGAGTCTGTGGTAGTGTATTGCCAGCTTCTGTGTGTTTGTATAGTGAAGTCATATCAACTGCAATTGCTATTCTGTACATTAGATTTCAGAACTTACACACCCTGCACATGTTTCTGTAATGTGGTTTTATTAAATGAATTTGCTATTCTGTATGTGAGACTTGTAGAAGTTACTCATCCTGCATAACTTTGTAACTTTTGACC
The DNA here is from genome assembly GCF_964237555.1 of Oryctolagus cuniculus. NCBI lineage: Eukaryota > Metazoa > Chordata > Mammalia > Lagomorpha > Leporidae > Oryctolagus > Oryctolagus cuniculus. The sequence goes on from NC_091432.1 coordinate 144,840,117, forward strand.
AAATTCTCTACATTTCCTGAAGCTCCAGCCCTGGCCATAACTTTCTGCTTTTGTCAGTTACTTAAAGAGCACTTGTCTTTTTGTGCCTGCCCTATTTTACTTAATGCAATATTATCCAGATTTACCCATATTGCTGAAAATGCAAGATTTAATTCTTTTTAAAGTTTAAATAATATTCCTATCTTGCAGGCCTATTTCTTCAACATACTAATCCTGTATTCCTTATTATGCTGAGGTATATTTCATCAGTACATAATTTTGATCTCTATTTTTATGGTGTGATATTGAATTTTGTTCAGTGCTTATTTACATTATATTATAATTTTAAGTGTGATTATACTAATTTGGTGTATTACATTTATTGATTTACATATATTGAGCCGTTCTGGCAGCCCAGGGATAAATCCTGATTCATCATGATGTATGGTCCTTTAAATGTGTGACATTGAGCTGCCTTGTAATTTTCTGTTTGTTAAGTGTTGTTGTATTGTTTCATAACAGGGTAATGCTGTTACGGCTGATAAATTTGGAAGTATTCTTGTTTCTTCAATTTTTGGGAGAATTTTACAAAGATTGGTGTTAGTTATTCTGTAAATGGTTGGTAGAATTCAGTCATGAAGTTATAATTTTCTAGGCTTTTCATTATTGAGAGATTTTTGTTACTGATCAATCTTATTACTCGTTATTACTCTTCTCCATTGTGGGTCTATTCAGATTTTTCTACGTTTTTCATTGTTCAGCCTTAGTAAATTTTGTGTCTATATGACTTTATCAAATTCTTCTGGATTGTCTGGTTTGTTGGAATATAATTGGTTAGAGCAGTCTAATATGTTCCTTTGAATTTTTGTTATAAATTGAAATGTCTCCTCTTTTGTTTATAATTTTGAGTCCTCTCTTTTTCTTGTTTAGAATAGCTAAAGACTTGTCAATTTTGTTTTTAAACATATAATGAATTTCATTAATGTTTTCTAGTCTCAATTTCATTTATTCTTGCTCTTATCTGTAATATTTCCTTTCTTCTGCTAACTTTGGCTTTGGTTTTTGTTTGTTTGTTTATCAACAGAAGCATTTACTTACTTATTTATTGAAAGGCAGAGTTAAAGAGAGAGAGAGACACAGAGAGAGAGAGAGAAAGAGAGAGAGAGAGAGAAGCCTTTCATCTGCTGGTTCACTCCCCAGATGGCCTCAATGGCCAGGCAGGGCCAGGATGAAGCCAGGAATCAGGGGTTTCTTCTGAGTCTCCCGCATGGGTGCAGGGGCCCAAGGACAGTTTATTGAATTGTAAAGTTACGCTGCTTATTTGAGAGCTTCTTTAAAATTGCTTCAGACATTATCACTGTAAACTTCCAAATGCTTTTGCTACATCACATAAGTTTCATATGTTGAATTTTCATTTGTCTCAAGTTATTTTTCTGATTTTCATTTTGATGTTTTGCTTGATACAATTGTTGTTGTTCATGAGTGTGTTATTTAATTTCTACATTTTTGTGAATTTCCCAATTTCTTACTGTTAATGACTTCCCAGTTTTATACTACGGTAGTTCAAAAAGATACTTAATTCCTTTTAAAACTTGTTAAGACTTATTTTATGGCAATCCCAGAGAATGACTCATGTAAACTTGAAAAGAATGTGTAATCTGCTGATTTGGGATCAAATGTATGTGTCAGTTAGGGCCATTTGGTCTACAATGTTCAATCTGCTACTTCCTTATTGGTTTTCTGTCAGATGATCTATCTATCCATTGTTGAAATCACTGAAGTTCCCTATTAACATTAGTTTGCTATTTATTTACCCCTTTAGTTCTATTAATATTTATTTTATATATTTAGTGCTCAGATATTGTATACATTTATATTAACTATTGCTACAGCCTCTTGGTGAATTGATCCCTCCATCATTGTAAAAAATTCATGTCTTTTAACATTTTTGACTAGAATTCTGTGTTTGTGTGTGATAATGGTCCAGATACTTTTGCTGCTTTTTTGGTGACAAACTGCATGGAAATCCTTTTCCATCTCTAGCTTTTAGCTTGATGTGCGTCCTTAATGTTCAAGTCAGTTTCTTGTGGTTAATGTAGTGTTAGATTTATTTTTAAAGTTCATTCAGACACTCTATGCCTTTGATTGGAGAATTTAATCCATTTGCATTTAAAGTAGTTTGTGATAGGTAAAAATTTATTTCCCTTTTAAAATTATGTTAATAATCTCATAATGATATTATATTATTTGTTTGTTTCTTGCTGTCTTCCTTTGTGGTTGAATGATTTTGGTACTGATATGCTCTGATTCCTTTCTCTATTTTCTGTGCATCTGGATATGTTTATTCCTTTGTCATTACCATGAAGCTCACATTAAACAGCTTGTAATTTTAATGGTGTATTTTATTTTGATAACAATTTTTCTTCAAGAAAATCTCTATATTTTAGCTTTTGCTCTCCACGCTTTCTGTTATTGATAACATAATTATCATCTTCAAACTTGTATGTCCACTATTAAATTACTGTAAGTGTATTTTTAGCATTTTTTGCTTTGTAACTTTTCTGTGCATCAGCATTACAATATTAAAATATTTTCATTTTGACTACATGTTTGTGTTTACAGTGAGTTTTGTACTTTTATTTTCATGTTGGTGTCCTTTCATGTACAATTCAAGAACTTCTTTCAGAATTTCATGTAAGGCATTTTGCTACCACAGTATTCAAAGGACCCCTGTTTTTTATGCATCTAGATTTCTGTGTAGGTGTCCAGTATTCCAGAAGTCTGGGCATGTA